>NW_026067902.1:6042061-6251215 GCF_014885135.2 Alexandromys fortis
CATATACATATATACACACACATGTAAATCATATGTCTGTATATGTGTATACATTATTCAAACACACATAATATACACATGCGTGTGTGTGTGTGTGTGTGTGTGTGTAAATAGCATAGTGCATGCCTTTAATCTAAGCATTTGGTAGACAGAGGCAGGTTTTCTGCTCCTAAAACATATCTACTTAACTGGGCCTTTAATCCCAGCTCTCAGGAGGCAGAGGCAGGCAAATCTTTGTGAGTTCATGGCCAGTCTGGTCTACAGAGTGAGTTCCAGGAAGGCTAAGGCTACATAAAGAAATCCTGTCTTGAAAAAAACAAATAACAAGACTTAAAAACGATTAGGTACCACTGAATATTTATTTTTGGTGTAAATTTTAATATAATTCCAAGCATAGAGAAAGTTGGAAGCCAAGCCCAACTGCAGAGTAAAAGAAGCTAAGGAGAAGCAGGTAGAGTAAAGCAGAAATAAAAAAAATAGATAAAACATGGGCTTTTCTTTTCATTTTTAAATTAGAAAGGTAAAAACAATACGTATGGGCATTCTGAACTATTCATGTTAAGGGTGTATGAGTGTGAGTGCGTGTGTGTGTGTGTGTGTGTGTGTGTGTGCATGTGTCTTTTGGAATCTTCCATTCTGTCACTTCACAAACAGTCCAGTGGGTGAGCAGATCTTTTGGTGGCTCCCCAGTAAACCACATCCTAAGACTGACCAGTAAGAGGCTGTCACAGGGTTACAAAGTAAAATCAACAGACTGAGCACTGACCAAGCTAAATCCAATGGTCAATGCGAACTTCCTTTCTTCCTCATTCTAAACAAGCCAAGGCCTCTGTAACATGGTCTGTGGGCTTTTACTGTAGTTACAAGTTAATATAAAATAACGCATGGTAGCTTGTAATGGGTTTCTTTCAAAGGAGATGTTTAAAGATCTTTGCCTGTGCCATACACATACACACCACCATAACCAATGAGCCAAAGATAAAGCTACTCCAGGAAAGACAAACTTGTAACTGCAGATCTAGGTAAGTGGTTCAAGTTGCATACCCAGAGATCGGAGACTTGGCATGACCCGCAGGCAGAACCTGTTTGCATATTGGCGTGGAACTTCCCTGTCCCTCAAAATTGGACCCTCATGTAGTACTTTTGCAACAGTTTTCTCTCAGCGCAAGAGACAATTTCCAACCATATCCTAAAATGTTCTTTCCTCTAATTAGACCTAATCCCTATTATCACCTGGATGCCTCCAAGGGCTCCGTTTTCAAGTTACAGCATCATCTGGTTGCCTTCTGAGATCATTGCAAATACCCGGGTCCCACCATGCTCCACTGCTTAGCCCTTGCAAAAAAACACCGGCAGGAAGCAAGCAGGCCGCTTCTGGAGGGTTTGGTGATGAAACACAGCTCACAGTCGGCTGCCCCTGCAATTTTCACACCTGGGGTTCTTGAGCTTTGAGGGTGCAGGTGGCCTAATACAGAAATAATTAGTTCCATGTCATTAATTATTTACATGGGGCTTATCACCCTGGGTTGGCAATTTTTGTTGACTCCAAACTGCAGGTGCACTCGAGAAAAGCAGTAAGGAAAGCGGGGCTCTGCAGCTGACTGTCTCGGAGGCAGACCCTGGGAAAGCCCATGTCATCCTCCGCAACCCCGGCATGCTGAGAGGCCACAAACCGTTTAGAAGGATGGTTCACCGTGACTGCGGTTACGGAGGTGATGCTGTATCACTTCATAACGTTCTGCTTTTGATACACGTTTGACCGAAGAAAGGTCTTTCAGTTTTGCTGATTAACCAAAGCAAGGGTTGAAAAGTCAAGCCACTGCAGGACAATGAGGTCAAATGGGGAGCTAGGAATCCCCTCCAGGCATGCTGTTCATTGACTCTGCCTTGGCATCCTACTGGTGAATCCAACGAAAGTGCTCCTCCTCACAGTCGCGATTTTGCCCTTACCAGCTAAAGCCTCCAGGAATCCTAGCGACAACCAAACAGCATACTATCCCCAGAATTCTAGGACCAGTAGCTGCCCTGTCTGCTCAGAGTTCCAATTCCTTGTCCAGTCTCACTACTTTCTGCATTTGTAAGAGCAGGAGAAAGGGAGTCTTGCCTTCTTCACCTTCTTTATTACTGGTTCAAAATATAAAATGCAGAAGGAATTCAGATCGATACGTGGCAAAGTTTTATTTTTGTGTGGTTTTTCGAGACAGGGTGTCTCTGTGTCGCCCTGGCTGCCCTGGAACTCTCTCTGTCAACCAGGCTGGCTTCAAACACAGAAATCCACCTGCCTCTGCCTCCCCAGTTCTGGAATTGAGCCCCCACTGCCCAGCTCAATTTGTGCAAGTTTTAATCTTTCTTCTACGGGGCTTTGAAAACAGAGTCTCTGGGCCTGTCACTTGGTAGGAAAGGAGTTTTATTTAATTAATACCGTGTCTGGGATCCTCCTGCATACCAAAATAACCATTAAGTATTCATCCATTTCAGAGCCCCTGTTCCTTCCTTCTTCCCTGCAGCAAATATACCTGGGTCTATGTCAGAGGGATCGGTGGGAACCTGTGTGTCTTTGCTCTGCACTTCAGCAGTCCCCGGAAGATGCTGTCAAGTTATGCTCACATTTGACATAGCAGAGGTCTCAACTACAAAGGACAAAACAATTTCTCCCTTGTGATTGGGTAGCCACCAGGGTGGTCCTTAAAGATGGGTACTGTAAGGTTAGTTTTTTTGATAAATAATTAACATAATCTTTCATCATTCTACTTTTCTCCTTCTATAATTTCTGTTTCAAGTTAATATCTATTCCACCTCTTTAAATATTACTGTGAGAAAATTCTGGTACATAAGAATTAAGTTGTACAGTGTCGAAATAGCTCAGTTGGGAGAGTGACTAAAGAAGTCAACATTTAGCTGTGCAATGGATAGCCTCACACCTCTTTCTACCACTATAGCGCAGAAAAGTTACTTTAACGCTGAAAAGAGCAAAGTTCTTGAAGAGATAGCCCCTGGGTAGACACCATTAGCATCCTTTGGAAGACTGTCAGAGATGCATCTTCTCAGTCCTGACTCTTTTGAAATTAGAAGACTTGAGCACCCAGCAATCATCTTTAATAAGTTGCCCCCACTCCAGGAGAATCTCCTGTGAGATGAAACTTGAGTACCACTGACACCTCCATTTCTGGGTCAAAAATCTAGGGATTATCAGTTATCCATTCCAAATTCAAAATATATTCTTTTTCATTTTTGTTTGCTTAATTTTATTTTATGTGCACATTTGTCTATGTGAGGGTATCAGATCCTTCAGAACTGGAGTTAGAGACAGTTGTGAGCTGCCAAGAGGGTGCTGGGAATTGAACCCTGGTCCTCTGGAAGAGCAGCCAGTACTCTTGACCACCACGCCTCTCTCCAGTCCCCCCCGAAATATATTCTATATAAGAATTCTGAAAGTTTCAAGCCTAAATTAGTGACTAGGATCTCTTCTAATTACTCTTAATCTAAGAAAGAATCAATGTGCCTCTCAGATTTAGCTCTCCTAAGATGTCCTGTGTACCTTAGCAGTGTGCTTTAAGCTTTAGAATACCAGCACAGGATACAGATGGCCAAAATATTGTTTGAAATTTCCAAATTTCCGAAGCCCTGGATGCAAACCTAACCTCACCTCCACAGCTGAAATAACCAACTCACCCCCTCCCAAGCTTGGGCTTAAGAACACTGCAAATTTGATGAGGACGTTTTGTTGTGGTTTTGTTTGGTTTGGGTTTTTATTTGTTTGACTGTTAAGTAAACAGAAGTAGCAGGAATCCTGGAAGGTGAAAGTCCTCATCCTACACAAAGGTTTTCAGCCAAGGAAGGCCTCAACAGACTAAACCCCACCTGCCGACTCAATCCAAAAAAACTCAGTATCTTATGAGTATGTGCCTTGAGCACAGAGTAATCAGGATCACAGAAGTATATTTACATGAAAATATCTTTCCTTTCTAAACCGATGTTGTAGAGAATATGCTATGGTGTTAATAACTCTTCTGTTTCATTTATCACCATAGTATTAAAAAATCTAAAATGTACCATTCTCAGCTTTCTTTGAAGACTAACATCAGTATACAAAATTTAACTATATGACCTTTCTTCGGGTAAGTCATGCATTTCTAAGGCAGTGTTTTGCTCAGTTCATCTTGCAGCAAGCCTCCCAGAGTGAAATTCAGCTTTCAGAAATGCAACTCCTCAGCCGGGCGATGGTGGCACACGCCTTTAATTCCAGCACTTGGGAGGCAGAGGCAGTCGGATCTCTGTGAGTTCGAGACCAGCCTGGTCTACAGAGCTAGTTCCAGGACAGGCTCCAAAGCCACAGAGAAACCCTGTCTCGAAAAACCAAAAAAAAAAAAAAAAAGAAAAAAGAAAAGAAAGAAAGAAATGCAACTCCTCTGCATGAACGGAGGGCTGGAACTATTGCCA
Source organism: Alexandromys fortis (assembly GCF_014885135.2). Classification (NCBI taxonomy): domain Eukaryota; kingdom Metazoa; phylum Chordata; class Mammalia; order Rodentia; family Cricetidae; genus Alexandromys; species Alexandromys fortis. Next base: position 6,046,502 of record NW_026067902.1, read on the forward strand.
CAAAGGCGCTGGCTGAGCAACGCGAGATCTTCATCGTGGTGATCATCAAAAGTGAGCGGACTGCTACTTTTAGGGTTCTTTTTTAGAAGTTTTATGTATTTTTGGCATCTAAAATAAGTTTTCCCTAAACAACTGTTGAAATATAGAAAAGTCTCTTCTTGTCTCATATGCCTGAGATGGTGGTGCACAGCTTTAATCCCAGAGAGATTAATCGGGAGACAGAGACAGGTAAAATTCTGAGTTTGAGTTCAGCCTGATGTATAAACTGAGTTTCAGGACAGCCAGGGCTACTCAGAGAAACCCTGTCTCAAAAAACCAAAATAAAAAATAATAAAAAAGATAAGCTGATGTTGCTCCTTTTGAAAATCTCAATTAATAAATCAATTTATTGACTTATTTAATGTGTCTGTACGTGTGCCTACCTATCTGTGTGTGCATCATCCATGTGTGCTTGCCCTCAGAGGTAAAAGGAGGATGTCAGATCCTTGAGAACTGGAGTTGCAGGGACCTGTGAGTTTCCAGAGACTGGAAACCAAACCTCAGGTCTTCTGCAAGAGCAGCAAGTGCTCTTGACTACTGAGTCAGTGCTCCAGCCACTTGTTTTTCTATTTTTTGTAGCTTTCAAAAGTTAATGTTTTGCACAATAGCACGCATATCACTGAAGGGTAAGAAGAAAATATACATAATAATTTTTAATGACAAAAGCCTTTTGTTAAGAACGACTTCATTTTTTAATAATACAGCATGTTTTCTATCTTGAAAATAATTTACTGGTAGTCCTTCAACCAGGCAAATACAAAAAACTTGAAAAAATATAAAATACTCTCATCTTCATAATACACAGGCAATTATGCACTTAGTAAAAACATGACTATAAGCTCAACGAGCATGCCTACTTAGCTACCCAATAAGACATTACTAATCAAAATTAGATCCAGGGAATGGCATTCAAGCACGCTGATACATCCCTGCTCGTGTTGCGTTTTGTAGTCCTCTCCTGCCACATTTGCTTTCTCCCTACCGATCACAGAGTTGCCAGAAAACTTTGACATTAACCTCCTTTATTAGAGAAACTTCGGAAGGGCTGGTAGGTGGCAGAGGAATCATGAGTCAGCTCGGCGAGGAAGTCAAAGGGTTCAGAGCTGGGAATTCGGTGTCAGCTGTGAATAATCATGAATTTACAACCTCACGCCCTCCAGGCCCTGAAGAGTTCTATAAAATCGACTGAATGTTTCCAAAAGTCCAGGGGAGGGGCTGTCCTCTCCTTTGCTGGTAGACAAAGTGTGCTACAAAGGTGGAGCGGAGAACGGGCAAGAGTCCACCCACTGTCGGGCTCCTCCCACAGCAGGAGCCTCTGCGTGTCGTCCCAATTTGGAGGTGATTTTCTCTTTTTTTCTTCCTATACCTTATATCCTCCTGATACGCCTGTTACATGAGGTTGAAAAACAAATTTACTAATCAATGATTCTTACACTGATCCTAAACCTCAGCTGATCCTCAACTCGAAAGGTCCGTGTGTCCAGTTGCCTCGCAAAGCAGCTGTGTGAGAAGATCAAATTAGGATGAGACATTACCAAAGTGGGAAAACTCCCTTTACGTCCTCTTGTTTCTGGTTGAAGGGAAAAAGCTAAGGGCCTGGCAGTGAGTCTTGGCCTCATCCACTCTACTGAGGACATTCTCTAAGGTCCCCTTCACTCACCATGTGTGTAGGTCCAAAGAGTTGGCCCTGATGCTTGGCTAGAGGGTTCCGGCATTTGGACAGCTTCTCAGATAATCTGTGCATTGATATTTTCGTCTCTAGAATAATAGTGATTGATAAGTCTCAACCGCTTAATCAATAGCCTAACTATGAGCAGAAATGGCCAATGTGTCCACGTAGATTTCACCAGGATGTGACTGTGTGCTTATTCACAGGTGGGTCACAGCCCTAAGAAATTGCCTAGCCAAAGAATCTCTACAGAAAAAAAAAATTTTTTTTTTCTTTTACCTTACAACTTCTTTACAGATTGAAGATTTCTTCTGGGATCCCCAAATGATGAGATATTGTCTAAGAAAGTGACAAACATTATCAATTAATTTTCTCCAAAACCTGCTGAATAGCGCTAGCTGTGTGGAGAAAGCTAAACAGCAGTGCCACTCAAGTTATTGTCAAAAAGGACCTTAAAAGGCTGGGGAGAAAGAGGTCAAAGGGCTATTCCATCGCGAAGGACATCTAGGGCAAATGGAGGCTACTGGAAGGGGGCAAGTTTTTATTGTGAGGAAAAGCTTTGTAACATCTGAAACCCTAGAATCACACAGCATCCCGCTCGAGAGAGTCGTGTACTCTGTACTCTGAAGGAACGTTTGGTCCAAGCCCTGTGGGCACCCTGAATGTACTGCAGCGGAATGAAGGGGCCAGAAGCTCTCACTCCCCTCCTTGGAGGTAGATTTCCCAGCTGCTGTGACAGCCCAGACTAAGGAAACAAAGCTCCCGCCAGAGCTGAAAAGTCTCCCCGCCCCTCTCCAGCCCATTTTGCTTTGCAAACAGAATGAAGCCTCTGGTTTCTTGGCTCAAACCTCTTCTGGAAACTGTAGAGCTGTGACTATGAGCGGGTCAACAGTAACCTGATATTGACCATGTGTCTACAGGGCTCTACAGTTTGCTTTCCTGTTGTCTACCGATTGATTAAGCAAATCAATAAGGTAAACAAGGGTGGAGGTGAGTGTTTAAATTTACTTAAGCGAGCAAATTGTTTTCAAACACATTTACAACAACGCGACTGCATACAAACAGTGTTAATTATCAATGATCCTTATCTGTTCAGCTGAGTCTGCAGCTGTTCCCCGGCTGATAGTCTTTGGTTGACCACTACTTTATAACCAGAAAGCATTAAAATTGCATTTCTCTTAAAAACCTTCCTGGGTTTGGATCTTTCATTCACACTAACTATATGACAGCTGTTTCACAACAGACAGGTTGTTTTCTGACAAATGTTTACATCATGGGGGCTTTGCTTTCCACAAGAAAAAGTTTTGGGTTTTTTTTAAAAGTGCCTGGTTACATAGTCAAGTATTTCTAATTCTACCCACCTGGTTGCAAACACAGGGTGGGCTGCTATTCAACAACCTTATCCAAGAAATAGAGCCAATGCAAATGTTTCGTGTAAGTCTGTAAGAGAGCGTGAGTATGTAAATACAGGTGTGTCCGCACACTCGGAGAGTGTGTGTTTGGGTCTGTGTGCTAGTGAGCCCATAGACTGTGGGGTCATCATTTATGTGACCAATACTGGTGAATGCTCTTGTATGTCTCCTGCTTCCACAGTTTTAGGCTATTCCAAGGAAAACAACAAAAGAAACAAAAAGAAACGCCCACCCAAACCCCTGTCTCTAAAGAACTTACAGTTTAGTTGGAAGAGTTCGACAAGAAACAACAATCCTGATTAACAGTGTTTTGAAAGCACATAGAGCCAGCCATAGATTGTCAGCAATGTTAGTTAGCGTTCCAGCGTGGTGATGGGAGTGACCAGGGGAAGTGGATTAAGAGGCAGTCTTTGAACACAGATTGGGGAAACTTCATTAAGTGTCCATCATAGGAAGAGTGGTCCGGGCAGGGAGAACAGCAAGGCAAAGTCCCTAGTAAACTTGAGACCCAGCAAGCACCAATGTGAAGATGCATGCAAGTCACCCAAGTGACTGGGAAGCAGGAGAAAAGGGGTCATAGGTCACAGGCAAGGGAATTGCATCTTAACTTCATTCCAGTGGTAGTGGGCAGAGCTTTGATTTGGATGAGTCGTCAAAGCAGAGTGTCTGGCAATTAATATAGGAATGAGCAATAATCACAATTAATTACTATGATTACATATTCTGAAGGGTCTCCAGGATGGGCTCCTTGCCCTATTTGATTTGTTCAATGATTAAATATACATGTCAAAATTTTGTGACTTGTCAGAACTTAACATATCATTTATGAGCAAAAACCAAAGTCAGAATCCAACTTCTTACAACATACTATTTTTTTCTAAACATGATCCTGTAGGCCTACATCCACCACCTTCTATTCTAGTAGGAGAAGCTCATCAGCAAGCATGAATGAAGAGGGCCCAGGCCCCAGCCGTGACTGCAGTGGCATCTTAGGAAGACATCAGCAGTTCAGACTCAGGTGGGATGCAAAGCCATCCGTTCTGTAGCAAACACCAAAGAACTTGTTCGGGAGCATCATGAAGGGGTCCTTTTCAGAGCTGTCTCTAGGAGGCTGTGACTGATGGCTTAGCCTCTGAGGTGTGATTTTGTTTGCTCGGAGGACTGTGATGCCTGAGGCCTAAATGGCTTCTTTAGTCTAGAAGGTGTTTCTGCGCTCACTTTCACTGAGTGTGTCTGCAGAGGAAATAACTATACACACTTCAGTGAATGGAAGTTCATTCTTGCTTATTTCCAATGGTCCCATCCACGAGACATCTAGGATGCATTTCCAAGGATATGGAACCCTGAATAACAGATGCTGCCCTCCCTCTAAAACATGGGCCTTCATGGTCTGCCATTAAAGAATCTTGCTCCTTGGGCCTGAGAGAGTGTGTTCCTCACTGTACATGTGGTAAGCCCAATTGTGTCCTCTGGCATAGTGCATCTGTCATGACATTAGCTTTGAAAACACAAAAGCAGTTGCCAACAGCAAAGTCCCTCTCTGAGATAGCACCTATAAAGAAACGGGCCTCATTGTCAAAGAGGTGAGAACTGGACCAGAGGCTCCCTCTGACCACAGCATCTGCCAGCATTAAAATCCAGTGGGATTTTTTTTTTTTTTTTTTTTTTTTTTTTTTTTTTTGCTGTTCATGAATAAACCTCCCTGGCTTTCTGATCTCACTTAACAGACTCAAAATAGATTCCTCTTGCAAATTCTCCCAAACAATAAATTTTTCTTTGCCACTTTCTCAGAGATGTTTTAAGAGGCCCATCATGACAAAAAACATAGAAATTAAGAAACTTAATCAAAGAAGGCAAATCACCTTCCAAAGACACAGAAGAAAAGACCAGTTGGTGTTCAAAGAACCTTTCTTGGCTTAACGGGTGTTGCACTGCCGGTGTGATGAGTCTCTATGAAAGGAGGAACAGGAGAGTCAGGTTGGAAGGCAAGTCTCAACCCTGCTGCCCAGCCTCCTGCCTGCCCCTTCACACACTCACTGTGTGCTCCCCTGAGGGGTATCTGCGCAAACTCTGAGCTGGGGTTTTCCACTCTGTCACACTCGCTGTTGCCACCTGCTGGTAACATATCATGATTGACACACAGGGTTTAGTGGTGGTGGGATTTGTTTACAGAGGAGGACAAATTAATAGCCATTTTAAGGCCACATCAGAACTCTTCATTCTCCAGGGACGCCATCTTCTTTAACATAGGCAAAGAAAACTCAGAAAGCAAACGGGATCTTATTTGCTTCAAGAAGATGTGGGATACGTTTGCCCTTTCTCAGTCAATGCTGGGAGTCAAGGGATGCCAATTTCCTCCACAGTCTTCTTCCCTGCCGTGTATACAGATGGTGTATACTCGGGACCAGTGATGCACTTACTATACTAATGAAGCATCTTGTAGGCTATGTTTTTAACCTAAGACAACTTGACTTCTAATTGCTACTAACAATTGCTTGTAGTTTTCCTCAAGCATCAGCCCAGAGCAAAGGACAACCGCCTTGGCCTCTTTCGACAGCCTCCTGCTAACAGCGTTCCGGTGTACTGCACCGTTTATAGTCCTCCGGGAGTACACAAACTGGTAGACCTTGAAAGCCTAGAGGCAAGCAAGCTGCCTGAAGTAAAACAACCCTGGTTTTCAAGGTCTATCCTGAGCTGTAATTTACTGAGAAATATGAACCAGAAATATATTTCCTTAGAAATCTCCATACTCATAAACAGCCAACAGAGAGGAACGACTCCCAGGAAATCCAGACACATCAGAAGCCGCGTGCAGATGTTAAACTTTTCAATTTATGGTCACACAATAGGAAGGTTTGAGATGAAAATATAGCGTGTCAGGAAGTTCAAGAGGTAAAGCCCCCATAACACTCTTAACACATACAGATGCCACGTCATAAAGAGATTTAAAAGGTTCCTTCCGTATTAATGTCCACATTGATGGGCCAGAACGGGGCTCTTAATGCTTACCATGTATTCTTATTTTGAGTTTAATTTATAAGAGGAACTATGATTTACTATGGATATTTTTATTTCATTACCTGATCAGCATTCACAATAAAAAGAGAAATGCTGAGTGGCCAAGATCATGCCTTGGGCCTTGCCACTTTGGTAAATATTCCTTCAGGACAGGGCCAGCCAAAGAAAAGAACTGCAAGAGGTTTGAGAATTCTCCATTCACAGATACCCAATTCCTGCAAGTCCCCGTTCCCTCCATCTCTTCTGAAACAACTTGGAATTCTTTTCATTCTAGCAGAGCAGAGCTAGGGGTTCCAAGGCTGCATTTCTGTATCTCACGATTCAAGGGGCATAAATCTGGGAGAGACGTTACTGGAAGGTTCTGAGGACAGACAACTTTTTACTGAGGCCACGATCATCTAGCCTGAGATAAGTTCTGCCCTTGAAGTCTCTCCTAAAATGGCAGTAGGCCTCCGCATTGGTCATGGGGGAGGGGGTGTTCTGGCTAGAGCTCTCGCTTCCTTGCCGCATGAGCCCCTCTTTCTGGGTCTCCGAACATGATGGCTTGCTATCCCAGGGGAAAGAGGGTGGATGAAAAGCAGCTAGAGCCTCCCCTCAGGAGTCATAGACGGTCATTCTTGTCCATTCACTGTGAGCAGCAGCCAGCCCTCCGGGAAGGTGTGGGAAACACTGAACTCAGGGGTACCTGTGAGGACTGGCCACCACCCCATCCCCAACTGACTTCCACTGTCTATTACCCACATTCAGGCAGTAGCCTCCCAACTCATCTTTCTGCCTCCACTTTATGCACCAACAGCCAAAGCATGGTTTTGAAAAGACAAATATGACCTGTTTATTCTTGTATTCAAGTTCGCCAGGGACTCCCTGTTCTTCTTCAATAAGACAGTGACTCTTCACCCCACCCTTGCCAGCCTTGCCTCCGTTCGTCCACAGTTACCATTAATGCTCACATTCCTCCAACCAAACAGGTTGAGTTCTCTTAACTTTGGGAGGGTCAAATCACAGCCTGAACATAAAGAGCAGAAAAGCCATCCAGAAGGCCACATCTAAAGAATTCACTTAGACACTCCCCCACTCGACTGTTAGCTCTGTTCTCTGTGCCCATGTGCTTGTCTTTTTACCGCTAAGAGAATCCTGGGTTGGGCTCAACAGTAGGCAGAGACCTTGATCTTAGGGAATGCTGTCTCCTCCCACCCATGGGAGATGAATCACGATTGTTCTATGTCAGGCAAAAACCGATCCTCTTTTAGTCAACCGTAGAGCAAATGGCTGATAGTGTTCTGTAGAGATAAGTACATAACCGTGTTCATTGTTGTTCTATTTGCAATAGGTAAAAAAATTAAAATGAGTTGAGATGGCCATCAAATAATGAATGGAAATAAAATTATGCCACATAAACACAGTGGAATCTTATCTCACTCGAAAGAAATTGAAGTATAGAATTTGCAGGAAAATGGATGAAACTAACAGAGAAGCTTAGTGTGCTAGCCAAGGCTCAGAAAGACAAATTCATATAGTCTCTCATGTGCAGTTCTGGCATCCCGTTTTGAGACCTGTACGTTTAAGTTGGCATCAGTGACTCCAAAGTGAAATGGGCCAGGAGTGGAGGACTTTGATAAGGCTGAGGGTGGGGATGAGGAGTAGATAGAACACGTGTGATATGAAAATTGAGAGAGGGAATACTGAGGGGGAAAAGGTTTAAACGGGAATGAGGTCAGGGGAATGATAGAGATGAGAGGGTGGGGGGCTTGATGACTGGTTTTTGTCAACTTGACACAAACCTAGACATTTCTGGGAAGAGGCAATATTGGCTGAGAAAATGCCTTCCCATATGTCTGTAGTACATGTCCTTGACTGATGATTGGCATGGTGGGTCTACCCCACAGTGGGTGGTACGTCTTCTGGGCAGGTGGCCCTTAGTTGTCTAACAGAGCAGGCTGAGCAAGCCCTGAGGTAGCAAGCCAGTAAGCAGTATTCCTCCATGGCTTCTGCTTGAGTTGCTACCTTCAGGTTCCTGCTATGACTTCCACTAGTGTGAGCTGTAAAATGAAATAAGCCTTCTTCCCTAAGTTGCTTTGCATGATGTTTAGCAAAGCAATAGAAACTCTAACTATGACCAAGGGTAAATTAAAACTAAGAATTATAAAAATGGGAAACCTATTATTTTGTATGTTAAGTTTAAAAACTTAATTACAAAAAAGATTTAATAGATGTACCCTGAATGATAAATAATGCTGCTTCCATAAGCCACAAGCTGGTAAACAAAAGTCCCAGGGGCAAATATGAGATAGTTCCCTAAGGGTTGTAGGTCAAGGAGGCTAGAAAGCCATCCTTGCAGACAACATGGGCTACTGCCATTGCTCTTGGTTATCCCCAGAACTAAATGAAACTCTTTGTTGAAGATACCTCAAGCTGTAGGAATTCCTACAGCCAGTAGCCTGTAAGTTACCTGCCTACTTGGGCGTGGCCTCTTATACTATTTATGATGATGTAAAGCACTCATCTGGCCTCTTTTCCTGCTGCGGGATTCAGTTGCTGTTCTCCATTCCAGCAGAGGATATTGACTTGTGAGTCTACCTCTAAATAAATACCCTCTATTATTCTCAATTCTGAGCTAGTGTGGGATTTCTTTTAAGCGCCCTTCTTCAACCACACACTTTGGTTGAAGGATAGGGAGAAAGGATAGCTGAAGCTGAGCTAGAAATTTTTTCTTTTCCGGCTGGCTACCATAGTACTAGAAAATTCTAGGCAGGCTGCTGGAGGAGAAGCCACCAATGGACTTACCCAGCTATGGCCGCCACTACCATACCATGCTAAATTTCCAGGAAAGATGCGCTCATTGGTGCAATAGTGGCATGGGTGGTGTTGGAGCAACCAACTTTTCTGGTCAGATTTGAGGCCCTCTCCATTGAAGGGAAGCCATGCTCTGCACTGGGAGACCCGGTGGAAAGTTCATAGCTGCAGAAGTCATCAGCTCCACAGGCAAATCTACCTCTGTCACTCTGCACGTGGCAGCAAATGCTTTTCTGTTTATATTTACAGTCAAAGACTGGTGCTGCTCAGCCTTGATCAAGAAAGCGCTTCTCTTTTGGTGGGTAAAAGTGAAGGCAGAATTTATGCGAGGTTGAAGTACAGGGCAATCTATTAGACACCAGGTCCTTAACTGGGTATTTGTGCTACTCTTCCCTGAGAAGAGGTTAGAAAGAACGTAGGAGCCGGAGGATGAGGAGGAGCTGGAGGATAGGGAGGATGCTGTGAAACATCGTCTTCTGGACATGGCATGCCTATTGCACTCAGGAACTCACTGCAGCCTTGGTTCCTACATAATCCTGAGCCTTGCAACAATCCACTGTGGATGGGGAAGGGCTCGTGAAATGCCACCCTTTGTTAAGGAGCTATGGGCAGATAATAGTTGTTGGGGGAGAGGGGAATCACTCCTTACAGTGAAGCCACTGGTAATGTTCCTTTAGTGGACTAAATAACGTCCCACCCACAGTTCTGCAGACTACCTAACTAAATGTACTGGGTCACAAAACAAAACAAAAAACCTACAAAGAAATGAAAGGAGGAGGAGGACTTGGTTGAGGAAATGGTTCACGTGGGACTAGAAGAGCCATAAAGGAGGATGAATAGGGAGAATATGAAAGTATTTTGTATACATACATGAAACTGTAAGAGAATATAGTTTATAGCTAACTTCTTTCAAAGTTATTTATGTACTTTTATTTGTGTGTGTGCATGCGCACGCACATGTGCATGCACATGCATACCCACACGTGTTTACAAGTACCACATACGTGCAGGTACCTTATAACACCAGAAGAGGATGTCGGATCCCCTAGAGCTAGAATTACAGGTAGTTGTGAGTCACCTTATTCAGGTGCTGGAAACCAAACCTTGGTCCTTTGCAAAAGCAGTAAGAGCTCTTGACCACCGAGCTATCTTTCCAGCACCAAGGACCATTTTTAATAATAATAATAAAAAAGTGTTCTGTGATACTGTGCTAACTATTTGGAGGCAAGATGCTGTCTGCTGGGGGCTGCACTTTTAAAAAGAGTGGAGGAAACATGGTGAGAAGAGTTACTTTTGCTCTGACCGGTCCCCTTTCTGAGTGTGGCACCACAGTGATGGCTTGCGCTACTATGGCAACCATCTTATGACGTGGGAGCAACAGAGTGAAAATCCAGACCACACACATTGGCTAGAACTTAGTTTCAGCTCCTGTTATTCACCTGAGAGAAATATCTCTAAATCTAAACCCCACTGACTGGAAGGAGACAGAGAATCTGCGCTTAACGCTGCAGCTATTCAGCTCCTGGCACCACTTCCGATTCCTTGCGTAGATCTTGGTCCATATTCGATCTTGGTACTGTTCCTTCTCTGTGAACTGGTTTTCCTGTTTACACATAGGTCCCGTGAGTCCCGACTCTTTGAAACACAACAGCTAAAGGATTCTTCTCAACCTCCTGCCAGTTTCTGTCAGTTCTCTGTCAAGATCTGTCAACGCTTCACATCTATCAGGCTAAAAAGATTTTCACAATAGCTGGCAAGGTCCTCAGAAACCTGTCTCCTCCTCCGGCACCCCAACTTTGCCACCGCACACTCTCCTTTGCTGACTTGCCTTGGCTACACTGTCCTCGTACCCCAGGACCTTTGAAGGCACTGAGACCCGTGCTTGGAGAGCTGCTCCCCAGCTTCCCACATGATATCCCCTCCCTTCAGAGCTCTATTAGACACCACGCAAACTAGGAGGCTTCGGTGCTTTTCGTTCCTGAAGCAGAAACACTCCTCCCACAGCCTCACTCTCCTGCTCCCTTTTGGTTTTGACTTAAAAGTCAATCAGCATAAACTGGCAGATGCCTTTATGAGCCTGTTGGCTGGCTTCCTCCTGCTGTTATCTAAAGCCTCAACAGTAGGAATTTTGTTCAGCTTGTGGTGTTTTCAGGATTCAGACAGGCCTGCTGCTCAGTGAACCTTGTTGAGTGGATGAATTGATGAATGAAGAATGAATGAATGAATGAATGAATGAATGGGTAATGGAGTCGCATCACTGTCCTGTTGCTCAGTTTCCTCACCTGTAAAGCCCAGGAGTGGAAATCCAAGGGCTTCTCTTGGTGCACCTGGATCAGAGCAGGGCCTCCTCCACCTCGCAATCAAGGAGAGGAATATGGGCCCAGAGCCAAGATTGGGGAGTTTCTCTCTGGCCTTCCATGCCTGGTTCATCTGGCTCACTGGGTGGCCACGGGCAAGTCACTTACTTAAGTCTGTTCTTTGAGTTCTCCATTCATAAATCCAGGCTAACTTACCTACCGCATGGAGAAGATGGGCGCATTAATTAATGCTTATAAAGTTACGTGGTAGTTCTCGATTAAAAGATTCAATTATAGTAAATTGTTACTATTAGGTAAAGGAAAACAAAATAATGAGACTGGTCTAGGTATCATAATTCACACCTGAAAGACCAGGCTTAAAAGTAAAAAGTGTCAGCTGTGTTCTGATGTAGCCACTCCAGTTTTATTCAAAAGGATGGAGTTTGAGGAGTCAGAGAAGCGACGTAGCTCCCTCCTAAAGGGAGCATAGCAAAGGAGCAATCTTTATTACTCTGGGTTTTTTGGTTGTCAAACCCAGGTTTATACATGGATAGGAATACAACAAAAAGATTTACTGTTAAAGGAAAGAACTGAGTGTATTTTAGTATGATGTTTACTTTGCCTATCTTAAAAGATCAAAAAAATATTTTAAGGCCAAAATATTTTAGGATCTACCTATCCTAAAGATCCACCCTCAAATATTTCACAGACAAGTTTCATGCAATAGCTTAATCTTGTGAAGACAGCCATTATTAGAGGAAAAGAGAATGCAAAAGGCTCTGTTTTGAAATAATAATAGTGAGAAGATGAGCTGCTAATCTTAGCTAAACTGGCTTCTTTATTTTAAACACTTCATTAAATTAAACATCAAATCATTTGAAAATTCGCCCAGCCCTCCTAAACTGCTTGCCGATGGCTCAGCTACATTTTAAGCAAGTATTTATTTTTAGTTGAATTGTAGTATTCCTCTCTCTGAAGAGAACCTGGTGGTGTAGGGACTCCAGCCTTCCCACCTTCCGCCCAAGACATCTTCCTTGTTCCCCTCATTTTCTCTTTCCCCCAGGAAGTACCCTGAAGTGGCTCTAACTGTCTATGGCTTCAGAAACCCGAGAGGTGGCTTCCTGCTGAAAAACCCAGTTGGCCTCTCAAGATGCCAATGATGATGCCAATGTCTAGGGCATCCACACCACTTCAGAAGCACCTGTGAACTTGGCAATGGGGATGCAGCAGCTCAGTGCCAAGGAAGGACACTGCAGTGCAGGGCTGGTGGATTGGATGATATAGTCCTGGTCCTTCAGCTCCAGCCTGGAATCTCTACTGCACCCAGTCCCTTGATTCTCTAAGGATGAAACAGACTGGTTTTTCCAAGAAAAAAACATCTGTCAAACCTTCAAGATTCTTGGTATTCTCTGGTACTGCCTTTTGAAAACAAAATTATAACCAGGTTGAATAGATGAAGTCTCCTTCCAGAAGAGACATAAACAGAACTTTATATGTGGTGGGGGTTGGGTAGGATAACTCTAAAAGTCAAAATCTCAGATACTGATGTACCCAAATCAGGAAAACTACTCTGAAGAGCTCAGCAGAGGGCCTTGGATGGTACTCTGGTTTCTTAAAAGCACGAACATTTTCCTAGTGGGTTTTCTGCTGCTTCCATCATGCTCCCAAAGTGATCTGAGGTCCATCTTCCCATAACTGCTTTTGAGAATAGCTGAGCATAGATACTGGAAATGTTAAGTGTGATCACTACTTCAAACCAGTGGTTCTCAACCTTCCAAATGCTGTGACCCTTTAATACGGTTTCTTGAGTTGTAGTGACCATAAAAATTGTCTTATTGCAACTGTAGTTTTGCTACTACTATGAATTGTAATGTAAATATCTGGTATGCAGACCCCGTGACGGTTGAGACACATACATCAACTATCTCCTCAGACAGCTATTTTGTGCATTATAGAGACCACAAGTATTTTCTCAAACAGTAATGGACACAGAATACAGCCGTGGGTCATTTTTAAATGCTCTTGACTCCATAGTTTGGAGCCTTGCTTCCTAAACCAGCTCCCAGGTCTTACGGTGCCAACGGTCTGGTCTCACTTTGAAGAACGAAGATCACTGAGCAGAACAAGCAGCAGGAAGTGTTCCTTCCCCCACTCACAAATTCATCCCTTTCTACCAGACTAGATTCATCACACATGGATAAAGTGAGGAAATGGTCCACAGAAATGTGACTGCACAGGCAAAAATATCAAAAGATTCTGACACAGTTCAGCTGAGAGAAACACCAGGTTAGTGGTAAACTCATGCGCAGCTTGACTGGATTTTCCCCTTTTATGTCAAGTTGTATTGATAAAAACCAAGTAGCGTAATCACTGCATGTGTATGTTGATTCATACAGACAAGTTCTCAACATGTGGGTCATGGCCCCTTAGGGGGGGTCACATATCAGATATCCTGTCCTGCCTATAAGATATTTACATTATACTTCATAACAGTAGCAAAATCAGTTATGAAATAGCAACAAAATAATTTTATGGTTGGGGGCCACCACAACATGAGGAACTGTATTAAAGGGTCACAGCATTCGGAAGGTTGAGGACCACTGGCCTTGAGGCACAAGGTTTTATATATACATATATATGTATATATACATATATATATTATATATATATATATATTGGTTTTTCGAGACAGGGTTTCTCTGTGGCTTTGGAGCCTGTCCTGGAACTAGCTCTGTAGACCAGGCTGGTCACGAACTCACAGAGATCCGCCTGCCTCTGCCTCCCGAGTGCTGGGATTAAAGGCGTGTGCCACCATCGCCCGGCAAGGTTATATATTTTTTAAGTTAATTGCTTTTTATTTGTGTGTACATTTATGTGGATGTACATGTGTGTGTGCCACGTCTTTGAAGCACCCAGAGAGGCCAAAAGAGGACATTGTGGCCACTGGATCTAGACTCACAGGCCCTTGTGAGATGCTGGGTATGGGTTCTAGGACCTGGACCTGTGGCCTTTGAAAGGCGACAAGAGCTCTTAACTGTGGAGCCATCTCTCCAGCTTGTCAGATCACCAGTTCTGACCCAAAGTCAGAGTTTCTGGGGAGGCAGCTGCCTGCGTTTTATGTGCACACTACAGCCCTTTGTGCTTCCTTTTCCTTGCTTTAATAATACAGCCTGGGCCACTTACCTCCCTCGTTCACCCCTGTAAACTACCGGGCAGAGTTCTCTCCCGCTCACCTTTCTCATTAGGATTTCTCACTGCTCTTAGAGTGTGGCTCCCCAGGCAAGGTGCTCATTCTGATCTCCGGTACTTACAGCTCCCTTGCAGCCTTTCAGAATGGTGGCTTTTAAGAACTTCATACTTCTGCTTCAAGGCCACACATTAATGGGCATCGGTAAACTTGAGCTGAGGGAGTTTGTTGCTGCTTGCAGGATTATTGGTTGAAAATCGATTCCCCGAGTTCTCGTTCTCCAGTGGTGTGTTACCATTCTGTTGTTGTTGTAACAGATGGGCGTTGATTTCCAGAGACAGAAACGTTCTTGCCACAGGCGATATCGGCCCACGGCATTCGGGGATGGCCCATTTTTCTCAATAGGGATGTGGAATGGGTTGTCTTCGTGCCGCCGAAGCTGACTGAGGCGTGGGAAAGAGCAGTGACAACAGCTTAGGGTCTGAGCGCCCTCCAAACCCTCCCTGGAGTGGCTGCACTGTCCTACAGAGAGACTCTCGACTTTGTAAGCAGGGGCCATCATGCAGACTCCACCAGAGCTCTGCATGAGCCTGGGCTCCTGCTTCCACTCTGGTCTGTGGCACTGGGGAAGGACTGTCTATGCTTTTTGGAAGGAGAAAAATGGATCAGTGGTAACACCAGCTCAAAATGTCACGTCTGTGAAACTACCCAAGACATCAGGAGA
This sequence comes from Alexandromys fortis, assembly GCF_014885135.2. Taxonomy (NCBI): domain Eukaryota; kingdom Metazoa; phylum Chordata; class Mammalia; order Rodentia; family Cricetidae; genus Alexandromys; species Alexandromys fortis. The sequence continues at coordinate 6,061,641 of NW_026067902.1, forward strand.
AAGCCAGGTCGGCAGTCAAATACCAGAGAGTGTGTCTCAGCAAGCTCCCTCTGTGAGGAGTTCTGAGCTTGCATTTATTAACTGTTAGGTAACCTAACTGCTGGGCCCTTTGTGGACAGCTAGAGAAAATTAAGACAGGAAAAAAAAACCCTTTGGTATCTAGATCTAATTAATTTACTTGTAGGGAGGCAATTTGGTAGGTTAGAGGAAAAAAAATCAAGAAATGAAAATCAGTACTAATAATAATAATAATATCACATATACATGTAAGAAGAAAAACAAACTCCTAATTTAAATGTATGTAAATATATTCTTTTCCCAATTAGAATGGTAAAGACATATCCAGTACTTTTACTTTTTGGTTGTTATATTGAAGGCCCCACTTGTTACTCTGGGTTGCCTTTCCATTGCTTTCCAGTGATGGATGAGCTGTGGCTGCCAATGCATATATTACTAGGTATCCCCATCTTAAAGTGCAGGGCTGCCTCTTCTGTCCAGTCACAGTGTGTTAGGGACAAGATGGCACCGATGGAGTAAAGAACTCCCGTTTCTACTGTGTCACCACCACATGGAAGGGTTCACTCTCCACTCCATCATGGGAGCAGGCCCTGCTTCGTTCTTTCTTTCCTCCCACAATGACAAATCCCTACAAAGAATGTGTCCAGGGACTCTGGTTCCCTGAAAGACAATCTCTCCAATCCGTATCCAGCATCACATTGAGTACTCTTTTCCAAGAGTAAACCCTGCATCTTGTCATGTGTCGCTAAAATGCCCACGGTTGCTTCAAGGGCTTACCAGTTCCCAAGGCAATATAACTAACACACACTGTCTTGCCAACCACATTCATACATTGTCGGGAGCAAGGCTAAGTGACATTTCTCAGTTTTCCTGCAATATCAGGATGGGCTACAAAGCAGAAGTCAGAAAGCAGAGCTTGGAGCAAACGTCTCCTGTGGGAGCCTGATAAACCAAAAGGTCTCCCTGCCTCTTGTGTATGCCTACCCTACAAAGTAGTGGGACCTGCTCTGGCCGCTGCAACCATCTTTCAATTTTAAGGTAACCTTGAAGAAGACATATACTAATTATCTAAGGTAGAAAGATCAAGCCATAGTCAAACCTTAATAGATCTAGAGATTTTTTTAATTACATCTTTGTTCTACATTCTTCCAAACTTCAAATAAATCAGGAAAAAAAATCTCAGTTGGTTTAAGTCACTGTGCCTTGAGACTCTTAGCTTTGAAGCCCCAGATGGTGTGGCCTGAACATGCTATAAGTTATAGTGAGACTCAATTATATGCAGCCAAAAAAAAAAATTGAACCTAAAAAAAAAATTCCCCTGAAACTTCATCTAGTTCCATGAAAGACATGAGCAAAAATTTATACTGTGACTCTTTTCAATTGAATTGGGAAAATATAAACCAAATATATCTGGAGAGATAGCTCAGAAGGTAAGAGTGCATAGTGTCCCTACAGAGGATCTGGGTTCAGTTCCCAGCACCCACATGGTGGCTAACAACTGTCTACAACTCCAGCTCTAGAAAACCTGATGCTCTCTTATGAAGTCCATGGGAAAGGCTCACGTGATTCACAGATAGACAGACAGACAGACAGACAGACAGGCATAAATACTAAGATGCATAAAATATAAATAAATCTCTAAATATATATTTAATATATTCACATTGCTAATATATTATCTAATACATTTGTGTTATTAATACTTTAAATAATAAATATTTGATATGTTAATATATATGTGTGTATTAATTATCTCCTACTGGGAAGTCTTGTGAGTTATCCTAATACATCACTCTTTATGCTATTTCATCTATAAATACCTCTGCTCTGATTATGTCACCCACCGGACTCCACAGAAGACAGCCTGTAGGGGAGACTTGAGGCTCTGCTCCCTGTGTGACAACTCTGATGGTTTTTGGAGCAGCACCTTTGAGAATTCCCCTCTCAGGACCCTGGTCAGCAGCCTCACCCTGAATGTCACCCTCCCCTGTTCTTTGGCTCACAACCTACCCTCACTTGGTCATTCTGGTATGAGATAGGGCAACCACAGGCCTGAAGCAAACCGCTCCTAGAGCAATATCATGGGCAAATGGGCTTACTTCCCCTTGAAGAAAAAAAAACTGTGCACAGTCACTAAATTAGTTAATTTAAAGTGAATTTTATTTTTTTACTGATATTTTCCATCTTCAAAAATAGAACTTTCTAAATTTTTTTAAAGACAACATAAATATTTTAGAAATCATAGTCTTTATCAAGGTCTGGCAATGTGTTTTAGCGAGTCTCACAGAAGAATGTTACTGCAAAAATATTAGTCACCTGTTTTTACAAAATAAGGGATAAGAAAACCCCAGATGAAATCAAACAAAATACTCAATTCCCGTTCTACAGGAAAAGAAACAATAGTACTGGACATTACAGGTCATAATATTTTGATACAGAATTTGTGTTATGCAGAAATTCCATCTGTTATCCCAAATGTCTTGATGGGCTTGAAAGAAACCACACGATTATTAAATAATTCACACCCTTCGGCGGCTAGCTCCTTAGTTAGGATATTTTTTTCAGTGAACTGAATTCTTGTCCAGAGATGGGATCTTTTCCATTGCTTGATTTTATTTAGACACAAAGAATTTATTTAACTTAGAAGATTTAAATTGAGTACTTTGTCCAATAGAGTCAAAACATTTCTGCTTGAAGAAGGTCTGCTGAAGTAGGCCAGGAGACATCATCAGGCAGAGATAACAGCCACCAGGGAGCGGACCTTCCCCACCGTCTGCACTCCAACCTCAGTGGGCCAGCAGGACAGCAGCAGGTATAGCTGCTGCTCCATTTCCTGCCGTCCATCCCTGTGGAAATCCACCCACCTGCACCAAGAGGAGTGAGGGAAATGTTTTCGCACCTTCCCCATCCAAGGGGAAAGAAAGGTTAAGTAGCACAACTGGCCATTGTCTTTTTTTCCAGTCCCAACAGTCCCCCAGCTCTACTCTGGCCACCCGGGTGTCCAGTCTGAAGACCAACAACACCTTGACTTGAGAGCTTGTTAGAAACACAGACTCTTAGGTCCTCATCACACCTGCCAGACCCTCGCTCTACACAGGACCTTGTGGAGCCGGAGAAACACTTGTTCCTCAGCAGCACTGAAACTGGATGGCAGTGTAGTCAGAGTGCCCTGGCTTGCGAACCAGAGTAGTCAAAACTATTCTAATCCAGCCAGAGTTGTGTGGACTTTATACTCAGACGCTGAATTTAAACACGCTTTCTGACTGATGAGAGGTTGCTGTTTTTCTTAATCCCCACCACACATGCAATCAATTAACATAAATTAATATTAATGATGCTTAATATTAAAGTTCAAATGAGTAAGCCCTCAGAAGACAAGATGAAACACCCCAGATTCCCAGTTCATCCCCTCCTCCCCTGGTCCCAGGCACACATGGTCCTGTTGTCCAGTTGTCTGCATAGTCTCCCTGGACGTCATCTTTAGATCTGGCTTAGCTGTTCTTTGGTTTTTATCTTTTTAAAGACTCAGTGTTAAGCATACACAGGCCTGCCCTTAGGAGTGATGTAAGAGACTTTCAGTGTTCATTTTTTTATAAAAACTTGAGCATGTGTAAACCTATTAGCCACTTAATGTCTCTTAAAAACTTGTTCAGCTTACTAGTTTACTAGCTCTCGTGTTGCTCTTTTAAATATTTGTTTACTTTATTCTATGTGTGTGAATGCTTTACCTGTATATATTTAGGTGCACCCTACCCAGGGAAGCCAGAAGAGGGCACCAGATTACCCGATACTGGAAATACAGATGGTCCTGAGCCTCCCTAAGGGTGCAGGGAACCAAACCCAGGTCCTCTCCAAGAGCACCAAGTACTCTTAACCCTTGAGAACTCTGTCCAGCCCCACCAGTGCTTTTTCAATACAGATCTTGTCAGGAACGTCTTTGTCTCGGAGAGGCTTGCAGCATTTGCACAACGCTTATACCCCACCAGTGCGCAGTAAAGTACTCGCGAAACTCATTGCGGTGGGAGGATGGATGTTTAAATAGTTATTGCCTAGTTTGGAGAGGAGATTGGCATATTAAGTAAGAAAAGAATAAAAAGAATGGGTGTGAGAAAGGGGGCAAACGCCGGAATGCTGGGGAGGGAAATGAAACCCACAGAAGTCAGGAAATCTACGCTTTAAGGCTCCCATTGCGCCTTTAATTCTGCCAGGAGTGGTGCGTACACCAGCGCTGTGTGTATCTTGCAGTTCCAGGTCCCCAAGCGCTTAGCAACAGAACCCATTTAGGATGGCAATGAAGAAGCATGTGGCTTCCTGTGAACCGAGCTTTAAATGCATCGAAAGGTTAACAGCTCGTCTAACAAGGTGCTTTCTCCTATAAAAGTTTAATGTTAATTATAAAATCGGATGATGTTGTTATTGTGTGAAATATGTAACACGCAGGGCAGTACTCCCCGGAGGCATAGTCGACGCACAATGTGTTCACAGTGGAATTTTCCCAGGTTTAATGTTTCTTCTTGCTGGGAAAGAAATGAGAATTAGATTAAGTAGTGAAATGTCAGAGCCCTTCACTTTAGGTAAGAAAGAAAATTCCAGTCTCTAAACGATAGTTAACAAAATATTAACGAATAACTGTAAAGGGTAGGAGACAGCAAGAGACTCCAACGCCCCCTCCCCTGATCTTGGAAAGTTGCTATTTCATTGTGTCTCCCTTCCTGCTTCTCTATCTAGTGATGTGTATTCTTGACAAATGAGCGGAGCTCCGAGTGTAAGGGGAGAAGAAAGGATCGCTGCCTGAGTGTCTCCCCTGGATATCGAAACAAAAGCAGCTGAGGCAGAAAGTAGCAATTATCGTCTTCAAACTGACGGCTCCTCCCCCACCGCATGAAGACACAAAGACACGGTAAGTAGTAGCTGGGAAATGCAAGATGGGGATAGGCACATGCTGAGGCAAACAGGAGCTTCCGGAGTGGAGGGAGAGCCTAGGAAGATAGTCACAGCAGGTGAAGTAGAATGGGTAGCGGCACTCTTGTTACTCGATTCTAAGACTGTTTGAGGACTCCAGTGAGGAAATGGCGAGCAAGGAGAGGCAACAGGTCTTATGGTCTCTACACCTGTCGGGATTCCTGCCGCTGTGGGAGCACTTCCTGAATGAAGGTGGCACCATAGCACTGGACACCCGAGAGCTGGAGAATGATGCCAGATCAAGGACCCTCACCAGACCTGCCAAATCTGCAACACCAGAGCGGTGATCGCCTGGGGAGCCAGACCTCGGCAGAAATAAGACCTAAGTGCGTTCCCAAATGAATTTCAGGGTCAGAGATTTTCACTACCGGAGGATCATTCCTCCACCTGGGCAGAGGGAGGGTGCTGGAGGCCACTGCTGAAGGAACCATGCTGAGTTCTAAGACTCAGCATCAGGCCTTTGGGGAGAAGGACATAAAGGGGTTGTTTGTTTTCCTTACGTATTGTTATGCCTCTATCTATAGGAGTTTTTTTTTTGTATTTCATATACATAGTACATTCTTCCTGTGGGCTTCAGATGTTTTAAAAGCATGGGTCTGGGTAAAAAGAAAGGGACCAGAATCCCAGTATCCTGAGGTCCCATACAACAGTGAGAGCTGTTCTCCAAGGGGCACAGAACAACCATAGTCAATGGATTTCCAGGGCAGGGACTTAAACCTTTCTGCCCCTGGGGAAATCCTGACAGCAGGGCCTCTAATTCCATGAAATAAGCCAGGTTGACCTGAAAACTACGGGCAAGGAAATGGCCCAGGCGCCTCACACAATTCTCTCTTCGGGGCTTTCATTCTTTCGAGGTCCGTTTCCATGGAGATCTACACCTGCCTATTTCCCCTGGGATCTTTGGGGAGTCAGGGAGCAGAGAACAGGGATGACGTTCATTTCCTAGGCTTGCTTTTCTCAGCACTCTTGCTCAGAGTGTTTCAAAATCCTGTCCTGAGGATGCAGAGAAACTCTATTCCTAATACCGCCTTTCTTCAGTGTGTTCCTGCTGGTGGGAGCCTTGAGAGCATGGGATAGGAAAGCAACTGTGCAGAGTTATCTGCTGTGTAGATATGAACCTGGGTCAAATGCCAAAAAACAGCATTGGTTTTTTTTGTTTTGTTTTGTTTTTTGAATGTTTTGGTAACAATAAGCGTTCTTGGTGTTTACAATGAGAAATTCTTACTCAATAAACCGGGGACCTTGAAGTCTTTAAATAGTGGCCTTCAGCAAAGTAAGAACACAGATTTTTTTTTTTTTACTACTTTCAGTGCAAAGTGTTGAAGTCACTGAGACAGGTGGTCACCAGCTGGTTAGCAAGAGCTCAGCCAGAGGTACCTCTGAAACCCCCTTAGCAGTAAGAATGCGTGATGATCTTGGTTACACCCCAGAATGGCCTTGTAGGCCACTGCCTGAGATTCTGTCCCCAGCAGATACCTGGCTCCATGCCCTGCTCCCCCCACAAGAATTTAAGTGGGGAAAGGATTGCTTGTGGATCTCCTCACACCGGGAGGGGACCGTGTGCTGTTTAAGAGGCATCCATCAACATTGCCTGACCTATGGCTTTTTGTGAATTCCTAAGGTGAGAGGGTGTGGGGGTGATGAAAAATAAAGAAAGAGACAAGTGTGTGGATTTGCTCACAACTCTTTAGGAATACACTGTGTGACCTCAGGCAGCAGCTCCAAAGAACAGAGAACTTGTGTTGATTTTTTTTTGCTCTCTGCAAAATTAGCCTTGCTTCGCTGGCAGCGTTTCAGCCTTGATCAAAATACTCAAGGTAAGGCTGACATATGTATTTGCGTACTGAATTTTGATATTGCAGAGATCTTTTTTTTTGCATTTGGTTTGTGTCTTTATTGTTAGTTTTTGTTTCTTTTTGTTTTTATCAACATAACACAAGCTAGAGTCACCAGAAAAGAGAATACCTCTGTGGAGAGAACGCCTCCGTAAGAATGGCCTCTAGGCAAGCCTATGGGGAATTTTCCTGATGGATGGTTGCTGTGGAAGGGTTCAGCCCATGGTGGATGGTACTAACCGTGGACAGGTGGTCCTTCAGCATATAAGATAGCAAGCTAAGAGGCCCAGCCAGGAGAGCAAGTCAGTAGGCTTCACAACTCCTTGGCTCCTGCTTCATTCAGTTCTGCCTCCAGATTCCTACCTGGAATGCCTAACTCGCCCAGGGATGGGGTGTGCCCCGGAAACTGTAGGTTGAAATGAAGCCTTTCTTTCTCCAGCTGCTTTGCTTGTGGTGATTATCACAAGAGAACAAACTCTAGCAGTGCTCCTTTTCTCTGTTTTTGATTGGTTTGATGACAGAGCTTTGGAAATTCCTTAAACAGTTTTAATGAGGTTAAGCTTACACACCATAATTTGCCAAGTTTCAGTAATTTAAGAATTTTGAGGACACCTATAGAATTGCTTTACCATCATCAAAAACCAATATTCAAACATTTTCTTCATCCCAAGAAGATCCTTTCCTCATACCACTTGCAGCCAATCTTTACCTTAGAAGGTTCTGCCTTCAGTTTCTACTGATTTCCTTTACTAAGAGTTCATATAAAAGAAATCTAATTTGATATACAGTCATGTGCATACATATATAGTATATTATATTATTATACAATATTAAAAGTATATGTGCATATACAATATTGGTATATACAGATAAATGTTATGTATCTTGTGCCTCTGGATTACTATATTTAGCATAATTGCTTTTATTTTCATCCTGAGACTGTAAAGTAGTTTATTTGATTACCAAGTAATATTCTATTGTGTGAATATGCCACACTTTATCTATAAATAGTTGATGGCATTTAGATGATTTCCACTTGGGCATTTTTACATAAAGGTAGTATAAGCATCCCATAAAAGTATTTAGGAGCAGAATAAAGTTGGATCTTTATTTAACACTATTTAAAAAAAAAAACTCAAAATGCCCTGTGGGAAGTCCAAGGACCACCCACCTCCATCCAGGTCTAGTAAGGTGAGCATCCAAACTGCCTAGGCTCCCACAAAGCCAATACGTGCAGTAGGATCAAAAACCCATTGCCATTGTTCTTGAGTTCTCAGTAGTCCTCATTGTTCGCTATGTTTGGCGAGACCGGTTTTATCCCAGGCTTTTTCAGGGAACCCTGATTGCTCTTTGGGCTGACGAGGGAGGGGAACTTGATTGGGGGAGGGGGAGGGAAATGGGAGGTGGTGGTGGGGAAGAGACAGAAATCTTTAATAAATAAATAAATAAATGAATAAAAAACTCAAAATGCAACACTCAAAAGCTTAAAAAAAAAATCTAACTCCCTGAAGAAAACACAGACAAAAGTCCACAATGTTTCTTAGTGATTTCTTAGATATGACACCAGAGAAAGACAAAGACAACAAACAAAGTGGGGAAATCACATGTCATGAAAAATGGATAAGACTTTTTGTGTCAGAAGCTAAAATCCGTAGAGGAAGTTGACAGGCAATGGAGGATATATATTTATCAGTGAGGCTTTAATGAGAGGAACTGACACAGACCCCTGAACAGTCAACAACAAACCTCAGAAGTCTAACTCAACAAGAACCAACAAACCAGAGCAGTCCTTTCTCCAAACAAGGTGGACTTCTGAGCAATAAGCACACAGGCAGGTGATCACTATGTTCACTATGAGGAAAATTTCTGATATTAACTACCTTGTCTCCTAGGGAAAATGCCATACGGACATGCTGCACAGCCCTCTACCTGTGGGATCTGACTTGCTAATCGTATTTCATGTGTATTTTCAAAAGATATTGGTTTGCAAAGTCTTTCCCCCACCACTTTAAAAAAAATAAATAAATAAACTCTAGTATTGAATAATACTGGTCTCACAGAGTGAGTTGAAGTGTTCCCACTTGTGATTTCTGCAAGAGGGTGTAAGATCAGTTATATCCCTTGACTATGTGATGGAACTCACCAGTGAACCTCTCTGAACCAAGGCTTTCCAATACAGGATGCTTTCACTATTATTCTGTCAGAGTCCTAGCCTTAATTTTATTGGCTTCCTGGGTCAGTGTGAGTCCTTCTTGTCTTTGTTCACTGCTCATTCCATCTAAGTTGTCCTTGTTGTTGGATGAATATTCTTCATGGCATTTCCATAAAAGTCTTTAAATTTCCTTAAGGTTGGCTTTGCTCTCCTCCTTTTCTGGTCTTATTGAGTTTTGTCATTCTTTTTCTTGGTCAGTCTAGACAAATGTTCATCAATTTTGTATGTTCTAGTTTCTCTTTTTTTTGTTTTAGTTTTTCGAGACAGGGTTTCTCTGTAGCTTTAGAGCCTGTCCTGGAACTAGCTCTTGTAGATCAGGCTGGCCTCGAACTCACAGAGATCCCTCTACCTCTGCCTCCAGAGTGCTGGGATTAAAGGAGTGCACCACCACCGCCTGGCCTATTCTAGTTTCTTAAGGCAAAAGCGTGGCTTATATTTATGCTATTGATTCAGTTCTAATGTGGATATTTAAACTTTTATATTTATTGCTTCTTCTAGCCTCACCCTGCAATCATGACATTGTGATTTGATTTCTTCCCTCAGCTTAACAAATTTTCTGATTTCCATGTGTTTTTTTTTGTGAACCATGGACTATGATAAAATTATTAATTTATATTTATGAATTTACGAACTATTGACATGGGTTGGTGATGATTCTGGCTGTTATTGTAAAGTGAACCTTTATACATACCTTTCCATGCTTTCCATTTTTATATCATGAATTTGTAGACTTGGTGTTATGTGTGTACATGTTGATTGCTATAATATCTTCATCATAGTGGGCTATTTTACATGATAAAATATTTCTCTTTCATTGCCTCCTTTTTCTGTTCCATCTCTTTTGCTTCTTTGTTCTCCTTAACTCTTTCCTTTTGTGGTCACTGTACTCTGATGAATAATGTTAAATTATTTTCAGATATATATAAAACCTACATGTATATGAATTTTTAAATGGCTAATTCAAGACTTTCAATACAAATCTTCATTTACAATCTATCTCAGAATATATTAATTCTTATAAAACATAGGAACTTATTCTGATATAGTCCATTAGAACGGACTTTTCAACACTCATTTTCATATGTATTAAACTTTCATATGTAATAAGAACACAAGTGTGTGCTGGCCAGATTTTCATGGCTGTGACAAATATATAAGAAGACATCTTAGAATGAGGAAGGCCTTATTTAGGTTCATGGCCTCAGAAGCTCCAGTCTGTGGTTGACTGGGTCCATTGCTTTGGGCCTGAAATAAGACGGAGCAACCAGTGTGATAGGAGCAACACGTCACAGAGGAAGATGTTCAACTCATCTTAACCAGGAGAGAGAAGGCCAGGAAGGGGCTGGGGACAAAGTAGAGCCGTCTTGTTATGATTCAACTATGTAACATCCCATACAAGCTTGTTAGCTGAGTGGTTGGTCCACAGATGGTGTTGCTATGGGGGGGGGGGGGGGACTCTAGAAGAAAGGATCACTGGGTGGGAGGGAGAGATGCCCTTGGGGTGTATTATCTCTTCCTATCCCAAGCTCAGTTTCTAAGTCAGCAATTACCTTCTACCACTTGCTCAGCACACCAAGGTGTTCTTTCCAAGTGTGTCGGGCCAAGGGTTATGGTCCGAACCCTCTGAAATTATCTGATAAAATAAATCTCATGCCCTTAAGCTGCTTCTGCCCTGTACTTTGTCACATTTGATAAGAAAAGAGAGGCAGGACTTTTAGGGCATAGGCTGGGTGATGCCTCCGTCTCCTAAGCGCTACCTACTATTAGCCTGGGGTCAGTAGGAAGTCATCAAAAGAACCAAAGATGCAACAAATGAGAGTCGGATCATTTTCTGTTTAAACTACACCATGAGTTACAGTTACAAATGGACACAAACATATCTTTTAAAGAAAAGAAAAGCATTCACTCTATTTTATGTCTTTGTATATTGATCTTTTAGAGCCTTTTGCTTCTTTCTGCAACTTCTAATTATCAGTTTGTATAATTTCTTTTCAGCCAGAGGATTACCTTTAGTATTTATTGTGAGACAAGTTGGCTAGCAGCGAATACACTCGTTTTTTGATTTTATCTTTTGGTAATGTTGTTACTTCCACCTTCAGTTTTGTGGATGGTTGTAGTAGATTTCACATTCCTGGTTGGCAATCATTTTGTCAAAGTCCCTGAGTGGTATCCTCGTGCTTTTTTTTTTTCAATGAGTAGTCAACTGTTAATAATGTTCTTGTTGCTTTGAAAATGATGAGTCACTTGTTGTTGTTCTTTTCATGATTTTCATCTTTAGTCTAAGCAGTGTACAATACCATGATCAGGTGTGGCTGTGTGTGTGTGTATGCTAAGTGCCCTTGTTGGTGTGGTAGAATCTGTAGATTAGTTTTGGGGTGAAATTTGAAAATAATTTGGGCATTGTTTCTTTATATGTTTTCCTTGGTGTTTTATCACTCCCTTCTCCTTCTGATGCTTCCATAGTTTTTTTGTGTGTCATCTATAGTAACTACGTCACATAACTGAAAATTGTTGTGATTGACACAAGGTGGCTTGGGAGTGCCAGAGGAGGTCTTTAAGGTTTCTTCATTTTCAGAAACTGGTGTTTCAGTTTTAATAATTCCGATTGCTCTAGGTAAAGTCTTTTGAGTCTTTCTTGAATGCATTTGAATCTGCTAGGGTAATTCTTCACTTTACATAGTTTCCTTTCAGATGTTAAGTTTTTACTTCATTGTTTTATATAAATTATAGTCCCTTACTAAGATTATTTGGTTAATCCTGTCTTATGCTACTCTTTAATTCCTTAAAAGCTACATTGTTTGTTGCTTTCAGCAGCTATTGGAAAAAACAGCAGTCCATCAGGCCTTCCTGAAAAGAGCAGGAATCAGCTTCTTCTAAATGTTGGTAACATTTTCCTGTTTCTGGGTTTATCTTGCCTTTTGTTGTTAGGAATGGTAGATAACAAGGCAACTCTGAGGTTTCTATTGTTTTATTTGGGGGTTGCTGTCAACAGGCCATTGTTCCCTTCTTTGTCTGGTAATTTCCCTGACCTAATTTTGTAGGAGTCCCGCCTTTCCCTAAGTAGATAGCTTGCTTCTATCTTTGCTAGATCTTTGTTGTTTCTGTTCTTGAACTGATTTGTTGACTGGCCTCCTGGGGAGGTTGTGAGTCAGCACCAGCTCAGTGGAACCTCAGTGATTGGCAGAGGTCAGGCTAAACACTTTGAGCTAGTGATGCTTCTGTCATTTGACAATGCTTGCGTGGGGATTGGAAAATGTATTTTGAACTCAAGTGGTTTACAAGATTGCTCTAGTTTTTTTTTCTTTTTTTTTTTTTTTTCTATGTGTGTAGGACACTGACTGTGCCTGCAGTCAGTCCCAGTGAGCGTCTAACTAAGCAACTTTCTCTGGCTCTCCAGATAATCATAGGTACCTTGATGTTCACCACATTTATTGTAATGGTGATTTTCCCAACTGAATTTCTCTTCCCCTACCAGCATTGCAGTTCAAACACAGTTATAATGTTGCTCCCTCTAGCCCACACCCTCTTTTGTTTGCCTGGGATGATACTGTTCTCAGCAACAGTGAGAGATGGGTGGTTTTCCTATACTCCAGTGCACACCTTGCTTCTTGTCTTTGCTCACCCTAGGAGAACAATGCTCACCCTAATACTGCAGTGGCTCTCCAGATGGAATAAATGGGAGCACCAGGCCAAAATGCCATCAATTTTCCCAGTGCTTACCTAAAGTTTGCTAGAAGCCTCTTTGTTTTGTTAGCATGGCATCTATTTTAAGGGTTGCCCTTGCTTTTTGTGGGTTGTGGAAAATCCTACCCCAAAGGACAGACTTTGTGCCTTGGAAGTACTAGCAAGGGGGCTCCTGAGTGAACGAAATATGGTTAATATCACCTCATTTTAGAGTAAAAAACAATTAATTTGCAATTTGGAAATATTGGTCAAATAGCGCGTGCAGAGTGCAGTCATATATAATACGTGCATGCTTCTCTTTACATATGCTATTTTAGTGTGAGACTAAGGTAACCTTGTTCTGGCACTGATGTCACAACACACAGTGGGAATAAGTAATACATTCGTTTGTAAGACAGGCTATTGTTGAGAAAATCATATAATCAATTTTTACAAATGAGCATTTCAGTGTTGGGAGAACTCTGTTTAGTATTTGTTGACATTTACTCTTCCAAGTCAAAAAGTAGTTATTTTGGCCTCCTCTGTTTGTAGCTATTCATCCCCTCCCCCATCACTCAGCATTTGGGGTATTTTTCTTTTTTCTTTCTTTTCTCATTTTTTAAAAAAAGAAATGTAGAAGGGGAAAAACGGAAAGGAAAGCAACAGCTAAATTCCCAAGGCTTCGCTGGAAGCCAAGGCTGCATTGCTAAGAAACTTTGATCAAGTAAATTGCCCCTAAGTGTCTCAAATTTTCCCTCTAGAAAACTGAAATAATGTATTACCTTTGATGTGAGGATTTGTCAGAGTGTTTGGAGACTGAATAAGACCCATCAGCTGGGGCTGCTCTTTCTAGGAAGAGGCAGTTGCTATACTTTGCCCTCTTTATCCCGGGGCAGTAGATAAACGACAGACAGACAGACAGATGATAGAATCATTGAAAGGTGAGGGAGATGCAAGCAGTATGTGAACATTGGGGCCTGAAAGACAGGTTTTTGGTAGCTTCTCTTTGCTTCATATGTCCCATACAAGATGATGAAGTCGTAACATACACACACACATACACACATGCATGCACACACACATACACACACTCAGTTTTTATCTAAACATCCCCAGAAATGAATCCAAGGTGGACCATAGATTTATTTTTCTTTTCTATTTTATTTATATGTTTTAATTAAATTGCATTAACCCCCCTTCCCTTCATCACTCTAGCCTCACCTAAATCCTCTCCCTTCAACTGTTGCTGTATCCTCTCTCTCTCTCTCTCTCTCTCTCTCTCTCTCTCTCTCTCTCTCTCTCTCTCTCTCTCCTTTGCTTTATCTTTCAAGACAGAGTTTCTCTGTGGAACAGCTCTGGCTGTCCTGGAACTCACTCAGTAGACCAGGCTGGCCTCAAACTAACTAAGATCCACCTGCCTCTGCCTCCCAGGTGCTGGGATTAAAGGCGTGTGCTACCCTGCCTGACTCCCACACTCTTTAATCAGTAGACAATTTTAATGATTAATATTGTTACGTAAATATAACTGGACAGCATGGCTTCCTTTAAACTACCTACACATTCCTAGAAGTTGTGTATATGTCAGCAGTGGACAGTGAGAGAGAGCTTCCCTTGTCCCATCATCTCACCAGCATCTCCTGTCAATTGCTGTTTTGATCTTGGTTATTCTGACTGGGATTAAATCTCAAAGTTGTGTGAATTGACATTCCTCTAATTGCAAAGGATGATGAAGAGTTTTTGAGGTCTCTCTTAGCCAATTTTATTTCTTCTACTAAGAACTAAGTTGAGATCCTAAGTCCATCTTTTACATTGAGTCACCTGTTTCCTTGACTGCTTTTGAGTTCTCTGTATATTCTGGGCATTAGTATTCCATAAGATATATGGCTAGCAGCCGTTCTCTCCCATTGTGTGGGTTTCTTCTTCATTTGGTCGATTGTTTCCCTAGCTGTACAGAAGTCTTCTAGTTTCCTGCATTCCCACTTGCCAATTGTTGGTGCTAATGCCTGGGCAAAGAGTCTTATTCAAAAAGTCTTTCCTATACCTAAAATGGGATATTGCCTATGTTCTAGCAATGTTGACACCTATACCTATCTTGGGTACTAGAATAATTAATGCCAGCTTTATAGAATGAGTTTGGGGGTGGTCTTTCTATTTCTATCTTTTTTTTCATAATTTGAAGTATTGGTTGTAGTTATTTGAAAGTCTGGTCAAATTCTGCTGTGTATCCATCTACGCCTAGATTATTTTTTTAGTTGAAAGATTTTTTTACTGTGCCAATCTCTTCTCTTATGGGTCTTGTTAGGTTGTTGATAACTTCTTAATTTAACTGTGGTAGTTTAGGTAAATGAAGAAATTCATTTGAATGAAACCTAGTTGTTAGTGTTTGTATAAAGGTTAATAACTGAACTATCACTTATACCAGTTAGGAGAGGGACAATCAGTTTTCTAATGATGATTGACACTGAGCATGTCAACTAATTCAGGGCAAGCCTCATGTTCAGGAGTAATTGACCAACAACATATAGTTGGACTCCACAGGATTTTCTCTGTGCTTTTATTTGGTTACAAGTTGGGCTTTTTGTTTGTTTTCATTTTTTTCTTTCTTTTCTTTTCTTGGTATGACTTTCTTGTTTCTAAGTTTTGGAAGATTTTATTGTTGTATAGGATTTTTGCTTCTTGTTAAAGAAAGAACTTAAAGTTGGGTAGGTAGGGATGGGGAAACGATCTGAAGGGACTTGAGGGAAAGGAAGAATATGATCAAAGTGTATTTGAATTTGAAAATTGTTTTAAATAATAGAAAATATAATAAATTAATTTAAAAATAAATTCATTCATTTCTTTTCGATTTTCTAGCTTGATTGGGTATAGCATTTTAAATTGTACTCCCTTAAATGTTTCCTATCTCTTTTATATCTTTTATAATGTCTTTTTTCTGTAATGTTCATTCCTGCTTTTGCTAATTTGGGTCATCTCATTTTTTTTCTCAGTTGGGCCAGAGGCATGTTAATGTTTTTTATCTTCCAAAATAAGTCTCTTAGATTCATGGATTTTATTTTGTGTGTACTCGTGTTTTTCCTGCATGTATGTCTGTGTACCATGTGTGTGCCTGGTGCCTTTAGAGGCCAGATGGCCCCAGAGCTCTGTGGGCTTAAAATTGCAGATGGTCACGTGCTACCATGTGAGTGCTAGAAAATGAACCCGGAACTTTAGGACTTGGGAAGAGCAGCCTGTGCTCTTAACAATTAAACTATCTCTTCTGTCCCTCATATTCTTTGCATTGTATTCTTTGTATTTTGTTTCAGTAATTTTATGTTTTGATGTTGTCGTATCAAAGAGTTTCACAATAACCCAGAATGGAGTATAACAAAAGTTTATTTATTTGGGAATAAACTCACGGTAAGGGTAGCACTCCACAGTCTGCGTATGCTGGGACCCCAGAAGGATATAATACTACCTAAGTAAACAGAAAGTGCATTGTAAGCAACTTCCAAAACTCTAAAATTGATAAAGACATCTCGCTGCCTGGACAGTCACCCAAAGTTCTTCTGTAACATTGGGGCATCCATCTTCAGCCTACAGGCCCATAGCAGGAAATTTGAAAGACTGTTTCACCTATATTGGCAGTTTGTCAGTAACTTTCTTTTCTGTCCTGCATAATGTCTGGCAGTTTCTTCTGTGAAACATGAACCCTGAAGGATGATTTTTGTCTTTTGGAAAGTTTAGCAGTCACTTTTCTGTGGGTCCTGCATGTCCAGTTCATGAAGCATACTGTCGAGCAATCCAGGCAAGAGCACTTTCTTGCCCAAATAGCTAGCTTTGTCACATTGAGAGCAAATTCCATAACAAGTTTCTTCAATGCCCATCAATCTCTCTGAAGTAATTGGTGCTGTCAGAAGCAGACATGTCTCACTGTTGAAAAAAAAATCTAAGATTTTAAAACATTTTGAATGCCATATTCTGTAGGTCTTTAAAGGTTTGAAGAATACCTATCCATCTGAAATATATCTTTGTACATCTAGAAAAACCTAACATGACTACAAGTTTGACTGTTACAGATGACTATCTGTTAATCTATAATTTTTAATTATACATTACATTTTAAAATGAGCTGCACAAACACAATACCTTAAACAAAAGCAGAAAAACAAAATTGACCTTAAATTTGTATCAATAGACCAAAATCCACATCAATGTAAAGTATCCATCTCTATATCATATACTCTTTTAAATGAAAACAAACATTTTTAAACAATCATTTTGGGAATTTGGGTGTTTTATTTTCCCAAACTACTTTCTGCTGTTTGTTGGGCGAACTATTTTTAAGGTTGATGAAAACTTTTTTGGGGGGTCTTGTTCCATTAAACCACATTAGCCTAGAATGAATTTACAGCTTTTTATCTTCTATGGAAACAAAAGCAGAACCTCTTTTCCAAAGCAATATATCCTTAGACCCAAATTTTGAAGTCAAGATGCCTTTAATTTGGTTTAACTTAGTAGCCCCTGGAATCAAATGTCCCTCTAAGGTCAAAATTTTCAAAAAAAAATATGCATAATCTAGACTCTTTGTGTATTTTTTGTCTTTACATGACTTTTTTTTTACTTTATTGCTTTTTATTAGTATTATTGTATTGTCTTTAGTCTTTTAATCTATGACTGTCCATACTCTTGTTTATACTCTTTTTCCTCTCTTAACCAAGCCTACATACATCCTTTAAATACACTGTGACCCATTCAGAGGTTCATTTTCCTCTGAATCTGTCTTTATTGTGCATCTATAATTGTTTTCTTACCAGGAGCACCTTTTTTCTTTTTTAAAGTACGAAGTGAGCATAGCTAGGACAAACTCTGTAGCCCTGCCTATTGGGTGCATCCCATCCAACATGGCAGAAGTATGTTCACTGCTTCTGCTGGCCATGCTCACTGCCCCAGCTCCAGGGATGCAGCAGGTCTATGCTGTCATTAACTAATATAAAACTATATACAATAAGAACAAATATCAGCTATTGTCCAGGGAAAAGAAGAGGCAAAAACATACCTAAAAATTTCAAGCAGCATGAACAACAACAAACACAAAATATGTTAAATATCTAGATGATGTGGGATTTCCCTCTGTATAGTGTGCATATGTTTTATTACCATTTGTCAATAAAGAAGCTGCTTCAGTCTATGGTAGGGAAGAATATAGCCAGGCTGGAAGAGATATATAGAGTAGGCAGAGTCAGGGAAAAGCCATCTAGCTGATGAAGGAGGAAGACGCTTAAAGGTTAATTTAAGATGTAAGAGCTAGAAAGGAATATGCCTAAGCTATTGACCAAACAGTGTTTCTGTGTGATTATTCAAATGTGGGTGGCTGAGAAAACAAAGTGCAGTCCCCGTCTATATTCTTCTCTTTTCCAATATTCTGTTTGAGTTTTTTGTTGTTGCTGCTATTGCTGATATGTATTTTTTAGGCTGCTTATATCATTTGATTTCTCCTTCAACTATAGAAATTTTTGAGCACAGTAGTCCATGTTGGCAGCTGTGATCTTTTAGAGCCTAGAGTACATTGCATCAGGCTCTCTGGGCTATGAATCATATATTAAAATATAAATTAGCAAATCATTTAGAAGAAAACAGGCAAAAATCTTCAAACCTCAAGCTTAATGAAGAGGTGTTAATTATAATAGCAATCCACAGGAGAAAAATAAAATGTTTGTG
The DNA here is from genome assembly GCF_014885135.2 of Alexandromys fortis. Lineage (NCBI taxonomy): Eukaryota > Metazoa > Chordata > Mammalia > Rodentia > Cricetidae > Alexandromys > Alexandromys fortis. The sequence goes on from NW_026067902.1 coordinate 6,080,028, forward strand.
TTATGAAACAACCTGTCAAGAAGATTAAAAAGTGAGCTATAATATATAATATTTACAAGCAAAATACCTAACAGACCCATGACTAAAGCATACAAAGAACTCTTAGAACTCAAAGTTAAAAAGCAAGTGAGCAATATAATTTTTAATATGAAAAAAAATCCAGAGACATGTTTCATGGAGGAGAAAAGAAAGAAGCAACAAATAAGCACTGGGCATTAGGAACTTACCCAACTACACCTGCCTAGAGAAGTCACAGATGCTAGAGGAGATCTTACTACTGCCATTGTCCTAACTCAACATAATTCTGAGTTGTGTTCTAAATATTTACCCTAGAGCCATAACTAAGTTTATATTACATCCCTCAACTAAGTAACTTCTTTATACAACACATAGATACTACTTCAAAAAACCCCAACTGGTAAAAATTCAGAGAATAACCAACAGTGGAATTCCTAGCCCCAACTGGCACAACTATGGTGCAGCCACATACCTAAGGCTCAGGGAACCTGGTGGAAAAGGAAAGACTGGAAGAGACAGAAGTCCAGGATGTATGTTGCCAGATAGTGTCTATGTGGTACAGGGAAGTTGTGGCCATGAAATCTCATCAGTATGGTAGTTCAATCAGGACCCAAATAATGAAAACACTAGTGAACATACCAAGGCAGATAGGGGGAAATTAATAAGGTATCACTCCTAGATAAAAAACCTACTGGCAATCAGTGGCTACTAAGAGAAGGAGACTCAGTCTTCTTCGGGGATGAGGTCCCTGATAAGTTATGCAATCCCAATCAGTCAGCCCTAAACACATGTGCATAATAGCAACACTAAATTGGACCAGTAGGTTGTGTGTGTATGTGTGTGTGTGTGTGTGTGTGTGTGTGTAACAATAATAATTATAGAAGATGAAGTCTTGAACTCCAGAGGAAATGGGGAGACATGAGAGGAGTTAGAGTATGGAGAGGGAGGAGTGGAAATGGAGTAAATACTGTACTCACCAACAAAATTATAAAAACAATTTCTAATTCTCGTTTCTGAAGATTAGAACACACTTTGAGTGCAGCTAAAGTTTGAAGAAATATTATAAGGAGACAGAGAATTATAATACAGTTGTTCTGGAGAAGAGTGTGATCCTTTCATAAGAAAACCAAAAAGTGATCATACCATGTGATCTCGCATTTATCAAAGAAAATAAAATGTACATTCATACCAAATTCCAATGCCTCCTAGCAACAGAAAGCTGTATTTTTATAACAGTCTTATTCACAATCGTCTACTTGGAATTACTCAGATGTATAGTCAAACCATAGCACACTTACATAATGGAACCCTGCTTGGCAACCAGCTGCTGCTACATTCAGGGATCTCCTCCAAGGAAGCAGGTGGAGTGGAAAAAGGCAGTATGAAAAGTTTGAGCACTCCTTGATCTCATTCATATAATATTTACTAAATGATGAAAATATAAATAAAAAGCAGATTCATGGTGTGGGAGGTCCTTCTGTCTATGCATGGGAGGAGGAAGGAAGAGTTAGAGAAAAGTCATGGAGCCACCAGAGATAGACGCTGGGAACTTTGCCTGGTAAGCCATAGTTATATGGTGATATACAGATCGATAGAAATGGGTTAAATTAATATGAATTAGCCAATAAGAAGCTAGAGCTTATGGGCCAAGAAGTGATTTAATTAATACAGTTTCTGTGTGGTTATTTTGGGTCTAAGAAAGTTAAGTGGCCAGGAAGCAATAAGCAGCCTTCTCCAACAGATTCATGGGTGGAGAGGGTTAGAATCTTGGTACCTGTCTTAGTTAGGGTTTCTATTGCTGTGAAGAGTTGTCACAGCAACTCTTGTAAAAAAAAAATTTTAATTGTCTTATATAATTGTTTATAGTTCAGAGATTGAGTCCATTATCATCGTGGTGGGACATGACAGCAGGAAGGCAGATGTGGTGCTGGGGAGGGAGCTCAGAGTCCCATATCCTGCAGGTAACAGTGTGTAGTACCTTGGGCATATATGAGACCTCAAAGCCCATCTTCACAGACACACTTCCTCCAATAAGGTCACACCTGCCATTAGTGCCACACCCGTTGAGAGCCATTTTCTTTCAAACCACTATCGTATAGTATCTAGAGGAAGTCACATAAATACACTAATGCCACATTCCGGGGTTTTGTGAGGAAGCCTTGGAAATGGACATGCAAAGCTCTAATTATAGTACGTCCACGTTCTTTTTGTTTGTTTGTTTTGAGATAAGACTTCTCTGTATAGCCTTGGCTACCTGGGACTTTTTCTGTAGACCAGGCTGCTTCTTGAGTATTGGGATCACAGGCCTGCAGCACTACTGCCTAGTGTATGTCCATACTATTGTTTCCGAGTTTCATCTAGGAAAAAGTGGATGCTTCTACATATTCTCCATCCAGCTCCCTTAAAGCTTTTTAGAGACATGGCTCTGCTTGAAAGATTTTTTTCTCCCCGGTTATTAACATTTTTTTCTTAGCATATGTTCAAGCGTATGTTCATGAGTTAGTATCACATATTAAACATGCGCACATAAACTCATATATATATATACAGACATACACACATACACAGACATACACACACATATATAGATACATATATACATACACATACACATATATCCACTCGCATACACATGAATACCCACAAACATACATGGACATCCAGACTTACACATACACACAAAAATACACACAAACATACACATATATACATACATTCATATACAAATGCATATACGCAGATATATATATACACATACATACAGTACACCTATACAAACCATACACTTACAACATGATATATTTAAGTATACACATCCACATATATAACACAAACATACATAAACTTCTTTCAGCCCCACAAAGCTCTGGCAGTACTGGCTTGTCACTTTGCTCCACTTTGCAGACAAACATCCTCAATGAACTGTTTCTGCTCCATTCCCTGCTCACCTGACCCATCTACCATGGGTGTCCATGACAATGCACATCAGTCATGTGACTGAGCATCCCAAGTATGATGTATGCTTTCCTCTCCTGTGCCTGTAGAGATGTGTTCTCCTTGCTCAGACTTGTAGTGGTTTGAATAAGAATGTCCCCAGTGGTTCTGGTGTGTAAACGCTGAGTCCCCAGAGGTTTGTGTGGCCTTACTGGAGGAAGGGCCTTACTGGAGGAAGTGCCTCACCTTGAGATTACAAATCCTTGCCCACTTCCAGTTTGCTTTTCCTGCTTTGTGCTTTTGGTTCAGGGTGTGAGCTTTCAGTGTCTGCTCCCGCTACTTGCTGCTGCCCCTCCCTGCTGCAATTGACTTCTTGCTGGTTTGTTTGTTTTTCCAGATAAGGTTTCTCTGTGTAGCCCTGGCTGTCCTGGAACTCACTCTGTAGACCAGGCTAGGCTCAACCTCAGAGATCCACCTGCCTCTTCCCCTAAGTGCTGGGATTAAAGGCAAGACGTGCATCACTGCCACCTGGGTCACGATGGACTCAACCTCTGGAACTGTAAGTCCAAGTCACTGCTTCCCACAAGTTGTTTTTGGTCTTGGAGGTTTAGCACAGCCACAGAAGTGTAACTGATTTAAGACTGAACTCAGAAATCTGGTCCTCCGACATGCCCCTCTCCCAAACAAACTGCAGCGCTAGACACTCATTTGCTCAACTGAAACATCCTTAAGCATTGAATGTTACTTCTTCCTTTTCCTCCAACACTTAACACATCAGCCCTCAACATCAAACACACTTATAAAGCAGATCTGGACTCTGTAGCTCTACACCCACCTCACCTCAAATACCATGAACAGCTTATTCCTTCATCGCCTATAGAATGGTAACTCAACAACCTAAACAAGTAACACAAATTTATTACCTTGTCTTTTACCTGGGGCAGAAGTCCAGGTACAGGACCTGCTCACTGGTATGGGCTTCGATGGGGTGTTTACTGGGACTGTGGCTTCACCTGAGGACCATAAACCGCTATCCTCATTTGAACTTACTGATTGTCCTCAGTGTTTATTTTCTCATGGGTCAATGTGTCTGCTTTGTTTTCAGCCACTGACCTGGGATGGCTGGGAGCAATCAGAGGACCCCCTACATCTCCTAGTCACATGAGTCCCTGTTGTCAGACTGCTGTTTGGCTTTTCTCAGCTAACTGGTGTGCTCTTCTCTTGCCTTCTACAAACGGTTCAGCTGCCTAGGTCATTCCACTCAGGATAATCTCCTCTCGACCATCTCAAACAACAGGTTTTCTTTCATCAGACTTACAGGCCGACTGCCCTCGAATGGAAGGGCAGGACCTTCAGTCGGATCTCTTGGTGGGCATCTTAGAATCGCTCCATACACAGCCTCTCCACTGTTCTTCATTTTCTTTTTCCTTCTCCCACCCATTCTTCATGTAGCACTTTGGCACCTTAAAAAGAGAAACCCGCCAGGTGGTGGTGGTGCACGCCTTTAATCCCAGCACTCGGGGACAGAAGCAGGTGGATCTCTGTGAGTTCAAGGCCAGCCTGGTCTACAAGAGCTAAGTCCCAGGATAGGCTTCAAAGCTGTAAAGTTATAGAGAAAACCTGTCTCAAAAAACCAAAAAAAAAAAAAAAAAAAAAAGTAACCCATTCGAATGTGTCCAATTTCATCTGCCCTCCTTTTTAGAAATTTAAATAATTTTCAGTCATATTTAGATCAACAAAGGGATACAATATGGCTTCTGCTTACTTCCCAACCTTACCTTACATCCGCTTTTGACTAAGATGTTTCTCTTACAGCCATTCCCATTTTCATTACAGACACTAAAGTACAGAACTCAGGGGAGCGCACTGGACCTGTTTTTAAGTTGGTTTTAGAAAGGTAGTTTAATGATTGAATATTTATAGTGAATGAATATGAGAATAATCTTACTTCTAGAGGTAAGTTAGAAGCCAGGCAGTGGTGGTGCACGCCTTTAATCCCAGCACTCAGGAGGCAGAGGCAGGCGGATCACTGAGTTTGAGGCCCCCTGGTCTACAGAGTGAGTTGCGGGACATCCAATGCCACCCAGAGAAACCAGGTCTCAAAAAAACAAATAAACAAACCAACAAAGGACAGACCTGAGGGTGTTGAGGGTGAGAAGGATGGACTGTGATAGATAAAGGCTCCCAAACGACAGCCGTTCAGGGCTTGTTGCCTGGCCCTGCTGTCTTCTGCTGCACCATTGCTTCTGGCTTTTGCCTGTTCCTGGTACCCTGGCTTTCGCCAGCCCCTGTACTAGGGCAGAGAGCAGCCGAGTTAGAATTCCTTGAGGATCATCTGCTATACAAAGAATTATGGTTTGCAAAGAATAAGAGCTATAGCTGTTAGTTCTAACAACTGTGGCGTTTAAGTGGAGATTCTATTTTTCAGACTCCAGCAGGATCAAACACTTTCTCAGCACAGCAAGGCTCGGATCTTAGTCCCTTGCAGAATGAATTTGGTGCCCCTGTCCACTTTGTCGTAAAGGTAGTGAGGGCGCACAGTTTTGTAAAATGTGCACATGTGTCTGCATGGTTTGGTTTTGAATGGAACTTACTACCCCTCCTCCCCTTTCCCTTCAGCCTGGGCTGGATTTTGTAATTTGCTCCAAATGAATGACGAGGAAACGACACATGGACCCTTCAGTTTTCCTTCCTCCTTGTCTTGTCAGGCTGCGAAGATACTCAAGCAGCCTCTTGTAGATCCAGGGAGGACAGAACAGAGGTGAGTGAGTGTTGAAATAGGAGCGGCAGGGCTGCATCCCCGGCACCCGGCCGCCCGCATGGCTAGTTTATACCCAGAAATAATTACACGGAAACTGTATTCTTTCAAACACTGCCTGGCCCGGCTAGGTCCAGTTTCTTATTGGCTAGCTCTTACATATTGTTCTAACCCATTTCTAATATTCTGTGTAGCCCATGAGCTGGCTTACCAGAGAGGATCTTAACCTGCATCTGTCTGGAGTGGGAGCATCATGGCGACTTCTCTACTAAGCTTCCTTTTCCCAGAATTCTCTTCTGTCTACTCTGCCTACCTAATTTTCTGTCCTATGAGGGCCGAGGCAGTTTCTTTATTATTACAAGACCCACCTCCATCATTTCCCCTTTTTCCGTTTAAACAAAAAAAGAAAGGCTTTAACTTTAACATAGTAAAATTACATATAACAAAACAGTTATCAAGTAAGAATTACAGTTACAATATTTATATCTATTTTATCTCTTATCATAACTAAGGAAAACTATAACTATCTATTCATTCTTCAACTCCATCAAAGACTCCAGAAGGATATAATACTACCTAAGTAAACAAGAAATAAGAAAACTCTAGAAATGACAGAGACATCTCACTGCCTGGACAGTCACCCAAAGTTCTTTTGTACCGTTAGGGCATCCATCTTCGGCCTACAGGCCCATGGTTTCCAGCAGACATTTTTATCAAGCAGGAGATTCCAAAAGACAGTTTAGTCACTTTCTGCTTGTCCTGAAGAATGTCTTGCAGACTCTTTCATGAATCAGGAACCCCGAAAGACCATCTCACCTTTAGGCAAGTTTAGCAGTCCTCTCTCTGCGGGTTCTTTGTGTCCAGTTTATGCAACAGTCTAGGCAAGAACAGTTTCTTGCCCAAATGGCTATCAAACTCCATAAGGATCCTCTTCGATGCCCATCTTCCTCTTGAAGTAGCTGGTGCTGCCAGGAGCAGACATGTTTCATTGTCATGAAAAGCCCTAAGTTATTAAAACATTTAAATGCCATATTCTGTAGCCCTTGAAAGATATGAAGAATGCCTATCTAACTGAAATATATCTCTATATATCTAGAAAATCTAATTAACATGACTACAAGCTTAACTATTAGCGATGATTATCCATTAACAACCTATATTTTCTAATTATACATTACATTTTAAATGAACTACACAATCACAATACCTTAATCAAGATCAAAAATACATATACATATAACAAAATTGACCATAAAATCCATACCAATGCAAATTATTCATATCTATATCATATCCCCCTTTAAATGTAAAAGAACATTTATAAACAATATTTGGGAACATGGGCGTAGTTTTTTCTTTCCAAACTGCTTCCTGCTGAATAGGGGCGTCGTTAATTAGGTCTTTTGTGGTATAACCTGTATGCCAGGGTCATCTCAGTTGGCAGTTGAGCGAAGCAATTTTTGGAGGGTGTTCACAGCAACCTTTCAAGAGGGCGTGGTCTATCATACCAAATCGGAATAGATGCAATCCACAGGGTCACATCCTCTGTGAAAAGAAAAGAAGACCCTTTCCAAAGCATCATATCCTTAGACCCAAATTTTGAAATCGTAATACCGTTATATCCATTCTGGTTTAGCTTGGCAGCCCATGTAATGAAATGTCTCTCTGTACTTAGCTCCTTAACAGTCAAAAATTTTAAAGAAAACACAATGTACATAATCCAGATTCTCTGTGAATTTTCCATTTTTACGTGGCTTATTTTTTTTATTTTTCTTAATCTATAACTATCTGTACTTTTGTACTCTGTCTCTTTAAAGACTTTACCCTTTTTCTTTTTAAGACATTAACTTTAATCTTTATATTCTTATATATTCTTTTTCTTCTCTCTCCCAAGCCTACGTACATTCATCCAACAGTGTCTGAATCTGTTCTATTGTGAATCTGTAATTTTTTTACTATCCAGGAGCACTTTGTTTTGCGCCTTTAAATCACTAAGCGCTTAAGAATCTAAGCTGTGACATTCCTAGGTCAAAAACAGGTACTGTATGCTGGCCCCGCCCAGTCCAACATGGCGGAGCCGCTCGTGCCTCTGATCCTTGCACATTGCACCATTAGCATGGCGGAGCTGCTTGTGCCTCTGAGCTGCAGCACACAATGTCCCCCTTTTAGGCACACAGCAGTCTAGTTGCCATCAAACAAATCGTAGCACTTTAACCCAAATGCTCCATTCATAAGCTCTGTCTCCCGCCGGAGCCAGACAGAGATCACAATGGAGGCACAGCCCAGAAAGCCGGCATTTTAAAACAGCCAGTTTTTTCCTGCTGCCGAGTCAGTACAATTTCTTTGCGGCACGCAACCCAGAAACAGCAAAAAGCTGTCTTAAATTCTCTCTCTCTCCTTTTTAAGACCTCTCAGGTTTTTAAGTGGATTTAGCCCATCACGTCTGGGCGCCATCTGTTGAAATAGGAGCGGCAGGGCTGCGTCCCCGGCACCCGGCCGCCCGCATGGCTAGTTTATACCCAGAAATAATTACACGGAAACTGTATTCTTTCAAACACTGCCTGGCCCGGCTAGGTCCAGTTTCTTATTGGCTAGCTCTTACATATTGTTCTAACCCATTTCTAATATTCTGTGTAGCCCATGAGCTGGCTTACCAGAGAGGATCTTAACCTGCGTCTGTCTGGAGTGGGAGCATCATGGCGACTTCTCTCCTAAGCTTCCTTTTCCCAGAATTCTCTTCTGTCTACTCCGCCTACCTAATTTTCTGTCCTATGAGGGCCGAGGCAGTTTCTTTATTATTACAAGACCCACCTCCATCAAGTGAGCCCTCCTGAGAGGGGGTCTCTCGGCTGCAGACCAGCCTGCAAATGACTTTAGCGCTGGCTGAGGTCTTGAAAGACAGAGGCCGAGGTCCTGAAAGACGGAGACAAAACCACCTGGCTTCAGCATTCCTGAATTTCCAGCCTACAGAAACTATGCAAAGTGCTAAAGCTTTGCTATTTTAAGGCACCACTTGCAGCAATTTGTTTCATAGTAATAGTTGCCTGATGCGAAGTTTAATTATTCCTGCAGTGTTCCCCTTTGTGCTGACTGGCTTTTGTCAGCTTGCTGCAAACCTAGACCTACTAGGGAAGAGGGACTTTCAACCGAGGAACCGCTTCCATCAGATGGCCCACAGGACTCTGTGCAGCATTGTCTTTATTATGACTGTCATGGGAGAGCCCAGCCCACTATGTTATCATCCATGGACTGGTCATCCTGATTATCTAAGAAAGTAGGCAGATCAAGCAAGCCTTGGGGGGCAAACCAGGAAGCAGCATTACTCTGAGATCTCTGTTTCAGTTCCTGCTTCCAGGTTCCTGCCTTGACCTCCAACTTTCAGACCGACTTTGAACAAAAACTGAAATGTGCCCTTTCCTCCCCAAGTTGCTTTTGGTCATGGTCTCTTTCACAGCAGCAGAAACTTAACTAATCCAATCTTTACATTTATAAATAGCCTACGTTTGTATTGTATAGTGAGGCATTACTATCACTATCTAACGCTCTCAGTTATTATAAAAATCTACGGACTAGGAAGGGCTGTTTTAAAAGGGGGAAGAGGGGTTGGAGAGATGGCTCAGCGGTTAAGAGCATTGCCTGCTCTTCCAAAGGTCCTGAGTTCAATTCCCAGCAACCAGATGGTGGCTCACAACCATCTGTAATGGGGTCTGGTGCCCTCTTCTGGCCTGCAGGCATACACGTAGAAAGAATATTGTATACATAATAAATAAATAAATAAATAAATAAATAAATAAATAAATAAATGGGGGAAGAGATGGAGAGTGTGATAGATAAAACTATCTTCTGAGGGGCACACTTTTAGCTATAAGAGGCACACATTTAGCTATCTGCAAAGCCACAGGAACCATACAGACTTCAAGAACCGAAGCACAGCCTCTGCTGTCAACTCCCTCGCTGTGGCTGTGCAGAACGCTACACAATGGTTCACTCCAGATCCACCTTTTCCCTACGGCCCGAGAAATTCCATCATCCTGGAAGTGAATTTGAGTGATGTGTATCCACTTTAATGTATTGTTTTAGACTGGAGTTATCCAATAGAAATGCAAATTCTAGCAACGTGAACATTTAAAATTTTTTCTGCTATATTAAAAATAATGAAATAAAATGGGAAATAATTTTCATTCAAACTTAATGTATATATATATATATCACGGCAGAAAGAGCAATTATTCATATGATATTTTCTTTTCTGTCTTTTTAGTTTTTTTTTTTTTACTTGCCATGAAATCAAGGACATATTCAAAGCTACAGCACACTGCCGTTCCCATTAGGCACATTACCGAACTTTCATTGACTCAATGGGCAGTGTCAGCTTCATTGAGCTGTGTGTTTCTACTTATATCTTGTGTAAAATCACGCACTTTGTTTCAACAAAAGTGGTTAGGGCCACACTTCACAACGGATTTGGGTATGCTGGTGAACACTGGACCCAGGGGACTGCCTCTAATGTTCTTTTCTTCTCCCCAATGCCTTCTCCTGGAGAAAGGGCTAAAGACAATGGTGAGCGGGTCCCGTATGCAGAGTCCTAGGATGGTCTGTGTGCTCCTAAGCATTAATAAAAGCAGGCATGAAAACCTCGTGAGGACCTGTCAGCACTGCCTCTGCAAACTCCTGCAGTCAGTAATTACCAATTTTCAAAAGTACACTTGCTAAGCTGATTGAAAAAGCAACAACAACTGACTGTTCAATGAATTTCTAAACAGCAGTTCACTGCATGTATTCTACAGCTGTCGAAATTAAGAAAGCTGCGCGGTTAGATGAACCCGGTGTCTAATTCACTCACTGTAGTCTTTCCCATAAGAGTCATCTATCATAAAGTAAGAACAATTCATGGCTGTAGAGCAAACCAAACATTCGTAACTTCATTTCATACTATTATGTTAGTGAGAAAATGTGGTGTGTGTGTGTGTGTGTGTGTGTGTGTGTATGTGTGTGTGTGCAGGAGTGCCTGTTTTCATCCTTGTGACAACACACATCTTTCCCCCATTACTCAGAATTCCTACAGTACTCTCTGAAAAGCCAGAGGTTAAGATCAGACTCATAACACAAACACGAGAAGGATTAACCCATTTAGCAATGTTACAACAAAGACCAGAGGAGGTAAGTGACAGTGTTTACTGCTCAGAGCAAGATAAGAGAAACCTTTAAGATAAAGCAGGCTGGCTAACAGGCAACATTAGGGAGCCGGGAAATGTCAGCTGCTACAGCCGTGTGGGCAGACGTGGAAAGAAACAGGTCACAGCCCTGCTTCTGTGTTTTGCAATTTAATGAAGCCTCAGAGCATCGCTCCCTTTCAAAGGAAAACTGTGTATTCTCCCTGATGAGTGTGTAAATTCCTGAAAAGTAAAGAACAGTTTCAGCCTTTTAAGTTCACATTAAAGTATCAGTGAGTCAGAAGAAAAATGCTACCGTCAAAATTAAAGTCAAATGAATCATTGCCCCTGGCGATGAAGCTGACGCATTCTGACCTGTGTACACGCACTCTGACGTGTGCACCCTCATTTTCTGGGCACACTCACTCTGCTCTGTGCACACTCTTCATGACACACTCATACATTTACTCTTCTCTGTGCAGTCTCCGTTTTCTCTGTGCATTCATTCTTCTGTGCACACTCTGATTTGTGCACAGTCTCCATCCACTGTGCACACAAACTCACTCTGGTCTATGCACACGCTTATTCCACAAAGTCCAATGCTGTCAAGGCACCTCCCCCCAGGAGCAGTTCTTCTTCCCAGCCTTGTTGAGGTCCTTTGGCATAGAGGACAGGAAAGAAATTTCTCCTTCACCATACGCATTTTTGGGAGGGAAATCAGTGGAACTATTTCTCCCCACAAACTCTGTCCCATAAAGAAAAAGCATGATAGGATCTTGCTCATTGCTCAAGAGGGTATTTTGGAAGAGACTTTCAGCAGTTTTCTGTGTCTTCAACATACCCTTAGTCTGTGATGATGCCGAAGATTTCTCTCCCTGTATTCCAGTAGGTTGATTTCTCTAGCCTCTTATCTCCACATAAGGCCCTGGCGTGGGGAATGCAGGGAGGAGGAAGAGGAAGGGAGAGTAGGAGAGGGGGAGAATGTGAGATGCGAGAACAGAAAATGCAAACAGAAAAATTCACAATACAGTCTTTTCTAGGAATCTGATAAGAGATGGGGACGTGATTCCAGAGGATAACTTCTATACCAGCCAAATAGATATCCCCCTGCCTGGGACACCTTGTCTATCCATTGTGCATGTTTCCAGAGCACTGTATCGGCCCATAGACGCCATCAAGAAAGGTTTTAATTTTGTCACCACTGTAATTAAAATACCACCTGTCATTTTTCCAGGAACTTTATATAATAACTGGACTAACCTTCAGCCCCTGCCCTGCAGAGTGCCTTCATTCATTTTCCAGCATTAATGGCAGGGTCACACTTGCCATGTCTGACCCCTGATAGCTCTGGATATGGGAACCCTCTGCTCCACTCTGAGAACAGACCCAAATGTGTTGTCAGATCGTTCAGCAATACCTGCTATGCTTCATCACGCCACATCCTTAAAACGTACCTGTGTGAACTTGCGAGTGTACCGAAGATTGGGTGGTACAAAGATGACCCTTCCATCATCCTGACTTCAGTCTGGCTGTATCTTGTCAAAGTGATTGTGAAACACAAAGGGTACACCAGAGAGAGAGAGAGAGAGAGAGAGAGAGAGAGAGAGAGAGAGAGAGAGAGAGAGNAGAGAGAGAGAGAGAGAGAGAGAGAGAGAGAGAGAGAGAGAGAGAGAGAGAAAGGGAGAGAGAGAAAGGGAGAGAGAGAAAGGGAGAGAGAGAAAGGGAGAGAGAGAGAGAGAATTGGAATTCACTCATGATCCAATAGGACAGTCAAGTAATGACATATTTCTGCAAAATGTAATACCTGAACCTGCGTATCAGTCAAGAATGTATTTTCCTTTTGGGTAGCTGTTTCTGGCTCAAGAAGTCTAGACATCTTACCCCCCCATCCCCACCCCAGCCCTTTCTCTGTCTTTCTTCATGCAAGTCCTAGTTAAGACTAATGACAAACGTAGAACCAGCTCTGACTAACCCTAAAGTGTCTGTGGGGGAAAAGAGAAGCTGGGAGAAGTAGCTAGGAGACAGAGTCCTATCAGTGGATGCATTCATGAGGCAAACAAGGCTGGATAACCAAACAAGCAGTAAACAGAAATGTCGTGTCTATGATCTAGTTGATGATAAGCACAATGCAATTTGGTGCAAGGGTTTTCTTATATACATATATTCTCCATCCAAGAATCTTCTTCACTTCAATGTAATCCAAAGGAGGAGATTTCAGCACCATGATTAGGGTGATTGGGGAAAATCACAACAATGAAGCTACATCCATGTTTTCACAGAGCTAACCTGAAGGGTAAACCTTCACGTTAACTTATTCGTTGGACCATGCTTTGTATAACTATTAACTCAGTCATGCCAGACATGTTTGTGTCTTAAATGTCCCTGTGTTTCATCACAGTTATCTTTCTATTGCGAACTAGTCTTTATCAGAAATTTAATAAAGAGGAAACTGTTTAACTTCTGAGAGCTTCTCTACACAGAATAAAAGGATGCCACCAGCATCACCAAGGTGGTCTTACTCCGCAATGCCATTTAGAACGATTCCACTCTAGAAATTTGCAATGATTATGAATATGTAAATATGCATAGATTATATTTGAAGTACATATGCATAGATATTTATATTATTTATACCACAAACGTTGCTAAGTTTTTACAGCCCTTCCCTTTTTTGATGGAATTAGGATATCTTGAATGTTGTGAGTTTTCACCTAAGACTGTTACTTCTATTTTTATTTATTGCTCCCCTATGGATTGCCGTTTTTTGTTGTCCAGTTCATCCCAAGCCTTTGGTGCTTAAACCTCACTACTTTTCATACTGACATGTACCTTAGAGAACTGCAGGATTATTGGAGAAACCAAGCGATCGGATACTTTTTTTTTTTTTTTTTTTTTTTTTGGTTTTTCGAGACAGTCGTATACTTTTTAAGTCCAATGGTGAGGTTTCTCTGTCAGAGGCTAGCTTGTCAAAAGTTCTCCGTACAGGCCAGATGGGCTTCAAATGATTCTAATTTCTAAGGCAGTTTGCGATGAACCAACCTCAAGTCCTCCTTCCTTGATCCTCCTGCCAGGAAACCCTGCCTTTAAACGAATCAGGAAAGTGGTTAAAGTTTTCCACGGATTTGACTGCATTCCAGCCCAGGGAACCCCACAAAGAGAGGAGCCAGAGCAGCAGCGGCATGTCAGAGGGAAGAGGAGGAAGAAAGATCTCAGCGTGGAGCCCCGTCAGCTGCCAACTGTGTACGCATGCGCATGCGAGGGAACTTGTGAACACAAGTCCAACTTGGCCGGTCTACAAAGATCCCGATTTTACAACATGCTCCTGGAGCATGTTACAGAAATCAGAAAATGACTTTGATTTCAAATTAGGCTTTCACGAAGGTTTTAGAAAATATGTTCAATACTATCTACCAGAAGAAAACTTGGGGTAGCTTCCTGAAGACAGTGCACTCCACACCCGGGCCCTGTGCTTCTGAACATTGCCTTGGAAAGGAATCTTTCCTTTGCTTTGAAACAATCGGAGCTTGGAGCTGTAGCTCAAGTTTATTAGTGATTTAAAACACACCCTTGGAAACCAAGTTAGCTTCCAGGTGGGAAGTGAGTTCCAGCAACCAGGAACAAGAGTCAGGAAAGCTCGCGGACAGACAATCCTGTTGAGCCTGACTTCAAACAACTCTTCTGGGTTAGGAAGGTGGCTCAGTCCGTAGAGCGCTCTCTGCACAAAAATAAGCAGCTGCATCCGGATCTTCAGCACCCGCATTAAAAACTAGCTGGCCATGGTGGGCCGTGTGTCTGTAACCCCAGGGCTGGGGGTGCACGTGGAAGGAGGCAAGAGGAACCCTGGGGCTCACTGGCAGACAGCCTAGCTAAACCGATGCGAGCCAGGTTCAGTGAGAGGTCTTGTCTCAAAACCCAAAGCCCTGGGCTATTGAGAGGAACACTGGATGCTAACCTCTGGCCTTCACCTAGATGTGCACACATGTGCGTGTGCACCTGCAAACGCCCAAGCATCTCTCTCTCTCTCTCTCTCTCTCTCTCTCTCTCTCTCTCTCTCTCTCTCTCTCTCTCTCTCTCTCTTTCTCTCTCTCTCTGCTCTTCTACCAGTCAGCCATCTATCCAACAAAAGGCAAGGGGATCTTCGTACGAAACACACACCTTCTACATAAAGACGGAGATAAAAGGGTTCAGCCGCCCAAATTTGGCGTCTCTAAAAATGCTGTTTGAATCGCTAAATTTTGTCTGCTCGGTTGTCTAGCAACCAAGTGCAGAAGAGAAACTCCACCTAAACACAGTGAAGCAACACATTCGGTTCATGGGGCTGGGTGCACACGTGTGCGTGTGTAGTATCGTCGGTGTCGGGAGACAGAAACTTGCCTGCATCCAAAGCAGAGAAAGTCCTGAGTGTAGATGGCAGGAGAGGACGTGAGGAGCGAGGCAAAAGCAACAAGAAAATGTGCAATGCAGGATGAGGGTATAGTTTCCACACACTGGGCTAAAGCAAGGTTTACACTCTTAAGCAATAAAAACAAACCATTAAGCGAGGCCCAGCACCGTCAGGAAGTGTAAAACAGTTCTTGAAGCTTTGCAGTCGCTCTACAAACGCTTTTCATAAACTCTGTTTCCTGATCTTCATTAAACGTTAACATCAAGTTGCCACGGGGCAATTAGCTTGCCTCCTGAAATCAATAAAAAATCAACAATTTGGAAATAGTTGTACAGTAAAATAGTTCAATAATTATTCTCTCATAGTGTTGTGGCCAAGCAGTTCCAGGGTAAATTCGGTCCAGATGAGTTCCTGCGCCTTACGAGGGAAGCTGTGACCAGACCGGAGCTTTGCTGGGAGACCTCCTCATCAGAATGGACTGCGGCAGTAATGGACTCCCGGCAATGCCCTGGCGTGGGGCCCGGCACACAGGCAAACATGAGCTTTTAAGTGCTGTTAAAGTCAGCATCTGCTGTAGCACCTCAGAGGGACTCAATTCAAGGTTTAGAGACCTAAACACAATGATAAACCCATCAGGGCAAAAATAGCGCCTCTACTCTTCAGCGCTCAGATTCCAGACAGGAGCAAATTAAAATGTCTCTCAGAGACATGCATGCACGTGGGGGGAGGGGGTGTGCATGTGTATGTACATGCGTACATGTGTGTGTGTGTGTCTTACACCACTAAAGACTGGTTGAATTCATTCCATCTTTTGTTCCTTCAACGAACACTCAAATCTGCGGTGCGTGTTAATGTCTTCTGAGCTGAGTAAGGAGATTCACAAATCACCCTCCGTGCCCAAAGGGCATTGTCCTAACCAGAGGCGAGGATGTGAAGCAAAGACAGGAAGCTATTTCTGCGCTGACCCTCTGCAGAGGGAAACATATTCCTTTTGGTTTTTCTCTAGCTTAAGCCATTCGCATAAGCCCTTTATTCCAAGCCAAGTGCAGCCTAGAAAATTCCAACTTCCATTAGATCAAACCTCAAACACCAGCTTTGGAGTCTTACTCCGCCCTCTAGACTCAGTGAAGTTATACCGGGTACTGTCTTCTAACTTACAAAAAAAAAAAAAAAAAAGAATCAAGCATCATTTTGTATAAACAAATGCTTCAACTGCATGACATCCACCCGCTGCCTTCAAAGGGAAACCTTTAACTCGGATGCTTGGCACTAAGATCACACAGGATCGGCTCGGTGCACTGTCTTAAGTGTTAAAAGTCCCTTAAAGTGCATTTTCAAGGGCTTGCACCTGCTCACTCTCCATATAGATGTACTGACACGTATTTGACTAAACTGACTACAGCATGCCCAAGCAAGCAGGCGGAGCAGATTTTACAAGATAAGCAACCAAGTGTTTTCATGTCGAAGAGGAGCTAGAACACAAGTTCGCCAGGCATCTTCTAGTGGGAAAGAATGTCTCCGGGAAAACACGCAGGGCACTGGGTTAGACGCCACTGCACCACAGCTTTGCCTTCTGTTTCTTTCCATCCGCGCCCAGCTTTTGATCGAAGGGGCTACACTTGATGCAGCTTCTGTAGTTCCGACCGAAAGAACAGTCAACAGAATCTCACTGCTCAAACTGTGGTCCTCTGGCACGTGATGCCGGGCTTTCACCTGGGACTTCTTTAGGAATTCAGGACCTCGGGGCCCCACCCGGACCACTGCGGCAGGATTTGTAAAGTAGCGTGACTCGGTGAGGGTTGTAGCCACATCAAGATTTTGTTTCCCTCAAGGCATTGCTGAGGATTGAGGTACACGTTAAAGCCGAACCCATTTTATTTAGAACGTAAGGCACTGCAAGTCAGGTAAAAGTTCACTTTGAAGTCTGTAGAGCAGGGAACTGGTCAGAAAAGTCTGCCCTAGAGAATATCGTAGGCTGTAATTTATGCCAGCTATGTGAAGGAAAGGAGAGAGGCAATTTACCTGAGTCGAGCAGATGTTTGGGCCTCCCCCTAATCTCACCCTACCTGCCCTTTCCCGTGCAAGGCATGAAACAGAACCTGGATATTCTGATTTCCTCACGTTGCCAATTTACACCCACCACCTTTTTTTTTCACCGCCTTTTTTTTTCACTGTCTTTTTTTTTTTTTTTTTAATACTTTGAGCATTCTTCACTGCAAAGCTTTGTTCCTTTGGCCTTTCAGTCAAAGGAAGAAGAGCGTGAGGGGTATGGTGTATTAGTACCCAACGAATCAGTATCTCAACAGCAAGCCAGCTCAATAGACATTAGCTAAGTGATTGGATGCGGCTTTGATTGTACAGATGGATTTCCATCCTAAAAAAACTAGAGAGAAAACCTGAACCACTCAGGTTGGGGAAGAATGACACAGCTCCATCTCTTGTGAAACTTCTACACCTTAATGGAAACCAAAAACATAGCCATCCACGTATGTAACACACATAATCTTCATATGTGTATGCATAAATTAGAACATACACGCACTGTATACATCGATATGTATATACATACACATCATGTGGGACCTGTTGTTCCTCAAGTAGTTTTGACCAAGAAAATCAATAACAGTGAAGCAGAAAGCATGCCAAGAATGGGCCTGCCAGAGGATGGAATCCTTGTCGGATATCCCCACTCCTATCTCCAGAACTTGGAGAAACATGGGAAAACATGGGCCATTCTTTTTAAGGTGTTAAGACTGTGGTTTGTTACTAGTACCCATGGCAAGACACAGCAAAGAATGAATGAAGGACTTGGCTAGCCATAGTTGGCTCTAATGGTTTCTACCTGTGCAAAGGGAACAGCAAAAAGGGATAAGAAAGAACGCTTCAAAAGATAACCCGGATATTCATTCAAAACAGGATCTCTGAAACTTCAAAGCCTCTAAAGGTAAGCATGCTCAAGGTCATCCCATGTTAATAGTGGAGAAGAATTTAATTCAAACAGCCCTTCTCATTGTGAGCACACTGCTTTCTGATTCCGTTTGAAGACAGGGGTTGAGAAAGGGGGTAAGAACTAGGCGTCAGCCACGAGGGGACTACAGGAGGATCCACATTCTGGAAACTGACCTGAAACACCGCCTTAACCTGGCGTTGTGGATTCCCTGGTCTGCAAACATAGCCACAAGCCCTGCCTAGGTTGCACTTCCAATCTGAGAGTGGAAGCTCAACCACTGCTGCCGGTTCACCCTCCCGGGCTGCATTTGACTTCACTCCCTTTGGGCAGCTGGCCAACTGGCAGATGTCTTCACAGAAGCTGATCCCAGACACTCTCTCCTTCTAATTTGTTGGCATGGTGGCCTCCGTTGCAAGGGATGGCATCTCTGGAACTTTACCGTGGGCTCGTTCTGCAAGCTTTGCCTTGTTCTAGCTTTGACTTTCTCTCACTTTCTTTCCCGCTCCTGAAAACTATTTCATGGGTAAGTCCTTTGGTGCAAATGGGGCTTCTTTGGAATTCTCCAACTGTTTAAGTCACCCCCTCCCAGCCACCTTTAAATCAGTCACTTCAGCAATGAAAATGCAAACATGATAGACCCTGGGAACACTTAAAAATGCACTATTTGCTCTCATGGGTTAGATTTTATAGAATGAAATGTCAGAGTTTTTGATATTTATTATCAGAAACAGGGTTAACATTTGGAGAAATGTGTCCAAATACACATCCCTGGGAAGAAAAGTAAGCCAACAGGTCAGAGAACAGGGTGTAGGCAGAAAAACAAGGTGCTCAATGTTGCTCAGTGTTGGGCAAACGTAGACAAGTGGGTGCTTTGGTGAATAAAGAGCTTGCTGATAATGGTAAACACAAAATTACAAATCAATTTCCACTTCTTTATGAGGACCACAAGATAATCAATTGTACATATATATGACCACAATGTTAATAAAGAAGAAATATTATATTTTATTTAGTACTTTGGCCAGATCAGTCCCCTGGAAGGGATCATAGGTTTGGGAAAGAACAAGACGCCATTATCATTTCCTGACATGGTCACAGTTTTCCTATTTATTTCCACTCGTTCTGCTTTATTCTTTCTGCAAGGAGAGCTTTGCTAGCAGATCAGTAATGTCTGGTTCTTGCCCAAATATCCCCCCCTAATAAGAATGAAAGTTCTCACGGATTGGACAACCACTCTGCAACATTCCTGAGAATTGAATAATATAATAATCTTGAAAGTCAGCAGAGTGGATTATCCATTTTTTTTTTTGGACTTGAACTTGTGAACTTAACAGTAGTGCTGCGAAAAACAAAAAGCAAACGTGCAAGCACTTTGCCCAGTAACCTTCCATGTAGACTTCGCATCTTAAATACACACAACTGAAAAACAACTACAATTTTTGGAAAATTATATACAAACCCGATATTTCTTTTGATTACATATAAATACAAATTAACTATCTTTTTTTTCCTAAAAAGTGGTTATAATAGTAAATAAATACAAAATAACTCTGACCATTATACTTCATGTGCTGGAGTTGAACCCATATAAAATGTACAACTAAATACATTTTAAATCTTTAAGGAATAATTCTCTGATTAAAATATTTGCTTTCCCAACTTCTTTTTCGTAGATATAAATATATTTTCAAAATAGCTGTGTTTTTTTTCCATTCCGTTCCATAAATAAAGTCTTCATTGGGAAATATTAAAGTGTCAGCTGGTTTTTTTTTGGGGGGGGAGTAGGGTTTTTTTCTTTTTCTAAAATATATATATTTATTTGTTTATTGTTGCTGTGCTAACGACACCCACAGCCCTCCACAACCATGTCCTGATAGTTTTTTAGCACAACCTTTTCATTCTCGTCTAGGTACAACATGGAGATTGCGCTGAGCTCCGTTGGCACACAACATGCCTTTGGGATCTTGGAATTCACAGAGTTCACGAGCGTCTGTACTATGGCATGGTTAGTGGAGTTCAGGTGATCCGCCAGGGGAAAGGGACATTCCCCATGGCAGTAAAAGGCATGATAGCCTGGAGGGGCCACAATCCAGTCGTTCCACCCCACATCGCTGAAGTCCACGTACAAAGGGTGTCTCTTGCAGCTGGACTTGAGGCGCTTCCGTTGTTTGTGCTTGGCTTGACGCTTTTCTCTTCTGTGGAGTGGATGTCCTTTGCCATCGTGGCCAAAAGTCACTAGCAATGGCCTTATCTGTGACCAGCTATGTTTATCTTGGTGCAAAGACCTGCTGATCCTCACATGTCTCTTGGAGACACCTGGTTTCTCCTCCAAATGGGCCACTTCCACCACAAACCCATAGTTGGCATGTCCCTGTGCAGTCCACCGCGTCACGGCCGGGGTGACATCAAAACTCTCCCACTGACTTGTGTTCTGATTCACTAATCTGGTGTCCAGTAGTCTGGTCACAGGGAATTTCAAGCTGGTTGCTGCAGGCTTTATAATTTCATAAATATTAATTCGGTGCTGGAAACTATCGTTTCCCAAAGTTTCCTGTATCTGTTCCCGAAAAATCTGGAGTTCCGCAGACGTGATGAACTCTTCCGTGGGGACAGAACTTAGGTTGAAGAAGAAGCGGCGGGCTGTTTTCCCACTCATCTCTGGGAGTTCTTCTACGGCTTCTAGTTCGATCAAAGTGGGGAGAAAAGGGAAAACATTCAAATAAGAGGGCCAATGGTAAGTGACTTCTTTATGAAAAGTCTAAAACCTCACTGGACAATTCAAGTTAAACTGCATCGAAGTTTGCAACCAGAAAATAAAAATGTCAGGGCTAGAGGGACCCTGTCTGCCTCCTTCCCTTGGCCCTGGGTTTAATGCTCAACACTAAAAAGGAAATAAAACTCTCTCTCGTCTCTAAAGTGAAAATAGAGTCTCGTTTTCCTTTTTCTATATGATCACATTTAGTTTGTAATTGCTATGCTTTTAATCCAATATCTGAACCTAGCTCCTAGGTAGCTATAATAATGGAGGAAATAGTGAAACACTTCTTTGGAATTCGCAGACTTTAGGGGGAAAAGTCAGTACTATAGTTAGCAGAGGGCTAATGACTGAGGGGCTGAGGAAATGATTGCGTTTCTTAACTAAGAAAACGAGCTTTCATGTCAATCCCTTAAGCGGCATGTGAAAACATCACTCTACAATTTAGATGATTTACAAATCTCAATATACAGATTTCAGCCTCTTAATTAGAGACTCCGAAACGCAACATCAGTGATGACATTTTACAAAAGCGCACCCTACCATTTTGCTCAGAACTCTAGAGACAAAGGTATGGGTGGCACTGGGACACTGTAGTAATTAAGGATAAAGAATTTCAGGAGAAATGGCTCCCGACTGCCTGTTCTCTCATCTCCATCGTATCCTTATTCAACCCCTGGGCCAACGCAGCAGTCTTAGACTCTGGCCCGCATAACAGTTGCTCTGGGAAGGGGTCTGCGAGCCTGCATTTCCATCAAGCTCTTAGGAAGAGATGCTGCGAGCTATGGGCCACGCTTCAGTGTCAAGGATACAAAAGATGTTTCTCGCATACAAAGGAAGAGTGACAAAGAAGCAGATTTGTAAAGCCCCTTTTATAGAAGAGGCCTAAGTATTGGCCAGTGAGTAAGGATTCAGGCTACCATCAGCCAGCCAGGGACTAGAACAGGGGAGTCGTCTAAAGCTCTTCTGCTTTGACATGGAGAACACTAGGCCAGCTGGGTACCATTCACGGTCCTCTTGCACCTGCTTGCCAATACGTTCTTGATGATACCTTTGGGGACCCATTCATGTTCTGAACTCCACTATCAGTTAATGGTACTTTAGGGCAGGGACGTTCCGAGAAAGTCTGAAGGACTGCATGTAGCTTCTTTTGCAAAAACTTATTTTGATTGCTCTTCTTGGGTCCCTTAATGTTTCTGCCTGAGGTACTTCTTCAAGGGAAAAAGAAAAACAGTAGCAACATCCCCCAAATCCTAATCACACCAAATCACACTGACTTCTCCTGACATTGGCACAGAAGGTTCATATGAACTTCCTTTAAAGACAGAATATAAAGGCCAATTACCCAGGGCCTTCTACAAACAGCTGCATTAGTCAACAGAAAAACACAGTGGCAACAAAACCCCTGAATCCAATTCACAAAGAAGGAAAATGTGACAATCATAAGTACACATGCACGCATATAGACACATATATGACCATAGGACAAAAGCAAAGGGGCAATCCCCAAGATAAATATGGGAGACAGGTCATTGAAGCAGCAGAGAATAATAACTGTCTAAGAAATAAAGTCAAGATTGCCATCTTCCAGCCAGAAGCATAGAAACAGCCATTTCCTGTGGCCTGTCTGTCACTCAGGAGGTAAGGAGTATCAGCAAGACAGAGTAAGTGGCCTTCACAAGAGAGAACAATGCACTACCCAATACTAATGACAAGAGAAAGACCTATCTCCAATCTCCCAACAGCATTTCTATTTCCCTAATCCTTAGAGGACCCCATCCCAGCCTTCATTCCAAAGTATCTACTGTTACTGTTCACTGAAACCATACACAGAAGCCAAGAATTGAAAGACTATCTCAACACAGGAGGCTAACTGCCTAAGTAGGGTCAGGACACAAACACCTTTTCTCTTTCAGGGAACAAGGTGCAACCTCTTCTTGAGGGTGGGGAATTGAAAATCTCTTTTAAATAAAGTAAATTATAGGAAAAGGCCTCTACAAATCATGGCAGCAAGCCTGGGGCTCAGAAAATACAGAGAGGGTAATGTACACTTTCTGGAGGCTGAACTGCCTGCTAATTCTCTGTAAACATCCCCTGTTGAATCAGCTGAACTTGCTAAGGGATTTCAAGATTTTTACCTGGCTCCAACCTGAATATCAGGCTCTTAGTTCTTAATCAAATGGAAGGAGTGATTAGCTGCAAAAATGTTAAAAAGAAAAGGGGAGAGGGGGAGAGAAAATAGGACAGCAACACCATTCCATTTTTTTCTAGAAACAAAGCCCAGATTTAACATTCCACACTATGACCATCTGTCTATGAACTACCTTACAACAAGCTCATTAGAGAGGAACCGTGATTATCTTCGCTTTGTGAATGAAAGAGCTGGGAATTCAGAGTTTAGGTGACTTCTCTTAGGCAACAGAACTAATGAGTCTGCGGCAATGCCCAAGTTCTAGCCATCAGAAGGCAGGAGGAGAGAAATCAAACCCTAAGCAGCAGTCCAAATCCTTAGGAATTGGTACCTTATACCATGGTAACTGCCGAGTGAGGTTTTGTTCTGGGAATGAAAACATATTGCCCAGTTACCCTTTTGGACATGTAGACAGAGCTGAATGAACAGAAACGCGAAGTGACACCACCGGACGGGACTCACAGACATTGTTCAGAACCTGCTCTCTGTGGCTACTTGTTTGCCCTGAAGTAGGGCGAGTTTTATTTCAGAAGTTATCATTAAGCTTGGAGGATTTTGCAACCCTTTTTGGACAGAACACATTCCTCCATCCAAACGACAACAAAGCCTGCGGCTGCTCCAGACCAGCAGCTGAATCTCACTCCTGCAACAAGATGCAAGGGGCTCTGGGCCACACATGGCTTTCTACAGGATAAAGTCAATGACATACCAAAGAGAGAGAACAAAGTTAAAATTCACAGAATTAAGTTTCAATCTTTGAGATAATGAAGGCAGTGGTGGGAAAGGAAAGCAGAGCCTGGTGGTTGTTAGTAACTCCACGTGGTCTCTGCTCCCCTGAGCACAGCACCTTCAGGAGGGCTCTGCCTCCGGAGGTCCAATCTAAAGACTGAGTGAAATGCCGCAGGGGCACAAGGACAAAAGCAGCCTGGAGATGAGTCAGGAGGAATCCAAAGAGACTGCTGACAAACAAGAGGCACAGGAAACATCAGTGGCAAGGACTATCTGCAAACTGAGCAACTGTTTTCCCCACAGGGTCTCGGTAATCACACCGTGACAGCTAGAGGCAGATAGATAGGAGCATTCCTGGTGTCTGTGTCCAAACGCATACTGGAATTTTGGACCATGCTTTCACCATCACAAGGCAAAGCCACTCAACAATGAACAGTCTTGCAAAATGTCCTGTGTGCGTAATGATGATAGAAAAGAGATGTTGCAGTAAAAATGACATCTAATTACACCAGATAGGCTAGTGCAAGTTACTACTCTCAGCAAGTCCATAACTTCTATATAGCTTTACACATGAAAATCACATTTAAAGACAGAAAGTTTTGTTATGAACCCAAGCACACCGAGTTAAACTAACACAGAGAGACAATGCTTTGCCTGTGTTTATCAAGTCACTTCCAAGGGAAGATTGAGAAGATGCAGATTTTACTCAGGAAACTTTCATTCAGTTGTAGCTTTCTTTGTGTTTTAATGGACTTAAATGATCCTTGTAGCTCCGTTTAAGCAAGGATAAAGTATATACTTGGTTTCTACAAATAAAGAATAGTTTTCATGCTAGTAAATAAAAAAATACACAAATAGTCAGGTTTTCACGTTAAATCTCCAGAGGCATCAGGGGAAACAGCTGTGTGCTCCCCCCACCCTCTTATCTACAAAAGCTTTCTGATCACAGTCAACTGGGAGAGATTAGAATCACCTCAGGGTGGTGGGGATGGAGTGAACCACACCTGAGTCTCCTTGCTCTCTGTGGGCAGATCCTGAAGACCAGGACCACTATCTTTCAAAACTGAGAAATCTGTTCGAAAGAGATGGATTTTAGAGTGCCCTTCCTGAGTAGCTGCCTCTGGGAAGATATACCTCTTGCTATGTGACCTGCCTGTGGGACTTTTTCCTATAATCAAGCAGACTTCTCAAAGTTTAAGCCATCTCTTGGGCGGGGCGGGGGGGGGCGCTACCATTTCAGGGCAGAGATGTTATTTTGCTTGAAATTTATCGTCTCAGCAAGGCAAAGCAGAATCTTAAAAGGGGAATGTCTCTCCTAGCTCCCTACTGTTCTAGAAATTGCTGCTCACTGACAGACAACTCTGCATGCTTCTAGAACTTGAAGGAACTGATATTCTATTTAGAATACATTAAGCCAAAAGAACATTTAAAGTCACACACACACAGAGAATTGAGACAGAATTGAGCTGAGGCGTGATGTTTAACTAACTGAACTAAGAATTTTGGTCTTAAGTCTCTAAGACATTTCGAACCCACGAAACGTCTTTCTGACGAAGTGAACAGAAATGCCCTACCTTGGGAAGCCACATTCATACCCAAAGAAAAAAAACAACCCACTGCCTTGCCTAGGAAGGTAGCACTCAGTAGAAGAAACAGCTTTAATCTGAAGACTTGCCCTGTCTCCAGTTAGTGACTAAGATTTAAACACGAGACTGGAAGGTCACTGTAGAAACAATAAGATTGATTGTGGAATTGATCTCCCACGGGGATTAGATAGGTATTCAAAATCTTTCAAACTAGGCCCAGATCAACAGTAAATTTGAATGCTTTGGGGCCCTGGGGCTTTTAGTCTGTTAATATTATCCTTGAACTTTCGGCCCTTGGTTCCGTCTAGCTCGAAACTCCAGCGTGAACACAAGACACAGAGCTTTCGAACAGATTTTAAGGAAGCCAACCCTCCACCTTCTCCTGTGCAGTTCAGGCACGTTTAGCTGACTAGGGACTGGCCAGCCTTTTACCCTCTTCCCCATCACTCGTTTTCCCTCCAGTTCTTGGAGGAGGAGTCTGTCTTCTGGCTACCTGCCAGGAAAGGGTGCGGACTCACCAGTGGGGAATCCCTGGCTCGGGGCCACAGAGGGGACGGTACAGAAGCAGAGGGGCCGTCCGCTGTACTAGCGGAGGCCCGGGCTACCCGCCGAGTCCCCGCCCGCCGTCCCCGCCCCGCCGCCCGCCACCCGCTCACCTTCGTGGTGGAAGCTGCGCACGGTGTTGGCGCGGCTGGTTGCCTTCTCCAGCCGGTGGTCCGGGGCGGGCGCTCCTGGCTGGCCCGAGTGCCGGCGGTACAAGTCCAGCATGTAGGGGGGCACCACGGCGTCCTTGCTGGGGGTGGGTCTCTGCTTTAGGCCGAACATGCTGAGCAGCCTCAACTCAAACTCACTGAGAACGTCGTCCGAAGGCCGGGACAAGGGGCGGCCGGATGCCGTGGCGAACTTCTTGCGGCCCAGCTCCGGAATGAGGCCGGCCGCGCCGCCCAGGAGGACCTGGGGAAGCAGCAACACTAGAAGACAGCGGGTCCCGGCCACCATGGTCGACCTGCGGACAGGGCCGACGTGAGTCACCCACGTTCCCCGCCCAGTCCTTCGCCCGCCCCCGCGGCCCCGGCTCCCATAGGGCTCGCTGGCCCTCTTGGCATGTCATGCTCAGGGCTACAACCCGGATGATCAAGAGGATGGAGGATCCCAAGTCCCTGTGCTTTCTCTCCTCTCATCCCATTCTCTGCCTACATTGAGCTTCCCACTTAGGGCTTGGTCTTCACTCCCAATAAAAGTCAATGACCATCATGCACCTTTTCATATGACAACCAGCTAGGAAGGTGGTGTCAGGAAGCAGGGAAGCCACCGGCTGGTCTGACACACTGCATCTCTTACAAAACTATACTGTGCAGCGCTCGTTTGCACATAAACAGACCCAAATGCACATGTGACTTCCTTAGAAGCGCCGTATAGAACTTCCTGGTAGGCGACTATAGCTAACTTGTAGATTCGGTAAGCGCTAAATTCAAGATTACAACTTTGGACTCCACTTTCAAATTGTGGCCCAAGTCCCTAACCTCGGGGTTGACCCACTGGCCACTCTGTCCCCTTCCCTAGACCCCTGTTACGTCATGCTCTTTACTGCAATTATGTAAATGGTAGTTTCTCTGAATGCACGTGTAAACTGTGACACATCACGTCCTTGCAGTAAACACACAGGGAGCCCAACTGTAAGTACCTTCCTTCCTAAATGGACCTAGCTCTTAAGCCAGACTTTAGGTCTCAGGCATAATTTAAGGACAGCCAAGGTATCTCTACCGCAACTAACGGGTGAAATCCACTGAGTTTCTGTAACTTTTTTTTTTTTTTTTTTTTTTTGTAAAGCCATTAAGTCTCTGACAGACCTAATTATATACCGAAAACTGGGGAGAAGGACGGACCGGCAGAAGAGTGCAGCCCAGGTGGGCAAGGCAGAGGGGTCTCGGGTTTGGGATGTCTGACCCCCTAGAACGGGCTTCGCTGCACGTGCACCGGGAGAGGGTCTGTTTATGTCCACTCGACCGGTCCTCCGTGGCGCTCAGAGCCTCATGGAGAGAACGCGGTGTCACCCGTCAGCCCCGGGTCCCGGCCCGTGTCCTCTACCTTTAGGAGACCGCAGTCCGTCTAAGAAGCACTCGAGGGCACGTCCATTGAGAGAGTCTCCACATGGAAAAAGCTCTGTCCGAGGGACCTGGAGCAGCGACCGAGTTTCTGTTGTCTTTCTTCGCCTGGTCCTCCTTCTCTGGGTGTCAGCCGCGTCGTCCTTCTCCCCGTGGGGAACGGTGTCTTGGGGTGGACCAGGTCGGCCGAGGAGCAGAGAGGTGACGGGGTTGGAGGCAGCAAGACTGGATCCGCCGGGCGAGGACACCGGCGCGAAGTCGGGAGCCCAAGTCACTCTCCCGGCAAGTTCAAGAAGTCTCCAGCCAAGTGCTGACACACAGCCTCGAGCAGGGGGAGGAGTGCGGGGCAGGGACGGGAAGGGAAGGGAAGGCAGAGGCAAGGCTGCCGCTGTCGTCGTCCTCAGGGATCAGCGCTGGTAGGGCGCGGGGCGGGCTCCGGGACTCGCCGGGCGAGGGTCGGACGCTCCACGCTAGCTCGGCCGCGACCCATGACTCGGGGCAGCCATCCTGGGAGAAGCCGGGTCCGGGGAAGGGCGCAGCGAAGATCTGGGCGGCGGACGGGCCGCCACTCCGCATCCCTCAGCCTGACTCTGGCGCACCCCCATCAGCGCTCGCCAGCGGAGCCCGCAAGGCTGCGGCGCCCCGGCGTCCTGGAGCGCATTCTCCAAGCCAGTTCAGCCGCGTCCCGGGCCGCCAAACCGGGTGACCTCGCGGTCGGAGCCCTCGGGCCAAATGTCTTTTGTGGCAGCTTGGGGTCCGCTCACTCCTCGGCTCGCGCGCCCCGGACGCTCGGTGTTTGGTTGGAGTGGCCCCACATTCCGGGCGCGGCGGGGCTGCCGACTCCCGGCTCTTCGCGTCGGTCCGCGGCTCCGGCTTCTCCCGGGCAGCCGAGGCCACAGCGCCAGGCGCGCACAGTCAGAAGCTCCAACCCGAG
Organism: Alexandromys fortis; assembly: GCF_014885135.2. Taxonomy (NCBI): domain Eukaryota; kingdom Metazoa; phylum Chordata; class Mammalia; order Rodentia; family Cricetidae; genus Alexandromys; species Alexandromys fortis. The sequence goes on from NW_026067902.1 coordinate 6,108,525, forward strand.
GCTTGCCGGTGTCTCGAAGCCACGAGTGACCCGCGCGCCGCTCGCCCCGAAGGCGTCCGGTGACCGGCGGCGGCTGGGGAGGCGACGTCCCGGGCTGCCTATCCCGGGCAGGCTGTGGGAAGTGCAGCGGCGGGCGCAGCGCGAGCCGGGCTCAGCGCGGCGGGGCGAGGACTCCGGCGGCGACGGCGGAGGCGCCGTGGCGCGGCGCTCGCGGCTTTTAAAGGGGACGCCGCCTGCCGGCTCCCCCTTGGAGGCGCAGCGCGCCGGGGATCCCCGAGCGGGCGGGAGCAGCGCGCAGGGGTGTGGACGGCGCGCCCAGCGGGGCGGCCGCGGTGGGGCGGGGCGGGGCGAGCGCGCGGCCACTGAGGGTCGGGTCCCAGACGAGAGTGACGCTGTCCCTCGGGGACCTGGACCTGCGCCCACAGCAGCCCAAGTCCAGGGCAGACCCAGGGTCTGGTCTCCTCTGGGTCCCCCACTGGGCCGTTATTCAACTTGAGTTTGAAGTTTTTAGGTAATAGAGCATAGAAAAGCAGAACAAGCTATCAGACATCTCGGCAAAGATTCGGGCAAACACCTCTATGTTTGGAGTGATGAGAAGACAATGTCAAGAAATACACATTGAGTGCATTGTTATGTTTGTATATATATACACATATATGCATATATATTCACCCCCATGTGAGTGCATTTATCTATACTCAAAATGCATATAATGATATAAAAAGATGCATATATTTTATATGTATCCATTTATGTAAAATATACAAATGAAGGCACAGGTTCTGCACACAGATATACACATGTAAAATAGATGTCTCCTGTGTAGTTTGTATGTGTGTTTCCCCATGTGAGGTGACAATAGGAGTTGATTCTTTTTCTATAGAAGCCATCACTTCATTCCTCGCGATATTTATCTCGACTCCCACCTCTAGCACAGAGGCAGGTAAGAAAACAATTCCGGTTTGAGACCTTCGAATTTTCTGCCTGGCCCGGCTCCACCAGGTCTCCAGAAGCAAGGCTCTGGCTGTGGCCAAGTCACTTTTCTTCCTCAGCTGGAACGTCCCCACAGCTGCTGAGCCAGGGTTCTTTTGGAACTCTTTCCACTTCTCCCAGAATTTCAGGAGTCTTCATGCTTCCAGCCACCTGGTTGCCCACATGACCCCCAAAGCCAAGGGCAGAATGTTTCTCTAGAAGACCGGATTGGGAACATCGGCTTTTGAACCAGATCTTTCAAGTTTGTGAAGCTGAGACAGAAAAACCAGAAGCAGGGGCATTAGTAATCTATTATCCATGTGTATTAGCATTTCAGTTGGGGAGCTAAAATAACTCAGGGTTCCACTCACCTAAATCGGATTAGCAACCCACAGAGGGAAATGAGGCCCTGGCTGTTTCTAGAGCTGTAAAGGTCAAATAAGGTATTTTGAAGGAAGACTGTCCACTAAGAAAATTAAAGGAAGGGAAAAGATTCAGGAGTACTGCTACTGTACTGCTTTTTTAAAAGGTGTTATAAACGTTGTCACTCTGAATCATGAGACACCAAACAAGTGAGCAATAAAACACTCTACTCAGACACCTAAGTCAAGAGTGCCTGATCTCTTCTGCGACCGTTTCCTTCCCTACCAAGTTTAATTGAGAAGTTAACAATTGCTTCTGTCATCAGGGAGGGGAGGCGGGAGAAGCAAACCAAAACCCCAAACCTACGTGAGATTTAAATCAGAATGCTGCCTTCAGTGAGGAAGAGAAAGCTGACAGCTATTGGACCCACCCCAAGTCGAGATGAAAATGAAACCTCTGATGATGGCATCAACAGTGCTTTGCAGCTTTGGGCCTTCAGAATTCCACAAGTGGGGGGTTGGTTGTTTCTGATCCCCATAGAAATCAAGACCTAAGAGAAAAGGGATGCTTCCGGACAATTACTCCACCTTGGTGGGGCCCGGTGGGTTTTCTTCTTTGGTAGAGCATGCAATCCCTGACTTGCTGCCTAAAGCCTTTTCCCGACATTTTCCTCAAGTTTGGCCCAATTTCTCTGAAGAGCAGGACTTTTGTTTTTTAGAGCTGGCTGCCCTCTTGTGGTAGAAATGAGTGCCCACACCTGGGAGGAAGAAGTGAATCCAGTTTGAAGAAATTCTTCTCTGAAGGATTTGGAGTTCAAAGTGGATGATAACGTTCAGTCCATTTTCCATGAAGCAGAAATAGTAGAGAAGAAACAGATACAGATATTTATTGGTTTTTTTTAAACATTCTGCTTACGGTCACCTTCCATCCACAGCTAAGGATGTGCGGTTACTTAATACTCCAAGAGGACAGTGTCCATCTTCTTCTGAGAATATTCAGGCCTCCTGACCTGACTTGCTCTTGCTATTCACAACCTTTCTCTCAGACCCTGTCATTTCAGAAAGTGGGACTAACTCAAGTTTATCATATTTAGTGTACCCGTCAGCAAATGTGTAAAGGAGTCAGAGGAGACAGGGAGTGTTGAGGGCACGAATTACAATTGCAAATTCTTCAGACAGGACAGACAAGTTGTATCAAAACACAGACTACTGGCAGGGATTCTACATAAAAGAGGCTGCTGCGATTCTATTCTAGTCAGTTGTTGCCAGTTTTTCAAGAGATACCGGAAATCCTCATTTGATTGTGTGTGGACATGACCTGGGATGAAATTAAGTACTTAAAGAGTCATTCTCTGGCAACTTTTCCTTTAGCAGTTCAGCCCAGATAATGTTTAATTTTATTGCATCCTGCAGCTATTAGCATTCAACATTGTTCCTGCTAGGGCCGACCATTATGCAAATTAACATTAAAATAATGATCCTCCTGTATTGTAAAGGTCACAGCAGGCGTGACATGATCCATCTACCTTGTAATTGTCATTCCTTTGGAACCCGTGGCAACTCCCCTGAGAAACCTCTTAGCCTGTGTATCATTTGTTACTGGTGTGACACCCAACCCAGGCCTAAAATTCTTTCCTAGGAACCAGAAGCCACAGCCAAGAGTAGCATTTGCTCTACCAAGGGCTTACCTAGTCAATGCTTGATTAGACACAGTAGGAATTATGGGTGGAGTGATTTGTATGGCAAACTAGGCCAGGTTGGCCAAGTCACATTGTTTGGGACAGCCATCAAATCTTATTTAATTACCATATAGCAATATACTTGCATTTGTGACCAATGATAATAAAATGTTCTGCTATTGTCTTAGATTGTGGAGAGGGAGGATTTGGAGGAAATACAGGAAAGAGGAAAATGGTGTAGCTATCATCTCAAAAAATAAAAGAAGTCATTGTTTTAAAAAAAACTCAACCACAGTACTGACGCATTTATGGCTTAGCTACCAAGTGAGGGCTCTTGCCCAAAGCTTCCGGATCGAAGTGCTCCCACAACGCAAGCGGTCGTCGGTGTACTTTGGGGGATGTGACTGGGCCATAAGGCCTTTGACTTTGTCAGCAGATTTGTCAATTGACAAATTCCAGTTCGGACAGCTTTATTGGGAGGCGAAAGAAGTGTCAGGGTGTGGGGACTGGTTGAAGGAAAGACACTGGAGATAGGCTTTCAAGTTCCTGCCCGGGGTTCCTGCCGGGTGCTCCTTCCTGGGGTTTTTCCTGCTGCCCCTTCCTGAGGTCCTTCCTGCTACTCTTTTTGCTTCCTGGCCACCAAGATATAAGTGGCCTTCTTCTCCATATGTCTCTCCCACTATGCTCTTCTTCACTTCAGGTCTAGAAAACAATGGAGCCCTGAACTGTAGATGGAAATTTCTGAAAACCAGAGTCCAAATAAATAATTCCTTTTTCCGAACTGTTTTAGGTATTTGTTTCAGCACTAAAAGCAAAAACAGAAACAAAGCAAGAGCAAACCGACTAATACACACTTAGTCTATTTAATCTTTATTGAAGTTCTATGATGCTCATAACACCACGTTATTTGGATCCAGTGGATAAAGGACATGTAATCTCTGTACGTAATTTATTTAGGAGTCAGTGGAAGAAGTATGATATGTCCAGAGGTTAAAACAAAAAAAAACAAAACACAAGGCAGCAGCAGCAACAACCGCAAACATAAGATGTATGATGCGGCCACTTTAAGAGAGCAAACAGCCGCTGGAGGACTAATGAAAAGCACCCTTCCTTTTACAATGCGGACTCAATATGTTCTTAGTAAAGAAAGGATTGTGGTTTGGGTGTGAAATGCCTCATGGACTCTCTCCGACTTGAGCACTTGGTCCCCATCTGGTGGCGCTATTCCAGGAGGTTGTATGATAGGAACACAGAAGGTAGAGCAAGTAGGTCACTGGGGCAGCGGGCTTTAGGTCTGAGGTTTGATACCCAGATTCTCATTGGCTCTGTGCCTCCTCCTCTGCTGAGATGTGCTCCCCTCCATTAGTCCTCTACCAGCACGCTTTCTCCACTGAGATGGGCGGTTTCTCTGCTGCTTTAATAGCCCAAACTGACCCTTCAGTTGATTCTTGTCAGGGGTTTTTGTCACAGCAATAAGAAAAGAAACCAGTAGCAGCAACATTTCAGGGTGTGTTCAGGTGAACACAGCAGCTGGGAGAGCAGTCAGTAGGTGAATTCACAAACACCAGCCGTGGAAATCTCATAGGAACTATTCATTGTGACATTTCTTCCTTCCTTCCTTCCTTCCTTCCTTCCTTCCTTCCTTCCTTCCTTCCTTCCTTCCTTCCTTATTGATTGATGGATTGATTGATTGATGATTGATTGATTGATTTTGTTTGACAGGAGTTCTCTGTGTAGTCCAGGCTGTGCTGAAACTCACTCTGTAGACCAGGTTGATCCACTTGCCTCTGCCTCCCAAGAGTTGGGATTAAAGGCATGCACCACCACTGCCGGCTAATTTCTAAGTTTGACACGCTAACTGTTTGCCATGTGTTATTATTTAACTTTTACAAAACCCAGTTCTTGGTGGGTGTCATTGGCCCTGCTATAGACAAGGAAGCTGCCCAGAGAGGTGAAACCGCTGCCCCGAGGTCGCACATCTAGCAAGCAGCTAAAACCCGAGTTTCTGCCATCATGCTAATGGTTTCTCAGTTTCATCCAGGGCTAGCAGCCTGGAGCCAAAACGTCAGGTAAGTGAACACAGAATGATGTACGAAGAAGCAGTCCCAGTTTGGAGGTAGGTTGGAATAGGAAGAAGTCGAGGCTAAAGAGTAGATCTATCCTCAGGAAAAACACTGACGGCTCATTCTAGACTGGAAGATGAAGCCAGTTTAACAATGAAATACGGTATACAGTTCTGGGCAGAGTGAAGGGACATGGCAGAGAGTAAAGTCCCCTGGCTCTGCTGGAACCCAGGAGGGGCAATTACAGCTGAAGGGCAGTCACTGGCAGAAGGGGAGTGTGGTGGGCATGAGAAATGCTGCAACCTATCTTTCTCTCTCTCCTCAGCATTTGATCTAATTTAACCACAAGGGCAAGTATCTTAGGTAGCTACTGCTGTGTAACAAAAGATGGCAACTGTACTGGCTTAAGGCCCATTTATGACTTCACAGTTTCTGTAGGTCAGGCCATCCAGATACAGGTTAATTGCTTCCCTTAGGGATACCACAAGGCTGCAATCACTGTTGCCCAGGGCTGCGGGTGTCATTTGACACCCTAGATCCTGTTCCAAGTGCAGGGATTCACTTTCTTGCAACTATAGAACTCATCTTTGGTCTTCTTTCAACAAGGCCAGCAAGAGAGTCTCTTTTTTTAAGTATTCGATTGGCCTTTGAAAGACTTGCCTGGTGATTGATGGTAGGCCTGTCCAGGATAATCTCCATTTTGGCTGACTCACGTTCAACTGAGTCCACCTGTGGAAATGCCTTCCTTGTGGCATATAATACAACCCAGCCACGGGAGAGGTGCTCGGCTATATCCGCAGACACAGCCTGTACTCACAGGGAGGGGATTATACAAAATCTGTACACCCGGCACTCAGAATCCCAGTTCTAACCCACGGAACTAAATGGTTCAGGTAAAGAACAAGGCTGGACCTAGAGGTAGAAAGAGAGATGATAGTCACAGTAGAGCTATGCAAGGCAACTTTAGGACATTGCAACTCTTGGCTACTTGTCTGAGGGGCACGCGTCAAGAGTAATTATTTGACCAGAGGAGGACCAAGGACAGAGAGGTCTATCAGGAAGGTAAACAGAATGTTTGGTGTTTGTCAGAAGTAGCGAAACTGCAGGCAAAGGATCAATGGGTAACTTTGGAAATCATATGGACACATGTTTGTGTGAGCGGGGATGGGGAAGCCCACATGAAGGCTGTCATGTAGGTTAGCAGGGCAGGATACAAACGGATCGCAGATGCGTGGTGGAGCTTTGTGTGAGAGAAGAATCAGCAATGCTTTCCCTGCAAAACAAACAAATAAAAATGGTGCACAGGGGAGCGCCATTGAGAGGCAGAGAGACTCTGGTCTAGATAGCCTCAGAGGAATCTAGAAGGGGGCATTAGACTCCAGCCTAAAGCTGAGGTTAGATATCGGGCAATGGAATGGTAGATTCCTCCAATGAAGCCCAAACGTCTGGAGAAGAAACAGTTGTGGAGAAGAGACGAAGAAGATGTTCCTAAAACTGTATTCAGAGAAGGACCATAGTGGCAGTACTGCTCTGTCTTAGGATGTGGATGATGCGAGTCTTTAGAAGGGCTGCCCTACTATCTCTAATGGCCGTGAGGACAGAGGACGAGAAGATGCAGTGACGGATTCTTTAGTGATGTTTCTAGACGATGGGTTCAGAAGGAAGTAGGAGATCACATGATGCAAGGTAAGAAATGGTGCTGAGACTGGAAGTTGACAAGGGGGAACTTGAAGGGGCTGGGGGTGGGGTAACCTGGAAAACTTGGATGGGAATTTAACCAATAACCAGAAAAATGCAGTGCTTTAAGTGTGCTAGCTATCGACTGAACTATAGATTTGATCAAATCTGTCTCCATATGATCCTTTAATAGATTTAACAAACACTTTCACCCTGTTTCTTCAATATTACAGAGACAAATCTTGACTCTCAATGGCTTTCTTGAAATCAGTCTTTGTAGTAGAAACCAATTATTGACAATATATTTGCCCAAATGCAGAAACTAGTGGTATTTTTCTCCTTAACAATTCAAACTTAAAACAGCTTTCTGCCTGGCTTATCACACCAGCCTCCAGCCTTTCTATTCCTGGGTGGACAGAGCTCTACTGACAAGTGACTTTTCACAAAGGAAGGCCTCATCTAGAGACAGTTGCTGGTGGCTTGTTTCTTCAGTGCACCTTGACAGTGGTTCTGAGAAAGTCCATCACTTCCAACCTAGGCATCAGATTTCCCAGAAAGTTCACTGTCAAGTAGGGTTTGAGTAGTGTCCTAGTTCCCCTGAAGATAAAGATTTTCTAAGGAGACACCAGATATCTGGAAATGCTTTGTATCTGAGCCTCATTAGATATTGTATGTGTCTAGGTCTTTGAACTGAGAGCCCTAAGAGAAAATAATTCAAAGGAGCACAGGTATTTGTTTTAGGAAATAAGACTTAAAAAGTAACTTTAGGAAGTAAGATTTTGTTCCGGTCCGAGCTGGTCTTAGAGAATTTCCAGTGCAATACATAAAGACCTTTGCCTCAGCTGATTTCCCAAGGGAGAACTTTGGAGAAGATGGGAGTGAGCTCTTCTGACTCTTGTACCTTCCTCTTTATTACTTTATTCTTATTGCTCTGGCATCAGTTCTACTGTCTACACACATCAGTCCTGGGCTCCTGGTGTTCCTTTCTCTTTCATTTTGTCCCTAGGGAGACGTAATGATCTGTCCTCTAAATGGGTCCATGTTTTTGAGACCAAGATGGCAATCAGCTAATAGGAGAGACCAGGACAGGTAGACAAGGGTGATCCCAGCAACTTAGGCATCTGCTTACTCTACCTGTGAATGTTTCTAGACCCGAGCTGATCTCTTTCTGTGAGAGCCTTACCTAGTCATTATCTCTTTCTGACTGGATTTGTACTATTTCTAGGTCAAATCAAGTATCTAGAGTTCCACTATTCTTTTGCAATTTTCTTAGTTTTATGAACCTTTTAAAAGCATTAATCAAGGCTGCCTGTCAGAGGAGTTAGTTAAACTGCAGTAAAGTATTTTTAGTTTATTTTTATTTACAAACTATAATGATTCTATTTTCACTTTCGTATACATTTATTTGAAAAGTGAAGGACTATCAGAGAATCAAGTAGATCTAAAGAGGTTTCTCCTTTGACTGTAAGCTGCTTAAAATCCAGCAATTTTAAAAACCAATAAACCAAAATAGTTATTAACTGAACACACAGACTATTTTCAAGTCCTTGAAATGATTTCTGAATATGCCACATTAAAATAATCAGCTTATTTTACATTTTGGGTGGGAGAGTTGCTCTGTTCGCTGATTGGTTTTGCTTTGGTGTGTGTGTGTGTGACAGTCACAGATGTCTGATGTCAGCCTTAAGTAGGTTTCTCAGGAACCATTGTCCTTGTTTCCTGAGACAGCGGATCTTACTGGGATCTGAGGGCTTGTTGATTTAGCTCTGCTAACTGGCCAGGCAGCTCTGGGGATCTGCCTGTCTCTGCCTCCCCAGTGCTGGGACAACAATTATTTGCTACCCTGCCAGCTCTTTAGAAGGGTGCTCGGAACGAAATTTGGATTCTCATGCTTGTAGAAAGTTCTTCCTATCTGGGCTATCTCCTTAGCCTCAACAATCAGTTTTTAAATAAAAGTTGGGCGATTTTCGCAACTGTTGTAAATGTTCTTTAGGAACGAGTTTTCCCTTTTATGCTTATTTCTAATAAGTAAACTGAATTTGCGAATGGGAGAGATGATAGAAACCAAGAAATAAAACAAGGCCGGGTTATCAGTAGAGGAAGTGAATGTCCAAATAGTGACACCTACTCTTTCCATGACTCATCATCGCATAGGATGAGCTGGCATCTTTTTGATGATTTAAAGACTGGAAAAATAAGATTTTCTAGTTCTGGAGACCTTTAGCTATCAACCACAGGTTCATGGGTTGGCCTTGTTGTAGAATTTCTATATGAGTATTTGTTCACTACAAAAATCAATCTCATGAGAAAATAAGACAGTTGGAAGCTCTGACGGCTAAGGATTTGTGTCGCTTAAAACAATTTGAAAGCTTGTGCACCTTCAACCTGGTAGACCCCACAGGATCTCTTGTGCCTGGCAAGTTGCCTCCCAACTGCTGGTTGTTTGCTACTCTCCACAGGACCATGAGGGACTGACAAACTCAGAATTCTACTCATCTTGGTTACTCATTAATTCAGTCAGAGAATTTTGCAAAGCAAACAAGAATTCAAGAGAGGTAGCTTTAAAATGCAGTTTTTTTTTTTTTTTTTTTTAAATCATTTGGAGGCTGGAGAGATGGCTCAGTGGTTAAGAGCACTGGCTGTTCTCCCAGAGGACCTGGGTTCAATTCCCAACATACACACGGCAGTTCACAACTGTCAGTAACTCCAGTTCCAGGGAACCTAACAGAGACCTTTATACCAATGCACGTGAAGTTAAATACGTTATTAAAAAAAAAACACTTGGGTTGAACAGTAGCATCCTAAAAGCATTACTTTGACTGCTAAGTCTTGGTGGAAATACCATTTAGGGATTAAAACATTTTGCTGAGACATAAATGGGTTTCTTCATCCCCATTCCTCTCCCTCCAAGAAAACAGTGTGGGGTGCACATGATCTTAGACATTTTGAGGTGTATCTTTCTTTTGAAGAAGAGAGCATTGTCTTGCTGTGTAGTCCAGGTTGACCCTGAGTGCTAGAATTTCAGACAGTTGTCACCAGATCTAGTGAGAAATACCGTATTTCACCTTTTAGTGTTTGCTCTGCACTTGTGCAGAAAACCAGATGTGGCAGATGTGTCTCCCCACCACAGTCCCCACCACCCTGGCCAAACCAGTGTTGCTTTGCCTGTGAAGCTTCTCCCATTCGGTGCAATTGGTGCTTCTCATGTATGCTGCTGCCCAAGCCCTTGACCGATGGCCACTGAGCATTAAAGTAGCAATTCCACAGTAGCTGGCCCCCAAAGCTCTCCCTGGCTTAAGACCACATCTGCATCCTTTGCAACCCCTTCTCCCCCCCCCCTTTTTTTTGTTTCTCCTAACTTGGTGTCACTCAAATTCTTGCCACCAAGTCAGAAACACTAGCTATCCAACTGACACGAGATAGTGTTTATCAAATTGCTTTGACTTTAAGGTTGGATTGCACTTTGGCAACAATGAATTAAAATCGCGGATTTCAAATGCTCCTTGCTCTGCTTGAGTCACGCATTCCCTCGCCGACTTTCACTTCTCCAGGCATCTGCGAAGTTTGTGGATGGCAAAGCCAAACACGTCAATTTAACAAATCCACCAAATAGAAGTTTATACATGGCCCAGAAACGGAGCCAAGAATAGAGTTCCCACCTTCACCTGAAGGTCAGAGAAGCTTTCCTGGGAGGACACAACACTTGCATTGGATCATGAAAATTGAGCAGGTGTTAGGCAGATACCCAGGGGTGGGGGAGGGAATTCCAGGCAGGAAGAACAGCAGGGGAAAGGCAGAAAGGCATGAAAGATCAAGATGCATTAAAGAACTGATCTGCAATTAAGTGTGACCGGACGGAGGAGGGGAGAGAAGTGCCAGCATTTTGCTGGGCAGAGGAATTCGGTCACCCCCCCCCCCCCGCCATAGGATCTACTTTGCTCATGAGAAAAATATTGTTGGTAGAAGTGGGCATGATGGCTTGGCGTCGAGCCAGGTTGCAGGCGAAGACAAATTAAAAGGCTGTAATTACTTAGGCACAAGATGGGGGAGCCCCCACTCAGCGACTGCGTAGTGGGAAGGGGAAGGCCCGAAGAAATTGAGAAGATAACACTGGATGGGACTTAAGGGAACACGGGGATGAACAAGGAGTTGGGATGACAGGGTTCAGAAAATGCAGGAGCGTGCTCTACTTAAAAAGAAAAAAAAAGTACAGGGAAAATTCTTAAGACAACCTCATTGTGTTCCCAGATCCAAACCCTCAATCCCCACAAGGGTCAACAATGAAGTTCTTATGGTGGTTCCTTTAAAGCTGTTCGTGGTAGTAAGTGCGTATTCAAAGGTGAGCAAGTCCTTTCACCAGGCCGCTGCCACCTTAGGGAGCCCTTTGTGCTTTTACAACCCATTACCAAAGACCCATTTGCATATATAAAATGCTAGCGGAGGGAAAAATATTTGGTCTGACCTGGAATGGAAGCAGTTATAAGACCAACAAGGAAAACAAGTATGATTCCATTGAATGTCTTGAAAATTAGCCTTAGCAATAGGTTTGCTTCCCCACAATCGAGCTTTTGCTAATAAGGCATTGACTCAACAGATGGCTATTTCCACTTTTTTTTTTTTTGACAAAAACTACTAAATCCCCAGGAAACATGGGGTCCTGAGCCTTGGTTATTTTGATATGCGGTTGAATGAGTGATAGTGGAATATGTGATAGCTGAAAGGTGAAGATAAAATTAATTTTACAATTATATGGATAGACTACATATAATCATGAGAAAGTGTCAGTGAAAAGGATTAAGCGTGCTGAGGTTCCTCTAACGAAAGTGTGGGGCCCTGTATCGCAAAGGTTGCCCCTTGAGCCAGCTGCCTACCAGGAAACAGACAGAAGCTGTCTGTTTGTCCTGACCACTTGGAAAACTACAGAGGAAAGCAAAGGAAGGAAGGAAAGAAGGGATAGGGTTCAAGAGAACTCTGGGACTCCAAATGTTCTACTAATTCAGAGCAGCTCTGAGCCTTTTCACTTTGCAGAGCCCACAGTACCCAAAGTGGCAGACGAACTCAGACAGAATCAAAACTCTGGTTAGTTTCGCTGTGATTTCCCTCACTTGCATCAGGAGAGGCTATCACTGTGGAGGTAATAGAAAGATCCGAACTTCCTTCCTTCAGGGCCTCCTACATCTTCAACAATAAACAAACACGTGGGATGCTTTTAGACGGGAATGAGCATCTCCTGTTTCATGTTCTCATCAAAAATTAAAGATTCAAATAGTAATCCCACCATTCTGTTGATCTCATGTTCACCCAGAATTAAGCTACACAAGGAACTGAGTGAGAATGGCTTCTCCGTGGTCATCTGTGCCTCTTTATTTGATGACCATGCTTATTGCTATATAGAGCACTATGTCCATGCTTAATCAATTATTGTCTGATTTTCTTTGTAAGGAGATTGAGTGAGGGGCTGGAGAGATGGCTCAGAGGTTAAAAGCACTGACTATTCCTCCAGAGCTCCTAAGTTCAATTCCCAGCAACCACATGGTGGTTCACAACCACCTGCAATGAGATCTGGTGCCTTCTTCTGGCCTACAGGCATATATGGAGGTCAAATGTTGTATACATACTAAATAAATCTTTTTTTTAAAAAAAAGAGATCGAGTGAGGCAGATTAGCTGAAAAATTACAACAGCGATTTAATGAGCACTTTCAGGATTAATTCTGAATTACTTCTCCAGGGCTTTAAGCTGTGTGTGAACTCTATGACCTCAACTCCAATTCTACCTAATCAGAGGCCCTCAATGCATATTTGGTTGTTTTACTTATTTCTACTAAAAGAATATAATTAGCAAGTAAAGATTGAATCTATTCAAGATAAGTATATATAAGTTCATATACATATGTGTTGTCTAAATTAATTCACAACTCCACAATCACTCAGGCTCTATATTAAATCCATAGATCTTGTCCATGCTGTAATCGACACTTGGTACCCTACCCTTGATCCAAACTCTCCCCATCTCCCACCATTATTCTCCAGGTAAACACCATTCTCTCTGCATCTGTGAGCGTAATATTTTTGGATTCCTCATGCATGTAAAATCAGTTTTGGTCTTTCTGTATATGCCTTATTTCTGTTATCACAATGTCTTACATCATCCATGTTTTTTGCAAGTTTCCTTCTTTGAAAGCTAGCTAGGACACCATTGTACATATGCATTACAAATTTTTCCTTATTGTGTTTGCTTATGCATTTGTATATGTATGTGTGTTTCTCTGTGTGTGCACGTGGAGGCCAGGGGTCAACTGTTGACCCTGTTCTGTTGACCTTGATTTTTGAGACAGAACCCCTTTACTTCTACCTGATGCTTACCAATCTAGCAAGGTTGGCTGGCCAGCAAAACCCAGGGATCTTCCTGCCTACATTCCTAGCGGTGGAATTACAAGCAAACCCCAGCATGTCCAGCTTTCTCCCTGAGAGGTGGAGTTCAGACTCAGCCCCACTTGTGTGGGCAGCACTTTCTCCACTGAGCCTTCTTCCCAACCTGCACACATTCTGATCAATTAACTTACCCAAAGATTCTTAAGCTACTTCTGTTTCTTGGTTACTGTGACGTGGACAAACTTAATCAAGGCTGGGAAGGATGTGAACACTGAAAATGACTCAACAGTGATGGAAACGGAAGGATACTTTGAATAAATGGACTAGATACTACGTGTATATGAACTAGAACACTGGGAAAATTCACTCCAACCAAAGTCATCCACAAATCCAGAACAGTCCCAAGCAAAATTCCAGTTCTGTGTTTCTGCCAGAAAATGGAAAAAAAAATCCTAAAATTCTTTGTAACTAGAGAAAATCCCAAATAACCAAAGATATTTTAAACAAAAAAAAAAAAAAGAAGCAGACACATCACACTGATTTAAAACTATATTCCAAAGCTGGATTAGTCTAAGGAATATGGTCTTTGCTTTCAAAACAAACCATGTAACAAACAGCTGAGAAATAAAGCCCCACACCTCCCGTTAACTAAAATTTGACATCAACAAAAGTACGCCAACTCTCCAGGTTCTGAGGCTATCACAGAATATCCAGGAATTTATAAAATGTGGATATGTGGAGGTAGGGATTATTAAACAGTGACAGCACAGGTCTACTATGTGAAAGGCCTCAGGGTTTACCTTCAGCCTTACATGCAAACAAAACAAATGCCACAGATTTATGGAAGTCACAGTTGTAGGGGGTGAAGTCCACGGCAGGCGGTTGCTTCTCTCGGGAGCTTGGTGTTACACAGCAGAGCAGCTGAAGGGTGAGAGACCATAGGGAGAGCTGTCAGGACGAAAGCGGTGGTCTTCATGTGTAGCCACTTGCTCCAGTAGTAACAAATCCAGGCCCGTGAGAACAATATTAAATCTATGCTTGAGGGTGATGCCCCCATGATCTAAGATTCTGCCACACTTCAGCGTTGCAACATTAGAATCTAATTTTCTATACTCAAATTCGTTGGGACATACAGAAATGTGGAACAGAGAACTTCTTCACAGGATGATGCTGGGGAAGTGACCTTCACATGCAAAACAATTAACTCTGACCCTGCCTCATACCATAAAAAATGTTAGAAACATGATAAAGCTTGAGATACAAGATTTAATGCCGTAATAGAAAATGTAAAGGACTAGTTCCTAGACATTGACCCTAACAATGTTTGGTTTTTTTTGTTTGTTTGTTTGTTTGTTTGGTTGGTTGGTTGGTTGGTTGGTTATGATGTCAAAAAAAATAGGCAACAAAAGCAAAAATAAGTAAGTAGAAATACATCAGGCTAAGTGCTTCTGTGCAGCCAAGGGGGAAACTCAAGAAAAGGCGACCTGTGGTTGGGAAATGCCAGCTTAATGGACTCCCTTTCAGAAGCAGCAGGGTCAGGGCCTGGGAAGAAGACCACACTCTCCCATGTGGATCAGGCATCTGTCAGGGCAAAAGGAGCAGGCACCTGCAGGCTGTTCCCATAATAAAAGGAAAATGCCGGCATTGCCCTTAGAACACCCCATACTTGGACTTTACAAATTTACAGAAACTTTCAGGGAATTGTTTTCATGTTAATAAGCAACGTTTATAAATTATGAAGACTTGTATAATCACATAACTTTATTGCTAACAGTATTTTATTAGAGAAAAGTTAAAAAAAAAAAAGAGTTACCCAGAGTTCTCTTACTGGATAACCTAAAAATAGCAAAAGACCCATATGTTAGAACATTTAAGCAGCACCAAAATGTGTCACATGTAAATAACAATCTTCCTTGCTTCCTTAAGTGACCTTCTCCAAAGGTCACCAGATTATCAGGCATGTAGATAAGCTTACTAAAATCAAAACATGATATGTTTGCATGTATAAATCTTTGTACTTCCTCATTTTCTCAGAGAGATCTGGTATCACAGACACTAATCCACATCTTTTTTTTGCTCTTCAAATTATTATTTTATTATTATTATTATTTTGTTTCCGTGGTGGGTGCTTTGCATACCTGGATGTCTGTGTACCAGGTGTGTGCCTGGTGCTCACACAGGTCAGAAGAGGGCATTAGATCCCCTGGCACTGGAGTTAAAGGTGGTTGTAAGCCGCCATGTGAGTGCTAAGAATTGAACCTAGGTCCTCTGAAAAATCAGCTCACTTTTAAACCAGTGAGCCATCTCTCTAGCCCCCTTTTCAATCTTAGAGATCTTCCTACACGTTTACCTCACTGTTTCTCAGTGGGAGCATTGTTTGATTGGGATTGCTGCTCCACGTCACTTCATTTCCCCTTCTCGTGGGCGTTTAGATCTTTCCTTCTATTCTTTCTGCGATAGTGAAAATGCTTAGTAGGCTTATCTATAATCATGCCATTATTTCCAGAGAGTAAATTTTCTAGCTATGTGTATATGCTTCTTAAAGCTATACCCAGTGATAATGGGCACTCCAGGAAAGTGTGTATTGATTCAATCTCCAGCCAACAGAATCCCCCTCGTGTCTGCACCCTGATGCACGCTGGTAAACGGGAACATAAGAGGGTGCCTCATTTATTTGGCATTTCCTATTGTGTGTGCAGTTGCAAAGTCTTGTATTTAGTATCCACTCTATTTCAGCGTTTGATTAGATTCTTTTAGGGTTTTCAGGGAAGCAACTTGCCTCTCTCTCGTTGACTGAAAAAGCACAGACCCAATGCAGTATCATTATCACGTCTACGTTCTCCTTTGTAATCTTTACAGGTTATTGTACATTACGGAAATATATATCTGTATATAGAATTTAAATATTTATGTAATTAAGTATTTAATCTCTAGTTTTGTGTGCTTTCTGTGTGTGTATGTGTGCATGTTCATGCTTGGGAATGTGGGCACTTGTATGCCAACCCCCCTCATGGAGGGTCAGAGGACAACCTAGACACCAGGCCTCACTTTCCACTTTGTTTGGAGACATGTCTCTTGCTCACTGCTGAGTAGTACCCCAGGCTAGTTTTCCTAAGAGCTTCTGAGGACTGCCCTGTTTCTGCCTCCCATCTTACCGCCAGAGTGTAGGGATTATGGATTCTAGCTACCCTATCCATCTTCGGTGAGGTTTGAACTCAGGTTTTTGGTATGGCAAGCACTTTCCCTACTGAGCCATACACGCAGTTTCCAAAGACTTTTTCCTACTCTCTTTATACATTCACCATGGTCTTTTCATAATATTGTAACGGATTCATTATTTCTCTTTAAATCTTGACTCATCTGAAATTTATTTTTATTTGTCAGTTTCCCATCACATTCATTGAGTTATGTGTCTGTTATTATTGGCTTGAAATGATATCCTTAGAATATAATTTTCATTTATATTTGGGACTATTTCACTGACATATTTTTTGCTTATCTAATTGCCTTTGTTGGTCTCTTCTCATCTGAGGGTAATGAATACAATGTGGGAGGGAGCAAAGAGAGTACATGCTTTGCTCATAGTTGTGTGTAAACCACTTAAAACAGTAACTGAGAAGAATGAAAATAGATCCATACCTATCGCCATGCACAAAACTCAAGTCTAAATGGATCGAAGACCTCAACATAAAACTAATCATACTGAACCTCATAGAAGAGAAAGTGGAAAGTACACTTGAACACATCGGCACAGGAGACCACTTCTTAAATAAAACCCCAGTAGCACAGATACGGAGAGAAACAATTAATAAATGGGACCTCCTGAAACTGAAAAGCTTCTGTAAAGCAAAGGACACAGTCAACAAGACAAAATGGCAGCCTACAGAATGGGAAAAAAAAAATCTCAACAACCCCACATCAGACAGAGGGCTGATCTTCAAAATATACAAAGAACTCAAGAAATTGGTCTTTAAAAAAAACAAATAATCCAGTTTAAAAAATGGGGTACAGTACAGATCTAAACAGAGAACTCTCAACAGAGGATTCTAAAATGGCTGAAAGACACTTAAGTAAATGTTCAATATCCTTAGTCATCATAGAAATGCGAATCAAAACAGCTCTGAGGTTCCATCTTACACCTGTAAGAATAGCCAAGATCAAAAACACTGATGACAACTTATGCTGGAGAGGATGTGGGCTGAAGGGAACTCTCCTGCATTGCTGGTGGAAGTGCAAGCTGGTACAGCCTCTTTGGATATCAGTATGGTGATTTCTTAGAAAATTAGGAAACAACCTATTTCAAGACTCAGCAATATCACTTTTGGGTATAAACCCAAAGGATGCTCAATTGTACCACAAGGACAAGTGCTCAACTATGTTCATAACAGCATTGTTTATCATAGCCAGAACCTGGAAACAACCTAAATGTCCCTCGACCTAGGAATGGTTAAGGAAAATGTGGTACATTTATACAATGGAGTACTACACAGCAGAAAAAAATAATGACATCTTGAAATTTGCAGGTGATGTGGGAGTGTCATATATCAATCTGTTGATTTCATTGGTTAAGTAATAAACACACTGCTTGGCCTCATAGGTTAAAGCATTGGTGGGAGGAATAAACAGAATAGAATTCTGGGTAGAAGAGGAAGTGAGGTCAGACTCTGCTCTGCTCCCAGAGAGACCGGACAGCTCTGGTCTGGAGCAGAGACACCATGATGGATGGAGGCTAGAATCTTCCCGGTAAGCGCACCTTGGGGTGCTTACACAGATGATTAGAAATGGGCTAAATTAATATGTGAGAATTAGCCTAGAAGAGGCTAGATAGAAATGGGTCAAGCAGTTAAATGAATACAGTTTGTGTGTTGTTATTTCGGGCATGAGCTAGCCAAGCGGCCGGGGTGTTGGGGACGCAGCCCCGCCGCTTCTTATTTCAACATGCGGGTAAATGGATAGAGCTAGAAAACATCATATTGAGTGAGGTAACCCAGACCCAGAAAGACATATATCATATGTACTCACTCATAAGTGGCTTTTAGACACAAAGCAAAGAAAAACCAGCCTATAATTCACAATTCCAGAGAACATAGACAGCAAAGAGGACCCTAAGAGAGACGTACTTGGATCTAATCTATATGGGAAGTAGAAAAAGACAAGATCTCCTGAGTAAACTGGGAACATGGAGACCAAGGGAGAAAATAGAAGGGGAGGGGGAGAGAAAGGGACACCTTCTGTGGTATGTTTATTTTTCTCCTATTTCCTTTGAAATTCTAAAGTGGCGGAGTGAATTTTGTTTCACTCAACATTTTTTCTTCAAACTACACGTGTTTATTTGTTTATCTGGCAGGCAGTATTTCAAGGCCTTGATTAAAGTCATCCCCCTTGATTATTGGACAATGTCATTGACAAGTGGGTTCCTCGAGGGCCACGAGACCACTATGTTAGAATCGGACCTATTTGACTTTGTTCAGGGATGGTAGCAAGGCAATTTATATTAAAGAGATATAAGGAATCTCAGAGGCCTCCTGTAGAATCGGTGGTAGTCACATTTACTGAGCACTTAGGGTATGTCAGTCATTCTGAACATATATTAAGTCATTTGATCCTTTCAAGAATGTTAGAAAGTGGGTATTTTAGAGGATAAATAAAAAGCCCAGAGTGGTTAAGTAGCCTATCCCAAACCACTCGGGTCCAAGTTGTAGAAGTGGGATACAAATCCTAGTGTCCTCATCTAGTTCTGCTATCAAAGATGGGATGAAAGTCATATCAGTCTCTCTGTAAATCACATGTGCACTTTGTAAAGGAGGCAGAGACAGCTTTCTGCTGAGGTCAACTTGGTCATCTCTGTCAAGACATCCCGTGCACAGCCAGCCCAATGACCGGGTTTATGTACATTCACACTAAACTGATTCAATTTGGTTTCCTATTGCTTCAGCCTTAAGCAATAAAAACAGCTTCACAGATGGTTCCTTTAACAATTGTTTGCACACTCAGAAGAGCAACAGCAGGGCAGGAGAGTGTGAACAGTCACTGTGCAGGGTTGTCATCTGCCTGAGTGTGTGTGAGAGGAAAGGACAAGGCCAGCCGCATAGTTAAGAGGAACCCCGGCTGTGAAGGGGGAATGGATGAACCAGTCAATCTCTCTGCATTGCATGCGTGTGTAATTTCTATTGTAGGCCTTACTACAGAAGGAAATGTTCATCTTTTGAAGCTTTTCATTATGTACCAATCAAATTGCTCCTATGGGATGTGTCATAAAGAAATATCATTGGATTCTCCAATTGTGGCAGTCACCAAAGCTATTTTTTTTAAAAAGCAACATTGGTCAAAAACTCAGCTGTTAATCAAAACCAGAATTCTGGTAAATGGAGTCTTTTTCTAATATTTTTCAGCTGAACGTATTTTTGCCAGTCTCCGGGGTCATAAATTGAACCTGTACTTAAAAGATTTCAGCAAAACAAGTTCAGTGCTTTACAGTGAAGTTAATGTAGAGAACCTGCATTTCTCACCGAAGATGATGCACACACATACACACATACACATATACGCATATACATCGACCAACACACACACCTATACACAGACATACACACACCCATACACACATATGCACACATACACAAACACACACACATACATACACACACACACATACACACACACACCCCAATACTACCACCTCACCTTACCAAAATAGTTTACAAATTCATCACTGAGTATTGCTCAAAAGTGTCTGAAAGTTTAAGGTTTAAACTTGGCAGTTGTACAGTGTGCACAAGGGAGAAAATCCAGGGGAGTTTAAAAAAATATTGGCTTAGCCATGTGTTTTGAATACAGGTAACAGAACATTTCTGTGTTGGTAAAACTGCATCAGTAAACCTGAGCCAGGGGAATTCTTGTTAGATGTCATTTAGAAAGCTGGTGGAGTTAAGGGAGGTGTCAAAATACTAGCTGGAGCAGGGAAAGACTGCCTGAGAAAGATTATTACCTGATTGTGTGTGTGTGTGTGTATTTTTGCGTGTATAAATATATATGTATTATATATATATATACACAAAACACATATATTTACATACACACATATGTGTGTATATGAAGGCCAAACACAAGCAGTCATAAGGCCATTTCAGTGAATAAAAACCAATCCACCCTACTGTGTATCATATATTGCAGATACTGGTGCTAGTATTTTGTTCGCCGTGAGGGAATCAAAGCCTGACTACAAATTCTTTGACACTCTGCCACCCCTCCCACATATGAGTAGGCCTGTCACTGCTGTGACTGAGAGATTAAAGCAGACATTACACTCAGTGACTTCTGAAGCCACATCATCAAAGGCCAGGCAGGTTCTGCCTTGTTCGCTGGAACGCTTGCTTGTGGAGTTCTGCGTGCCACGCTGCAGCGCTCACTGCCTTTTGCCTGCCATGTTGGAGAAACAGAAGAGCGTGCTGTCTAAGAACACAGGCAGAGAACTAGACTGCCTTGGTTCTGACTGCCCGTGGCTTCACAGCAGAACTTCAGGGCTGTAATTTCAACTCTGCGTGCTTCGTTTCTTTGTCTGTACAATGGAGAAGTGATGCTTACAAGTTCATCAACTGAGCCTCTCATCAGCTCCTTTACACTGCTGCTTAAAGAGTCAATATAATAATATGATAATACATGTTAAACATTTTGAATAATAAAGCATCGAGCACCAGGCTGTTAATTAAACGTGTATGCCCTTGCAAATGAGCCTACCAGGTTCAAAAGCAGATTCCACTCAAGGTGTTTCAGAAGGAACTCGACTCTCCTTCAGATGGCAGAAACCAGAGTCCCCTAGGCCGTCGTCAAAAGAAAGGACTGTGAAAACTCTGAAGAACTTGAGTGGTTCAGACCAAAGGTAACAGCAGGAAAGTTGCTAAAAGACTTCTTTTGCTAATATTTCCCTTCCGACATCCCTGATGTTTGCTGTGTTTACATCATAGAGCCAGGTATTGCCCTATGCCTGTCCGAACACTAACATATTTGAACTTATAAAATTTACAAGTCTAAAATAGTTCCCAGCGTGTCCTCTCCCACCCCCACCCCCAGCTTGCCTCACCCTCTGAGGGATTAGGTTATAAAAAAGAATGAAGTCATCATTCCTGTTTACTGGATAACCCTGCTGCTAATATTCAGGAAAAGTAGATGAGAGAGGGGACAGCAGAGAACATTTGAGAGAAAAAAAAAAAGTGGAGAGAGACTGGTCCGGAGGCCAAACCATGTCATGACTTAGTGGCAAACACTGACTGCCTATAATTGTCTTTCAATCAGTTTTAAAATAAAACTTCACTTTAAAATGATGTTAGAACGTTCCGCTTTAAAGTCCACTGAAAGCCAGCTTAATGAGCTAATGCAAACACAAAAGCACCGAGTCGCTGAGGTACTGAGTAAGTGTCAATGTTCAGATCTAGAACCTGCTTACCGTGGCCTGGCAGGCACAGGCACAGGGAGGTTCTATGGGAACAGTCGAGAAGGGAGATAGGACAAGTTGGGTCACTCTCCTCAGCTCTATTCTCCAGGTCTCTGACAATGAGGCTCCTCTGGGATTCGCTACCCTTTGGGAATACCCCCATTGGTGGTTCCTTCCAATGTGAGCGCCTGGATTCTGGCCTTACTTGAGAGCATTTTCTCTTAACCTTTGAGGCAGTAACTGATTCCTGCTATTTCCAATCACTGGGTGACCTCACTGTTGCCTCTTGGAGCTTCTTCCTCCCTGCCCTGACTCAAGTCCCTTTTTTCAATGATTTCTGTTTGAATATTAGAATATTTTTGCTTTTCCAGACTTCACCGATAGCCACTACCAGTTCTTTCTTATTTCTGACCCAACATAGAAACAGATGGCATTATTCAGTTGACCTCACATTTATACAGAAGGTGTGTCATTTGCCTAAATTAAGGTTGCTCCGATAGGCACATCCGTTTTGATTTTTCCCACAAGATAACATGCTTTTGATAAAGAAGCAGTATGTCCAGTTGTTCATTTAGGTATTCTCATGCTAGAACTGATCAACTGCCTGCTGAAGCCGTGTTCTCTTACCCTTAGTTTTTCTAGGACTCTTAAACATAATGTTTCCTATTAACTGTTGCAACAATTATGTAGCATGTTAAATACACACAGGACATGTGGTCCCTAACTCACTGCTCAGCTGAAGAAGTGACACTCACTCTAGGCTTTAACAAAAATATTAGTCTTTACACTGAGGATTCTTTTCCTCCAATAGACCTTGCGTTGGCCCTCAGAACCACCAAGGATCTCACAGTCACAAGCTCCGGTCACCGATTTTGCTCCCTTGGACACCATCACTTAGGATGCTGGATATAGAATATAGGTCTGAGTTGTGTTGCTGCCCACAGGGACCTGCTCCGCAGCAGAGAGGTTGGGACCCAGCAGTCAGAGGAGACTTGTTTGTGCGGCAGCTTTACTGCAGCTGCAGTCTTAGCACATATGAAAGGGTTTCTGTACTCAGTTTCTGGATAAAGCACATTGCATCATCAGGAATTCCTGTGCTCTAACACATAGTGACCAACACGCCTTAATAAGCATTTGCTTTTTTATTTTCAGGTCAATAACGTAATGCTTTCTGTTTATTATAAACCAGGTTCTTTTTCAATTTTCTCTTTTCTTTCAAGCAGAAGGAAAGACATAAAATAATAATTCTAATCCTCTGGCTCTGGTATATCCTTCACACATGTACCAAATTAGCTGAGCTTAGCGTGTTAGGGCAATGTATGCCATAACCTAAAACAGCATTTCCCAGGCACCACGTCTGGCAACAGCACTTGTTGTCAAGGGAAGAACCTTGTGTATCTTTCCATGAGGTAGATGCTCTTGGAGAGGGGCAGGAAATTGGCCCCAAGCAAAGTCAAGGACAGCATCCTCTTAGCAATGGAGGGGTCAAGAGGCAAAAGTTCAAAGTTATCATTCTTTGGTTAAAAAACACTAACAGCAGGAGCTGAAAGACACAGACGTAGCAAACAGGATGAAGCCCATCTCAGAGAGCCAGAGGATCTGTGTTCAACTGCAAAGCACAGCAGAACCATACAGCTGCCATCAAACATTGCAGAGAAAGAGGGAGGAAAAGCAGAGGAAGGTTTGATCAGAAGCTACAGGAATACAGATCCTAGATATTTAACCCCAGGGTGCCCAGAGTTATTCTTTAGCAAGCATATCTCCTAATTTCAGAGTTACCTTGTTTCTTTAAAGTGCTTCGATATCACAGGCCATGAAAAGTCTCTTCCAGAACAGTGGCCCCAGAGGTGCTCTGAAATGTCAGGGAGAGCAGGGCGTTTTAGCACTGAATTCTCCATATAGATGGAGGAGCCTTTAGCCTCACAGGGACAAATAATAGCACAGACAGGTTTTCTCGGGGGGAACTGCCCAACATAAAAACTCAGAATTCTCTGTGCGTGCATATATGTGTGTGTGTGTGTGTGTGTGTGTGTGTGTGAGAGAGAGAGAGAGAGAGAGAGAGAGAGNTGTGTGTGTGTGTGTGTGTGTGTGTGTGTGAGAGAGAGAGAGAGAGAGAGAGAGAGAGAGAGAGAGAGAGAGAGAGAGAGAGAGAGGGCAACATTGAATCTTCACCAGTGTGCTACACCAAGGCAGCGGAGTGTCCCTCCCGGAATGTGTAATTGCTCCACAGAAGCCAGTGCTCTCTGTTACATACCTGGTCTTGATTGCCATTGCTATTACATTTACAATTTACCTTGTTAATAGACAATGAGATAAAAAAAAATAAGTACAGTGGTACTGAGTATAGAGAACAGATGAATATGTAATATCTGTGCATTAAAAAACTAATGTTTTTTACACCTTAGCCATTCACATAGAAACCGCCTGCAGGGCTGTTGTAAACATTGCATTTTGTGTCTGACTTAAATACAATAGAAGGATGTGAATGACAATGAGTTTGACAGCAACAATCTACAATGTAAACAAGATCACTTTGGGGAGCATCATTATAGTCACCTTTATTTTGTAGACAGTCTCCTGGATATGGACTTCAGAGACATAGCAATTGACTCAGCCCAAGAACCTCCCCCAACTCAGATCATTAGGGTTTATTTGACTGGTCCAATTACATTTTTGTAAGAAATGCTTTCTGGAAATAGCTTTAAAAGGCTGAGTGACACCATGCTTACTAACTTGGTGAATGATTACTGAATTTTGTACGAAATCTGGGATTGGGGAAATGATCAGTGACCTCTTAGAATCTGGCAGGTTTAGACAGTGGTAAGTTAGAAGGCACGTGCTGCCCCACAGTCCAGGCTCTAAACAAGCAAGTGTCGCTGCCTCTATTAAAAAAATGCTTTTCTTTAAAAGCCTCTTCTTGAACTGTAAACTCTTTAAACACACACACGCGTGAGCATTTATGCACACACACACACACACACACACACACACACACACACACACACGCTGTTGGAAATACTCTAAGGAACCCTGAAGACAATATCTCCTCCTATAGAAAACGTTAAAGAAACTACAGCTAGGTTCAAAAAGAAGGCTGCTGTTAGAGCTGACCAGTTCAAACAGGAAAAGCATACACACTGGCAGCAGTCACAGCAGCGAGTATAGCAGGCCACACAGGTCCAAAGATAGAAGGTAAGATTATGTTAGTGAATAGGAGAATATGGTTCCACCAGGTGAAAAGCACCTTTCTGCCAGGCTGTGGGGTCTTGAAAATTGCAGTGTGATGGATGAACTGCCAATCACATATGGTCTAAAGCACAAACAACTCCAAGAACCGAACCTACTTCTTTGGATGGAGCATTCCCCAACCTTGACAGTTCAATTTTGCAGTTTCTTAGTTTGGATCTTACTACAGGAAGCAAAGTCCAGAGATGGATTTAATGTATTAAAAAAAGACTGAGATTTCAAATATTGATTAATTATTCTCATCTTGCCCCCTCATATCCCAATTTGCTCTTCTCCGCTGTGGTCTACTTTGTATCCCAAGAGGTGAATTCTATGGGTGGAGTCACCTCACTATGGAACTTGTGGCTTCTGGCTTCTGGCTCTGGGTCTTCTAGCAGAAGGCTGGAGGTCAGGAAGAAAGAGTTCAAGGCTTCATTGTGACCTTCCCCCTTTCTCACGAGCTTTATGTCTATGCTTCAAGTGCAACGGGGTTATCGGTCTAGGCCCTACCACTTCCTTCCATTGTGCCTTTATACCTTGGGGCGGTCACAGTTCCTTGCTGCTGGTAGATCCTGGGGTCTCAGTATCTTTCATCACTTCTCCTAACTGCCTAACTTGTCTTCCTCTGCTGTACCTAGTCTAGGCATTAAACTGTCTATAGCCAAAGCCTTTGATTAGGCTACTTAGCTCCTAACATTATGATTAAAAAAAATAAAAAATCGAGTTGAAGTTAATAAGTGCTCTCTAGAGACCAGGAAGTACACTCTGCATCTGTCTTATCATGTGATTCTCACATCAACTCAGAAGTAAGGAGTTGCTTTTTTATCATGCATATTTTGATTAGGGAAATTAAAGCTTAAAGAGATTAAATCATTTATCTGAAGTTACATTATGTAAGGGAACAACTTAGACTCTAACTCGGGTCTCTCTGAAGATATTAGAGACAAGTAGCACATTCAAAAAATTTTGGTCTGAAATTTTCAAGGGACTGAGATGGAAGAAGATTCTGGTTTCTTCTGCAAGCCCCATGGGCAGAGCCATTCTAACAAGGCAGTCAAAAACTGTGCCCACAGGTTTCCACAGTTGGCTGCCAGTGCAGTGAGAGGCAAGTTGCCATGGAACTTCTGATCTCTAGCTTTTGGCAATTTCTGCAGTGAGAACCCACCCTCCATGGCTCATGCCAAGCTATGAAATCTGCACCACCAGGCTCAGAGTTGGAAAGACCAATGCACAAGCAGCCAGCAAGTCGGCCTGAGCAAAGGTAGATTTTGTTTACACAAAAAGAAGAGCTATCCAGATGAGTGACTCGCTATTGTCAGTACCAGATGTTCAGTAAGCTGTCTTGGGCCTTATAGAAAGAATTCCTGGGCTTGACAGGGGCAATCTGTGGCATTGAACAGTTTGCATTTAGGGTTACATGTAGTCTATATGGAAGGGAAAGATGTGATTGTTACAAGATTCTAAATCAATGAGAAGTAAAGAAGGGCAAGGCAAGGGAAAATCACAGGAAACCTGAATTTCTTGATCCTCATTTCTAGCCCTGTGTGAAGCTGAACAAATTATTAATTTCAATCTCTAAACCTTTGTGCTCTCACCTCTAAAATGGAGGTAATAATTTCTTTTTTTCTTGGTGCATGGTTAAATATCAAAGTCTCAGAGAAGTCATAAATGCATTTTCCATAACTTTCATTCCATCACACTCATACCTAGGACAAGAAGTCTACATGGGAACCATTTTGTAAACATATATACTTTCTATTTTAGTAGGATTAAAAATGTGTATATTACATTGAGCTGTATTGCAACCTGGTTCCATTGCAATTGGCTGGAAATTAAAGCAAAGAGAAAAAGGAAGTCTAATAGACTCTTGACCAGGTCTAGCTGAAGGCCAGGGGACCATTCTGAGACACTCATATTAGAAGCCTTGCCAGCTGGAATTGTTGGGTAACCCTGCCTCCAGTTCTGTGCTATCAGAGGAAACAAACCAGAGACCTGCCAAATTGCTTTTGGATGCACCAACCTAGGCTGGCAGCGCACAGCAATACTCAAGAACAACATTTGAGTCTTCCTTTCCAAGCCCTGCGTCATTTCAAGGGTCAGAGTCAGCGTGTGGTTCTCCAGCTTCCCTTCGCCTCTGCAAATCATGTCCAAATCTTTCAGGAGAGAACAAGAAAGCCCTGCTACACATCACTCGCGTTGTTCACCTTTCCCAGAGCCCTTCTTGAAGTGGAGCTGCCCGGGCTATAACTGCATCCATGGCAGCAGAGTGACCGGACCCAGCTATGCGTTAGGAGTCTTTCTTGGGACGGTGAGCAGATAGAATGATGGAGATCTTACAAAAAGCAACGGATTGGCCTTGGGTCAAAGGCTTCACTACAAAGAGTTCTAATTCGAAATCCTCCTCAATTTTAATTTTTAAAGTTTGTTTTTGGGAAAAGAGGTTTATTTCAAGTGTCACTACCTAATGTAGGATACTGTTAGATTCCAGAGAGGCAGACAGCAAAAGACAGATCATTCATTGCTAGATCAGCATAAAGGTCTACAAAGTATTTTGAATTTTAAGACAGAGAGACTAAGATCTCTCCAAAGAATACCGAAAAAGAAATTGACCTCTTGTTTTATTCATTTCTCCCGACTTTTCTTCGTATTATCCTGCGGGTTCTTCACAATACTTCTCTTTTCCTCTTCTTACAAATGGGAACATGGAGATTCAGAATCACAGAGAAACTGTTTAGATTGCGAAGAACTCATCTGGTAGGTGCTGCTACACTTGGGCTCCACATTGTTCTCATCAGGTTCATGGCTTTGAATGTCTGGTCCACAGCTTGTAGTACTGCTTAGCAATGTCATGAAACCATTGGAAGGTGGAGCCTAGTTAGAGCCAATCTAGGAAAACTGGGGAGGGCTGGGGCTGAGCTTCCTGGTCTGCTGAGAGGTGAGCACACTGAAGTCATCCACTATGATAGGCTGGTCTCTTCCAACTATGAGCCCCTCTTCCTTAAACTTGTATCTTGTCAAGTATTTGGTCAGAGTGGTTGTTACGTAGAACAGGTTGAGTGCCCTATCATACTATAGAATTATTTCAGCTAATCAGCCTTCCTGATGATAGATTTGGGTCTATTTGGTTATATAGGTACCTTTCTTGGCATACCAATAGGCACTATCAGTAGCTATTTTGCCCCCTATGCCAGGGAGTTTCCTTTTGGTTGAACATGCCGCTTCAGTTGGGGGATAATGGATGGTGTATTTACTCTCTTCTGTAACTACTTCATGCTGAGACTAGAACATTGTTGTCAGAGCCCAGGAAGGCTGTAATGCTAGTCAAAGGCAAGGAGGGAATTTAGGCAGTGGGGCATTCATCAGAAGCATCTGGTCATTCACATAAGTTGGACTCATGCACATCAGCTTTCGGTAAGCACAGGGCTTGCAGTCATTTGGAGCATGATATAGTCAGCAACTGATGCTTGAATATGTCTGTTAGCAAAGTGGAAATCTCCATATAGACTAGGGACAGAAGTTAGAATTTAGGAACTTAAAGGAAAATCTTACATTTGGAACTTTCAGGCCCATAGTCCTAGTAATTATGGGAAGGGGGAAGCTCCAAGACCAGGAGAGAGAGAGAAAGAGACAAAGAAAGAAAGAGGGAGAGGGAAGGAGAGAGAGAAGAGAGAGAGAGAGAGAGAGAGAGAGAGAGAGAGAGAGAGAGAGAGAGAGAGAGAGAGAGATCCCATCCTTAAGAATATGCAGGTGGGGAAACAGGTTTTACTTATCTGGAATCCCTTTGACCTGTGAAAGATGGATCTGAGTCTTATGACTCCCTCAATTCTCTGATGCTTACATGAATTTTTCAGTTCAAAACACGTACATTTTAAATATATTAGCATTACCAATCTGTACCAAAATTCACATTGTAGAAAAATCAGGTGATTGGTGTCTGTGAAACAGCTGGAGTAGACTCACACTGCTGAGTCCTAGCAAAAGATACAGATTTGTGTTAACATGCATGAACAGGTTTTCCTCAGTCCACAGAACTAGTTATACATTAGACATAAATGTCTTTAGCCCAAGGAGAAGCACCTTTGAGTCTATACTTAGAAGACAGCCAAAAGAAATCTAAAATCTTGAGCTTGTGACTGAACAGTACTTAGTCAGTGCTCTATCAGCTTATCTGAATTCCATTAATCAATGTTAAAAGGCTGAACTTTTGAAATCTTAGTGTACCAATAGCATAGAAGCAGGAAGGAAATCTGAAACATCTTCCATTTGCATATATCTTAAACCATTGACTTTTATCTTTATTACTTGAATTTATATCTTAAATCGTTTTCTTAGACCCTCAAAGCTTACTTAAGCTTTCTTACCCATATATTTCCATCTATCTTTGACCCTCAGAACTTACATAGACTCTCATATAATCAGACATATCCATACCTTAAAACATGTTCTTAGACTCTTAAAACTTGCATAGATCTTAACATTCTTTCTTTCCATCTTATCATTTACTAGAGATTTATTTCAGATCATGTTCCTTTAGTGGAAGTTAAGCCTGAAACCTGTTTATCTTTTAATATGAAGCTTGGTATACATACCTAACATTATTACAAGTTTGATTATTATAGATAACCAGCTACTACCCTGTATGTCTTAACTATACACCATTTTTTAAAATGAGTTGCATAGGTACAAACCCTTGCACAAGAGTAAATATATATATATATATATATAACAAATATATATATACACAACAAAGATAACTTTAAATTTGTAACAATATAAAAAATCCATATCAATGGGAAATATTTGAGATTAGTAGTGTTGTTTGGGTTTAAAAATAGTTTTAATAATCTACCCTTTCCTGTATTCCATCTTGTTTTTTGGAAAAAGATTTCTGAATCTAACCTCCTTTGCTTAGTTTCCTCCTTGAGTATGGCCAATAATAACTTACAATCAACCCCCATAAACAATGACAATCATCCACCAAATGACCAGAAACTCCCCACCTTACCTCTTGGGAACATGGGCATCATGTTCTCTAGACTGCTTCCTGATGAGTGGGGGTGATGGCATCTCTAGCGGACCCTTAGAAAATTGGGATAATGGTCAAGCCCTGGGATAGCTAGCTGTATTATTTTTTATTTGGTCTCTGTGATGGGAAATTGTAGAGCTTATCTGAAATCTTGGCTGGAGTAATCTGTGAGGCTGGATCATCTCAGCTAGCATCTTTGAAGTTATTCTGGATGTAGATTTTTGAGGAAACTGTAACTGAAGCATTCTGAGGCTGGATCATTTGGTCTACTTGTCTTGTCTTTATTCATGTCCAGTCCTTTTGTTCAGAAAACAAACAAACTTTTAAAGGCAGCCTGCACATCTGTATTAACTCCAATATGTAATGTGCAGTGTGCACAAGCCATTTAAAGATGACATGTTTTATGTTTGAACAGGTAAGAGACATCTGTCAACTTTATATCTTTCTGTACTGTATAACTGTTAGGAGAGCTCTGTAGCCAACAAGATTAACCATGTTTTATCCAGTTTCAGCGCTGTTCCCATGTAGAGGGATCAGCATACACAACACCTGCCCTGTAGTCTGTCCTGGCTTCTTCCCTCGCATCTGCAGCCAAGATCTTCGGGAGGTCTTCCCAGATCCAATTTGATCTTTATTAGTTTTTAAGGAATCCATAGCTTTTTGTTTCCTGAGAAACAAATGCACAATTTTTCCCAATACAACACATTTCCCAACTATCACTCTGAAGCCAAGACATCCCTAAAGTATATAACCTGGTTTAACTCGGTAGTTCCTTCCACAGTCCAATGTCTCTCAGCAAGTGGTGTTCACTTATTGGCATTTAAAAGATTCAAAGTCAACAAAGCAACATACAGGATCTAGGCACCTGTGAATTTCTCATCATTATACACCTTAGCTTTTAATATTACTTTATTCTTTCTTTAAAGACTTTTGTCAGATTTTTCTTAATTACCTAAAACAGTTTACAATAACTTATTGACTTTCTTAATACTAAAACTTGCTGGGGTAGGGTTTGCTAGCAGGGACTGGGGGAGTCTAGAGGGTAGCATTGCCTTTTACAAGCTAATAGGCACCACAACCATGTTTTAATGGAAGGGCCACAAGTTCCTTTTGCCAGAGATAAGGAGAATGACTCCCTTTTTAGCAAACAGGAATTTCTTCAAGCCCCTGAGGAAATGGGAGCTTTTGTATAAAAGCCTGACCCGGGGAAAAGACTTTATAGCTTCATCTCTGTTAAGTTTGTGCCTTCAATAACAATTTCTGAATTGAAGCTTCTTTAGTATCCAAATAAACCTTTTAAGTCATAAACATAGTCCACAGACAGACTGGGAAATTTCTGGATCCTTTTAAACTACAACAGAATGTAAGTTTACAAAATAGTTTAATCTTAGCAAAGTTTGCAAAATAAAGGCCACTAGGCAAACATTCCTAAGCATGAATAGACCTTAGGTAAGGAGAGGCGTTCTCCACGCCAGTGAATCTCAACCTCTCCATCCTTCCTGCCCTTCAGTATAGTGATCAGTGTTGTGGTGACCCCCCACCTGCAAATCATTCCTATTGTTCTTACACAACTGCAATTTTAAAATTGTTAGAATCAATGCGAAGATCCAACAAGGAGGTGGTCCTAGGCGATCCCTATGGAAAGATCTTTCAACTTTCAAAGGGTTGAGACTCATAGCCTGAAAAGCTACTCCAAGCCCTTTATCAGATTGCTTAGGTCATTGTCTTGATACATCATAAGATAGGAATATCCACATATTCTGGTGTTTAGTATTTGGTGCTCATAGCTGTGGCCTTAATGTATTGCCCTTTGTTTACTTATTTTGAAATTCAAATATGGATAATATAAAATATTTTATAAACTTAAAATATCTTATAGCCTTTTAAATTTAAATATTTTAAAAACTATTTCTTAAAAAATACCCAGCTTAATTTTCTGTAAAATCTAAAATTTTTTCTACTATCAAAAATAAAGTACTTTTTTTTTTTCACTTCAACAAGGGGAGAAAACAGAGCATAAGCACAATGTGCATAAGGCAAAACCAAGTTTCAAAAGTGCAAACAATTCCAAGCTCAATCCCTGGGATGCACTCACAACCCTTCTGGCTTTCTCAAGAAGCTTGGATCGCCAAGCCTCTTTGGCCCCACCCTTGGCAGCATATACATGGCCCTGCTCCATTTCATTGTGTGCTTCTGAGACAATCATATGGCTCCAGCATTTCCAAAACTGCTAAGGTTCACCATGGCAGCTGGGCTCCCTTTAGGAATCCTAGCCCTGCCACACATTTGCAAACCACAACTGTTCTTCATGATCCCGTCATGTCTTTAAAGCCATCATCACCTAGGCAACTATTAAATTATAAAGTTTAGCTGCCAGAGCAAGGTACATTCTTGCTTATAAAAGTTTGGTAGAGCCGGGCAGTGGTGGCGCACGCCTTTAATCCCAGCACTCGGGAGGCAGAGGCAGGCGGATCTCTGTGAGTTCGAGACCAGCCTGGTCTACAGAGCTAGTTCCAGGACAGGCTCCAAAGCTACAGAGAAACCCTGTCTCGAAAAAAAAAAGTTTGGTAGTACAGCTTGAATACCTTACTAAAACAACCATTGTTTTTAAATTCTATCTTTCATAAACCTTGTTTTTAGGACAGGACAGGAATTATTATACAAAAATTCATTCTAATCCAAAATATCTGGGAGACAGGTTGTTTCCACCTTGGTAGGCCCACTTCATGTGAGCACCTTTAATCAAGATGGCAGTGAAATCAATATAACATCTCTCTTCCCTAATCCTAGCAATGAGGGCTGTCAGTCACGTGGTTTCCCAAACATGGTGAAGTCATATGACCTCTGCCCTCTCCAACCCAAAGATGGCTGCCAGACATGTGACTGCCCAAAGATGGCAGTCCTATAACATCTATCCCCTCCGATCTGAGCAAAGAGGGCTGCCAGACACATAGCTGACCAAAGAATATGAAGTCACATGACATACACCTTTTCCAACTCTAGCAAAGATGGCCACTAGCCATGTGACGGCCTGAAGATGGTGGCAATCCAAAATCGAAACATTACCATGGTTCCTTTAAAATTACCCATGCATAGATTTTTAACTGTCAACTTGTAGTGTGTTGCTAGTTTCAAATTTTTACCGTTTTACAGAATTTTAATCAAATGCAACAAGCAAACTTATAAATCGTCAGCTACAGCATATTCACAAAGATCAAGTTTATTATTTATTTGTCGATGTATTTATTTACTTATCTACTTGTTTATTTAGCTGCTCCGCTTGGCTATCTTTTCCGTCACAGCTATCTTTTCCGTCACTGTGTCAGGTGGCTGAGACTAACACAGACTAGAGAGGAAATTTTTAAATATGCTTAGATCTAGAGAAGAGAAAGTCGTAAACCAACTCTAGAGCCAGCTCTCAAATAAAATAGAACAGCATACAACAATTTTAATGTTAAAGACACCAAAAGGCCATCCCAATTCCTGCTAACTCAAATCCAGGGACCGGAGAGTTCAAAGGCAAATTCTGAGCCCCAACCATAAATGTGGCCATGTGGTCATTGGTGGCTGGCACACAGAAACAGCAAAAATAACTGACTCAGAAATTTTTGTCTCCGTTTGTTCTAAGCTTGCAACAAAACTTAGGAACACATCAGAAAACAGAGACAAAACTATCCAAGGAAACAGGAAGACCAACTTTCAAGAGAAACGAATAGACAATACTTTACAACAAGACAAACAATGTAACAAAACTTATCAACAAAACAACCAGATACAAAGTTTCCTAGAAGTAGAGAATCAAAGCTTTCCAACCAGAACCAGATATGTGGGTGACGCCTGTCTCACTATGTATCCTGGACAGGAGAATATCAATGTCCCGCCGAATCCCCTCCAGATCCCAGATAGAGAGTCCATAAAACGGAACCAGACTATGACTCACCAGGGGGTCTCCATAGATGCTTGCTGGATTTCTCAGCATGACCGTTCTCTCCCACAGTCTGCAAACTGACGCCAACCTCGGAGCCTTGGATCATCTCAAGGCACGGGCCTCCTGAAGCGGCCTCCCAGCCCCGGAGTTCTGAAGGAAAGGTTCAGCTTTAGAATTTGGGTGAATGGTCTGAATCTCACCAGGGACCTCCGTAAAATGTTAACCCCATCAATTGAGAATAAGATGACTACCATAGCTTAAAGCCAAATTTGAAGCAAGTTTTAAATACTGGCCAGGTGGATGTGCGCTGGCCAGGTCCACATATCCAGGTTCTCCAGGAAATGACCCAGAATCAGGTATGGCAAGTGCTTTAGAAGGAAAACCCATAATTCATTGCATTTCTCATCAGGTCCAAGCAAGCATGCATCCTGACATACCTCCAACCTACTTCCAATCAGGAGCAAGCATGCGTTCTGACATACACCTCCAACCTACATCCAATCAGGGGCAAGCATGCATCCTGATGTATTTCCTGCCTGTGGACCTCCCGCCTACCTGTGATCAAGCACATTCAGTGCAGATGGGTCGAACAAAGTTGCTTGGGGAAATGAAAACTTGTGGCTTGTTTTCTCCCTATAAACAACAGCCTCCACCATGTCAGGAACTATCTGTCCTTGAGTAAGAGGCTTGCAGATCAGAGGCATTTTTGTTTCAAGGATCTCTAAGGCATAGTAATTAAAACTTAAAATATAACTTTGGCTCTCACACGATGAGTAACGTAATTAACACAGTTCTGAAACCGAAGAACAGCCCTAACCTTAAGACCTTTGTTTTTTCTTTTTTTAATTATTTTTACTGTAACCACATCACTCAACATCTTACACTACTTAAGACCTTGAGTGGTTGTAGTCAGTATTAAGTATCGACACTGAGGCGGCTAGGCATCAGGGTGACTGAACAAATATTCCAAAGTCCAGCTCCACAGGATGCTGGCCCACTCTCCTGGGAAGTAGGCTCAGTGGGTTTGTGCGTACAAAAAGAACCCAAAGAGTTGTGTGCTAGCCTGGGAACTCTGCCTCTGGTTGCAAACACAGCAGAAACAGAGCAAATCTGGTGGCTTCCCAGGTACACATGAGGTAGCTCCATGTGTGAGAGGCAAAAAAAACTCAGTACATGGAGGAAGGTGGAGGATTTAAATGTTGTGGGAACAGTGGTAGGGAAGGAAGTCTTCCTACAAGGAAGGCTTGATGGCTAGTCTGCCTCTGCTTAGGTTAGGGAATGGGTGGACATGCACAGAACTGAAAGTTAATCTGAGGGGGACATGCACAGCAAACTTACAAACATTTCACTGAAGAGCAGAAATAAGTATTGAAAATTGTGGGCACTGTCCATGACGAGGGCCACTGGGACTCTCAGGCATTGCCTAAAGGGTGGAAATCAGTTATGGAAGTTTCCAGAACACTGTCAGGAGCACCAGCATGTCTAGATCTGGGTGCACTGTGGAAAGTCGGAACAGAATACTCTGCAGCACCAAACAGGAAGTTCCCAAACAGGATACCAAGTTAAAGAAGCCCAGAACAAGGGTGCATTCAGTAATTAAATTCATATTAGTTTCTAATGCTAGAAATTAGGTCACTCTGGAGTTTGAACAGTTACTGGATGAGACAGTAAGGGGATTTCTGGGAGGTTGGAATATTCTTTTCTATTGCCTGATGCTTGTAACACAGGTTGTTCAGTATTGGAAACTATGAGGCTATGTACTCTAGCAATACAAAGCATGGTGGCACAGTTTATAGTCACAGGGCTTGGGAGGCAGGAACAGGAGAATTTTGCATTTGAACTCAATCTGTGCTATAGAAGCAAGCTGAGGCCAGTCTTGGTCCTCTAACAAAACCCATCTGGAGTAGAGCAGGCATGTGTTTACACCTGTTCTCCCCATCTCTCTCAATAGAAGAGGGACTGGCCATCTTTTCCTCTGTCAGAAATGTCCTGTTCTTGATCATGGTGGGTTCCTGAAAATCTAGCAATAGCTCCAGGGAAAAGTGTTTGGGGGGCAGCGCATACGTTTCTCTTCTATGTTCCCTGCCTACTTCCTCCAGCCTTGTCTCCTCCTACTAAAACATCAGCTAGCCACCCCTCCACCTGTCTAATAAATGTCTGTCTGAATATGGCTAGGATTGCATCTGAGTTCTACATCTAATAAACTACAGGAGTTGACTTATGATTATGCATAGCTTCATTTTCTTGCTCAACAATGAAAAATACATTAAAACTAAGGGGGAAAAAAACCTACCACTATTGGCAAGCTAACTCTTATCACTATAGTTTCTTTAGCAACAAAAAAAGTATTTAGCATTTCCCCTATTATTGAGATCGAGTAACGTGCCTGGGTCTGAATGACACAAAATGGCCTGAATCGGAGTCAAATAATTGTCACTTGTAGTGGACATAAACTTTTTTGAGGGGAGTGGTGAATGAGGATTTAAAAAAAAATTAACTAAAAAACTCTGAAACAAAGCTCACATCTAAGACTTAGGCTTCAGAGCTCTTTCAAAAGGAGCCTTTTTCCAGAGGTGAGGGGCAGGGTGAGAGGAAGAAGAGGAGGAGGAGAGGGAAGGGAGAGGGAAGAGTGGAACAGGAGAGAAGGAGGGGGAGGAGGAGAGAGAGGGGGAGATGCATCCCAGCAGTAGGAGTGGTTTTCCCAAGCTGTGTTTCCATACAGGGGTGACCCAGGCTGGGTCGGAATGTAACCATGTGATCCAGTTAGGACCGCGGCAGTGACACAGTCTCAGCACAGAAGTTCAGACTTTCTGCAGCATCATTAAAATAATTGGAAGAGAAAAAAAATGTTAAGCTCCACAAGCTTGAATCACAAGCCTCTTGGAAAGGTTAATAAGCTTTCTGCGGCGTGCTCCCCTCCCCTCTCTTTCATGCCCCGCCACCCCCATCCTTCCACTTCTCAATGCTAGACCAGTTGTCAGTCCCTGGGAGGGAAGATTTGAAATAAAGTGTTTTTGTTTTTGCCAACAGTAGATACCAGGGGGACGGGAGAATCTTGTTCATGGTGGCTGGTTGTGGAGCTCCTTAGAGAGGGGGTCTACTTTCCCTTTCCTGGCTGGGAGCTCCCAAGCTAGATTCATGGGTTCTAAAAGAAGGCAATCTTGCAGTGTAAAGGTATGTCTGGCAGAACGAAGGAGAAAATACTGTACCTGGTCATGGCGGGGGTCGGGTGGAGGGAGTTGATGCCATGTGCAGGCTGGGATTGCACTCTGCTCACGAGAGGCAAACAACATAGATCCAAGAAGGAGAGACAAGCTCCGATGCTAACTGGAAAAGCAGAAGCCCTTTTGGTGTGGCTCCCAGAGAGTGTCGAAGCATGGGCTTGCTACACTACCATAGATGCTTTGCCAGCTAGAGGGCTGAAGCAATTGGATAATTGGATTTGTGTTGGGCAAAGAAAGGGAGAGAAGAGAGGAGGAGGAGGAGGAGGAGGAGGAGGAGGAGGAGGAGGAGGAGGAGGAGGAGGGAAGGGGGAGAGACGGAAAGGGAGAGACTGACAGAAGACTGAAAGATACTGGGCAAAGGAATTAAATTTCTTCTTTCTCCCCCCTTCTTGAACTACTCTGTAATTGATGGAGGATGCCCCTGAGCAGGGGTGTCTGCACAGGTGCCATCACTTCCCACACCCCTTAAAGCCTTGACTTGAAACCAGCAGGACATGGTTAAGGGTTCTCCTTACCAGGGACCCACTCTACCTACTTAAGTCCAGCTGGTGCCCATGCTGGCTTGTAATGGAGGCCAACAGTGCTTTCGGTTTTGTGAAGTCAGAGGGATCTGAGTGGGTGAATCCCTAGCAGAACAAGAGCGAGGTTTATTCTATCGGAGGGGCACTCAGAAACGGGGAGCAGAAGAGCAACGGGCACCCAAGGAAGTGTCTCACAGCCCTCTGCCGAAGAAAGGTCTCTGATGGATGGTGAAGGAAACATGAATATGAGCTGGGATGTAGGAGCCAAGCAACACAAAGGCCCAGTCCTGAATGGGCACAGCTGCTTTCTTACGGACATCAGCTGCAGGCTGGGTGTGCCGCAGGAAGCCCTTCCATAGCAAGGCAGAGCTCTTTAGCTGGGTGTGCTGATGGTGTCGAGTGGACTTGCCCACTTTGCTTAATCAACATCCAGTCCCAGTGGCTACCACACTGTGTGCCATGATGGGATAGGCAGCCTTTAATAACTACCTTAAAAAAAACAGCCATCTTTATTGATTGCTTATAAGAAACTACCCACATGTTCTGCAGTGACCCAGACTTCCTACCTTTTCCCTCTCTTAATGATCACCAGGACATTAAAACCCGCCTCATCCTTTAGCTTTGAGTAGAGAGGTAAATTGTAGGAAAAAAAACATCCATTTTAGAATCCGCTGTTAGGGAACCGCACATACTATCTCTGCCCGTATTTCCTTGGAAAGACTTGATCACATGGTCTGTGATGCTAATCTTGAGTGTCAACCTGTTTGGATCTGGGATCAACACTCTGAGCCAATCTTTGAGGGCATTTTCTGAAAGAATTAGCTGGGTAGGGAAGACACTCCCCCACGGTGGGCAGTACCTTCTCCTGGTATCCCAGGTCTAAAGCAGTCCGGAGGAGCCGCGGCGGTGCGTTTGCCCTCCTGCCTTCACTCTTTGCGTGGGAATGCCTTTCCTCTAGTGCTGCCCCTGCCGCCAACCTTTGCTGGTGTTAGGACTCAGCTTCTTCAGCCTTTTCACACAGAATGAGGACTAGTGGATACCTAGGAATCTTCGAGGCCTTCAGTATCAGATTGGGACTGCTAAGGCACCCAGCTTTGTGAACTGAGTAGCGGCTGAGTTCTCGACCTCTCCAGCATGCTGATCGCCATTGTAGGACTACCCCGTGCACGTCATCAAAGACAACCTGATAAACCTCCTTTGCGGTACATAATTCATTCCCTTGGTTCTGTTCCTCTAGAAAACACTGACTAAACCACGGTCCAACCCAGCTTCAAAAGGGACTAGAGCTAGAGAAATTTCTGTCTCGCTATTGAAGGCAGAGAATAACTTTACTGTAACTAAGGCTATACCTGGCACTCACTTCTGCTGGGGGGGGGGGGGATGGATCAGAAAAGCAACTGAAGGTAGCGACAGCTTTACAGGACTGAGCGCAAAATGTGATGTGGAACACTTTTAGAAGGAGCTGAGGTCTCAGAGCCAGGCACGTCAATTCTCAGCCAGGGGCTGTGAAACATAAATTCTTGTTCTTCACTCCTAATCATTGGGGTGGTTTGGTTGTAGCAAAGACTGATGAATAGGAATGTTTACTACTTTGCACAGCTAAGAACACACACACACACACACACACACACACACTTCAAGGTCCCTGGTGTCCTTGAAGGCCATGTAAAACCACTTTTAAAATAAAAGTCAAAACAACCTTTAAAAAGTACCACTCATAAATTACAATACTATGAATAGATTTTTATTTATTATTGCACTTGGTGACCTTCTACAGACAGTGACCAATATGGTGAAAGCAGACCTAGGGAGAATCGCAGTTGGGAGAACCAAGAAAATTGGCAGGATACAGAACATCCGGGTGATCTGGTGGGGTGGGGATTCCCTAAGAATCAGATATGCTAACTTCTGGCTGGCTGAAAGCAGTGGAAAGTCCTTAATTGCAGCAGGAATGATCTCCCTGACTTAATTACACACTAGGGAAACAGATCCAAAGGCAAGTGGCTGCTCTTTGGGCAGAGCAGCAAATTTCATATGATAACTGCATGAGATTATTTATAGTATATTTGCAGACAAACTGGAGAATGTGTTAAGGAGAAAACACATATTAGCATAAGTGACTGTCTGATTTTTAGGTTAAAAGAAATACACCAGTCAGAAATGATCAGTGCAAAGATCTCTCAGCTCCCCATCCGTCCCCCTGGCCAAGCACCCCCTCCAATGTTCCTTTTTCTCCTATTCTGAATGCATCAGTGTCCCAGAAATTCTGGCAGCCCTCCTAGGCCAGCTGCTGCCTCTGACCTGGACATTCCCAGCTTTCTACAAGGTCACGGGACATGCTGTATCCTGGGATTCCTCTTGTATAAGATGGGAAGGGCTTAAAACTTCATGTTCTCCACTGTCCCTGTGACTCCATCAGTCTGTCTCTGACTGATGGGTACTGTTTTACAAACTCTGGCTTTGACATCCAGCCTGTTGCTAAACTTTGGTGGGCTTGAATTCAATGTCATTCCAAGGTTATAGCTCCAGTCCTTCAGCTCCCTGACTGATCAAACAGCTCCTGGAATAATAACAGCATTCTAATTTTCTAGAGAACAGTAAAGAGGGAGACCTTCAACGAGCATCCCTGAGAGCACATAGAATGAGTTAAATGCCTTATTTTTTTTTAAACTTCAGAAGCTGAGAAGTGAGAAATGACCACATTTACTTTTCAACTGTTTGAAGCATCTCTCCAGTCTTCGAGATCCCAGACCCCTCCTAGAACCCAGAGTCCTGCTGGGTCTCTGCTAGTTGTGTCTTCCTCCGAGCTGCTTGTCTCGGCATCTTAGCAGGGAGCCCATGATTCACTCACAAATACCCTGGGTATCTCTAGAATGTGGGCACACCGTGAGTTTCCGGTCACTTCTTCTTGACTGTGCCTAATTGGAGCCTGATTACAACTCTGTCTGGAACATGAGCTGTCCACAGAGACTGCAGAAGGGAACCCACAGACCCTGCCCACCACCTCTTCCCTTTCCTTGTTTCTATGCAGAAGAGACAGAAGCATATGCACAGGTGCTTAAGGAAAAGGGAATCAAACAAAACAAAAATAAACGAGGGGGGAAAGAAAGCAAGAAGAATTTCAAGTTGTCAGAAAAGGAGGAACTCCAAGTTCTGGCGCAGACTCAAACCTGGAAACCCAGGGAGGCTTGCCCGTCACTAAGGACCACATAATATGTTCCCAGGGGAGGGGCTGAGGGTAGCTATTAAAATACCACACTTCTGGTGCTCTATGGGAGAGGATCCTTCTGGGACACGGGTGCCGTCTGTTTCCCTCATGGGAGTTAAAATTACAAGTGAAGGTTGGCTTTGCAAGGTAGAATGATGGGGAAAGCAGCTGGGGAGCCTTTCTTTTCCCAGCCCAGGGTTTGGAAATGCCATGTTGTATCTTTTAAACATGGTGATGGGCCAGCTTGTTAAGTGTGCTGCTGGCCGGTTTGATGAGTGACTGGCAGGGAGCCACGGGCAGTGGAAGCTAAGTCATTTGCGGAGTATGAGGTTACCAAAGTAGCCAGAAGTAAGCTTTTGTGATGCCTTCCATCAAAACAGTTATTTCTAAAGGTATTGGCAACTGTTTCCTGCTAGGTAGATAGATATGGCTCTCTACTGTAGTGACCAGGGGTCTTGACATTTTGAGTGACCCCCATGGTAGAGACACCTTAATTTGACCATGTACTATAGATTTCAATAGAAGAGATCAGTAAAGGGATTTTAAAGGTAGTATTTATTGAGATTTAATTTAATACAGATCAACCATTTGAAGTGTGCCATTCAGAGTCTGAGCACGAGTATATACTGGTAACCCCTACTGAGATCAGAACAGGACATTTGGATCACTCCAAAGTAGCTCCTCTTCAAAACCAGTAAGCTTGCTGGCTTCCTCACAGGTTCATGCTAGTTATAGCTAGCTTTCTTATATGGCTCAGGACCATCTGTCCAGGGAATGATGCCACCCATGGTGGGCTGGGCCCTCCTCTATCAACTAATAATTAAGACAGTTTCCTACAGACTTGCCCATAGGCCAGTCAAATCTGGACAACCGCTCAACTGAGAATCTCTTCTCTCATGACTCTAGGCTGTAACAAGTTGAAAATTAATGCTTACTAGGACATGGAGTTAGGGAAGAAGCAGGGACCTAGGAGTCAATATCATGGTCAGAAGCCAAGAGTAATTGTGGCAGTGGGTTAAGGTACAATACGTAAGCCATTAAAATCTACTTGGGACTGTAAACACAGGTGCTAAGTAAATAATCATCCACTATTAAAAGTTATGATGTGGATGTCTGGAGTGAATCCGTGGGAGTTCTGATCCTCACTGTGGCAAGATAGGAAAGGAGAGTTGACACTAAACCTCTCAGTCCCTGATCTCTTTCAGCCCCTCCTATCCCATAAGGATTCCTGTAATTGAATATAGGAGTCCCCAAATTCAACAAATAACAGCACTGAACCAAGAGCAAAAGTTTTCTGTACTCTCACTGACAAAAATTAATTCAAAACTAAATTACTTTCTTGGTGGTATAACAAAATACTAAACAAAAGTAACTGAAGGAAGGGTTTGGGGTCATAATTTGAGGGCTCCATCCATCACAGAAAGGAAATTATGGTGGCAGGAGCTTGAGGCAGGCAGATAGTATTGCATCCAGAGTCAGGAAGCAGAGCAAAAGGGATGCTCATTCTCAGCTCTCTTTTGCTTTATTATTATTATTATTAATTTAGTTTGAGATCCTAACCCATACCATCCATGTAAAAGAACTCCCCACCTCCATTAACCCGGTTTAGAAAATCCCTCACAGTCACGTCTATGGGTTCATCTCCATGGTGATTCTTGTCAAGCTGGCAATAAATACAAACCATCACAGTTTCCACTCTAGTCAACCTGAGAGCCTTAACACAACCCTTTGAAGCTACAGGTTTCCAGCCTTTCCCCCACAGGCTCACGATCTTCTTGTAACTCAGAAGTCACTCAGTCGATTTCAGATTTTCCTGTAGTCTTTAAGAATCCCAGCCCTGTTTAAAAGTCCAAAGTCTGAGCTGGTGAGATAGCTCAGTAGGTAGAAGTGCTTTCCACTCAAGCCTGGGAGCATGAGTTCAGTCCCAGAAGCCTTGTAAAAGTGGACAGAACCAACTCCACGAAACTGTCTTTCTCTAACTTCCATGCACACACACGTGTGCACACACAGACACACGCACTCATATATACTCTCTCTCTCTTTCTCTGGCACACACACGCACGCACGCACACACACACACACACACACACACACACACACACACACACATGCACACACGAAGTTTTAACTATTTCAATGTCTAAGGTCCAGAGTCTCTTCTGAGAGTACAAGAGTCTCTGCAGTCTCGGAATTATGAGATCCTATAAAAATCAAATCCAAGCTGCATAATGCCACTATTCAATGGTATCGATTAAAATCTTATTCCAAAATAGAAGTTCGGGGACGTAACTAGGACCGGCAAGATTAAAGGATAAACAAAACCCAGCAGGGAATATACAAAATTCCACAGGTCCACACCTGCCATCTCAGGATCCTAATGGAGTCACCTAGGTAGTTCGGCCCCCACAGCTCCACCTTCTGCAGCATACAGCTCCCTCTTGGGTCTGTCCTACCCATGGCTACAGTTTTCTTCGGTGGCCATCACACAGTTCTGGCATCTCGAACATCCAAGAGTCTCCATTGCAACTTAAACCTCACCTTTCCAACTTCAAGCAGTAGCAGCCAGGACCTCTTTGAAAGGACTCAGACTGCCCCACTGTGTGGCCTCGGCAGCTCTCTGGAATATAGTAGCTTTTCACGCCTGCAAAAGCAGGACCAAGTGGATCATGACGCCAAGATCTGCTGCCAACCGAGGTTAGAGCCCCAATCCCTTCAGACTATAGGAACTATGGTTTTACTTTTCTTTTTTGGTTTTTGCATACTGGTCGTGGGGAAATACTGTTCTAGGAGGTTGTTTGTGAGCAGGGAACTCCTTCAGTAGAATTCTGCATGGAGTTTCTCTCCTTTCAAATGAATTTCCATTTCATGAGTTGGGTCTCGTTATCAGGATGCCTTTGTTCTTCTGATGTTGAGAACAGAGTTGCTCGTTAATGGCATTAATCTCATTAACACTTAGAGTCGCCTTTGAACCTGTCTTGCCTGTAAGGTTAAGTTCACCGACACTCTTTTCCTTGCCAAA
This sequence comes from Alexandromys fortis, assembly GCF_014885135.2. NCBI lineage: Eukaryota > Metazoa > Chordata > Mammalia > Rodentia > Cricetidae > Alexandromys > Alexandromys fortis. The sequence goes on from NW_026067902.1 coordinate 6,152,233, forward strand.
TTGTCCCGTTTTTAAAGTGTTCGACCCCACAGTTCGCTCCATCCTTGTTTCTATCTGAAACTACGATCTTAGTTGACTGAATCTAGAAAACTTTTCCCATTTGTGCTCATAGGTTCGTTTCCAGGGCGATGGGTCCTGCCAAGCTGACACTCAGGATAAACCATCACAAAAAAATAGGCATATGATAAATCCAGGATGCTTCTGGCAGTAGTCACCGGATTGTAGCACATACCTTCGCCACGGCCTTGGTTCGGAACACAAAGGTGTGTACTTTGCACTGTGTGTGGCGTCGTGCCAGGCAGCCCCAGTGAATGCTTCCTGGTGCGGCTCCATTCAGCTATGACTCTGGGTTGTGATTTCAGTGCTCCTATTGCACACATTAAGTATTTTCCCTTTACTGAATCATAATGGCTTAACTGTGGGAAGCAGAGACGTTTCAGCATGTAAGAATAAAATAAGTATATCCTTGGATAGTATTGTATTCAAATGTTTTATTTTAGAATTGGCTGATTGGAGCTGGAGAGATGGCTCAGTGCTCAGGGGATATGGCTCTTCTAGAGGATCTGACTTGATTCCCGGAACAAACATGGCAGCTAATTGCTGCCTATAATTTCAGGGAAGGAAATGCCCTATCCTCACCCCCATGGACGCTGTACACACCTGGTGCACATACATACATGCAGACAAAAATATCCATGCACATAAAATTAAAAAAAAATTAAAAACAACAACAAAAACATACTTGTAGGCAGATGCTGCTTGTTCGTTCCTACACACCCAGACCCAAAATAATCACACAGAAACTGTATTAATTAATTAAAACACTGCTTGGCCTTTTAGCTTACGCTTCTCATTAGCTAACTCTTACACTTAAATTAACCCATTTCTATTATTCTGTGTTTTGCCACAAGGCTGTGGCTTACCCGGTAAAGTTGTGGTATCTGTCTCCTTTGGCATCTCTCTGACTCCACCTTCTTTCTCCCAGAATTCAGTTTAGTTTTCCCACTTAGCTCTATTCGGCCCTGTCTTAGGCCCAAGCAGCTTCTTTATTCATTAGCCAATAAAAGCAACACATATACAGAAGGACTTCCCACAGCACAGACCTTTAAAGAAATAAAAATTAATGTCTGTTTCAGTTAGTTACTTAAGGTTTATTTTAAAAATCATGACATGAATTTTAGGATGGAATTAGAACAGAATTTCCAACCATTTACAGAATGGCCCTAACAAAGCTTCTGATATTTCTGCTCTCTTATGGTAAATATTTATAGGGGGCAAAGTTCTCCGCACTCATGATAATAAAATGAAAATATATACTTGGAAAATTGTTGAAGATGCTTTGTGACTTTTCAGTATGGTTTTGAGGCCCAACTCTACCTACCAAATAAACAAACAACAACAAAAACCTTCATTTTGAAACCATTTAGACGTAAAGAAAAGTTGCACAAATAATACCCTTTGTCCGGCTTCCCTTGACAGTGTGCCTTACATGACTGTAATATAGTGATTGGAATGGAGACATAAATATTGACATTGTTAAATACCTCTGGCGTGTTCGGGTCAACAGAGTTTAACAGCACAAAGAGCAGGTTGGAAGCTGAACAGCTCTCAGAACCAGAAGGACTCCAGATCACTGCTCTACACCCCAGCAGCCTGCTTTTAGGTACTGAAAACAGGTAGAGAAACAATTTGATTGGTTAGAACCCCACATTTGAATGTAGTCTTTCCAATGGCTGCTTCTGATGACGCACCTGAAGCTTGGCTACTGTGATTGACTGAGACGCACCTGTCCATTCTAAGAGTGTTGACAAAGCCTTCTTCTCCTCATGTTCTGCTAGGTTACAGTTCATCAAGGCCCAAAGGAAAGACCTCTTTGGGCTAAAATTAACTCAACATCTTGATGCTCAACTGCAGATATTTTTAAATTCCTCTGTATTTACCCCATTAGTGTTTTCTTTTTGTTCCAAGATCTAACGTAGGACTTAGAGTCCCCCTGAGTTATGCATCTTCGTTTTTCTTTAATCTCTGACAGTCTGTTAGTCTTCACTTGTCTTTCCTACTGAAAGATGATATGAAATATGTCGCTTTTGCAAAATGCTCTTCAGTTGTCCACTTTTTAATCTTATTTTCCATAAATAAATCAATGCGATGAATTTTTGTCGGAAAAGGTGATGTTATATCCTTGGTGCATGTTGTTAGTAGAGTCAACACTGACCACTCACCAAATAACAATCTACCAGAACAAGGTAGGAAAGTGTGGGCTTACACAGCAGGAGGCAAGTGCACAAAGACAATGATGGCCACACACCATAGATATCAATTCACTAAAATTAACTAAGTTGATATCCAGATTACAATGATGCCACACAGCCCAGGTCTCCATGGCTCTGAAGGTCATTTATCTGGTATCAGAGCCAGTGTTTGGGCATCAGCATCCACCCTGTAGGATTTAGGGACGTCACTGGAATGAAAGGGTGCCAGGAGGGAATCTGGAGACTGTAAAGAGAAGGCTATTGTTTGATGTCCCTAGATGAGCCCTGGCCACTGACACCTCTGTCCTGGGTTCACAGGACCTCTCTCTGTCGTTTTCTCCAGAGGTGGCCTGGCTGGAAGCATTGGAGCCCTGAGAGATGCAGTTCTGCAAGCTCCTTCCTTGATGCTACTGTTTGTTTTAGGAAGCAGTAGGCAGAGGCTTCTCAGCTAGTAACCCTTGAATGAGAGGTCCTTAGTGACTTAGCACGGGAAGCAGGGGAGAGAACCACAGCCTGGCACGCCTCCTCAGGCTCAACTTCACAGCTTGACGATTGGGGAACACTGAGACTTATAAAACAACAGTGAGCTCTGGAAAATGTGGAGAACACATCCTCTCATTTATAATGGAGTATAACAATAATGTGTTATCCTGACTCACAAAGGGCGTCCAAACCCATCCGACTTTATTTTTACTGCATTGGATTACATCTCTAGCTACTTAGTTGGCTTTTCTGCAGGAAAAACTCTGCCTTTGCTACATCCTCACAAGGAACCCTGAGAGTCTGGGTTTGGACTCTAGAATTGGACTCCTGAGAAGAACTGAATGATTCGAGTACAGTGCATGGATCTCCGTGGTGCCAAAGCCACAGCGGCCACACGGTTCTCTTTGAAATGGCACTGGTACAAAACTAATGACTCAGCCGTAATTAGCCTCCCACTCTCAAAATGCTTACACACCTCAGTAAGTTACTGAAGGAAGTACGAACGCAGAATGTCGGCAGTTTGGAGCAGGCATCCAGCCGGGATGATGGGGACTTGATGGCTGACAGTGAACAAGGATAGATTTCCCCTCTGATCGCGTAACTGTGAGCAGCCTTTCCAAGCAAAAGGAAATCCCTGGTTTCAAAGCAAACAAAGCTGTTATAGAAAACATCTTTAACATGACAGAGTTTGAGTGGAGGATGACGCCTCCAAAATTGGAGCGAAACAACCTGCAAGTCTAGGACTTTACTGCCTCGTCTGCAAATCTGCGAGAATGTGTATGTTCAGATGCCTGGAGAGGCCACATGTGATCTTCAGGTGACTGACGCCAGAAGCACACAGTGGGTGTTTAATAAGCCCAGGGTGCGTTTTGAAGACTACACGCTGGGTGTGAATCCACACTTGGGTACCTCTGTGGGTCTGCTTGCAGCCCACCCTGTAGCCCACTATAGATGTCTGTGCTCTGTTTTCCCAGAGCTGACACGAACATATTCAGTAAATAGCACCTACCAGCAATCCTGAAGGCCTTCCGAGTGGAATGCCTGCCGCTTGGCATCGTGACCTTCGGCCCACTCTGGGCCAAAAACTTCCCAGGAATACACAAATGATAATTCACCCTCTTAAGCTTTTCAAACAAGGGACACAAAGATTTTATTTAGCCAAATGAGGCGATATTTTTGTATAACTCTCTCCTTATAAGCCAGCCTGAACTCCTAAACATCACTTTCTAAAAATAACGACTTCGAATGCTGTATGCAGATAGGGTTCACGACACAAAAAGGATCCATAGAACCACTGCAAAAGCACGGATGAAGCGAGCGCTCTTGCCTGTTGTGTAGTGGATGTCACACTTCTGTCGGATGGAACTTAACACGCTATGACATACTTTGCTGTGTCCTCATGCACATGAAACTCTCATGCTGGAGACAGTCTCAGGTAAAAGGGTGCTGTTCTAATTAAAACTTCTTCCAGCCAGACATGGTGGCTCATGCCTGTAACCCAACACTCAGATGGCTGCCCAAGAGAACTGCAAGTTCAAGGCCAGCCTGGGCTACAGAGCATCCCTTGTCTCAAAAGAATTGCAATGCACGGCATTTCTTGGCTTAAAGCTGTAGCGCTTTAGTCTTGGTCTCTGTTGTCACCTTGTGTGCGTCTTTCTCTTCTTAAGAGCACCAGTCGTATTGGGTTAGGGACTGTCACCATTCCCGAATGACCTCATTGTATGTGACAGCCCTATTTCCAAACAAGGGCACATTCTATTAGTACTTCCGCAAAAATTTTTTAGGGAACATGGCTCAAAGCATGCATCATCTACTTGCAAACACCTGTTTAGCAAAATCAAATAAAGCTAAAGATTTGCCATACATAGGGAGTTGGGGAAATAAAACCATCCATGGCAGATATATGATACGCAATATGAGTCCATAAAGTTGTGCGTTTCTATCTGCGCCCTGCCTACACGCACACTGCCCTTGTATACTGAATACACAGTGAAGTTTGTCGCCTCAACTATTGGACCAGTACATGCTCTTCTCTACGTAATGCTGCATTGCAGTTTCGTTTCTTCTCAGAAACCCTTATTATACCAAGAGTCAAGTCCTTCCCAAAGGCTATCATCTGGCTGTTTGACTTTCTAAGAGATAGGAGACTTTTCTGCTAAAAGTCACTAAAAATACTCCAGCAATCCCGCTCTGTCTCAGTAAACCCAGGGTGTCTTCACCTGTTGTGACACACTCACCCACCCTGGTCTTTGATGACAGTTAGAATTACTGTATTATGCTCTTGGTTTCATTTTTTTTTTCTAGTTTACACAGGTGCATGAGCGAGGGTACAAACTTATTCCAGACAATCAGCCTACGGCAGTCCTCCCTAAACCTGAATTAACCAAGTGAAACCTGACCAGGTACCCGTACAGAGGTGGACTTGGCACAATGGGAGCAGCTTCTTCCCTTGAACGTCCCCCTTTGTTCTCAGTCTGTCACCTCGGCAGTACCAGGCAATGCCCCGCCCCTCCCTGGATTTTAATCTCCTCTCGTTTTCAGTATAGCATACCACCGCAATTTCTTTCTTTTCCCTTTGACGTCTTTACTTCCTGTCTTAGCCATCCAGTGCACGATCTGATCTGAACACACACGTCCAAAGTTCCCCATGCTAACTAGCATTATTACAATGGCACGCCTTTATCCTTGTCCCCCCCCCTTTTTTTTTTTTTGTTTCAGTTACTCATGGCCAACCGAAGGCCAGGCATATCAAATAGAAAATTCCGGAAGTACATGCAAGTTTTATTTGTGTGCCGTTCTGAGTGGGGCAGTGAAATCGACCCATTGTGGCTTTGTTTAGCCTGTGATGTGACCTGTTTCTTGAAGGTGGATCCATCTCATGTGCATGGATACCCTGGTCACTTTGCCACATCTGGGTTATCAGACAGACTACAAGGTATTGGCATGGCTATCTCAGGGCTCATGTTCAAGTAGCCCTAGTTTCATTTAATAATAGCCCCAACGCACAGGAGTAGTGCTGCTGGTACTTCAGATATACCACAGAGAAGGTAACAAGGGATTCTTTTCAATAAAAAAAAAAAAGTGTACTTTCTTGATATAGTAAGGAAGGAGCAGAATGAAGTATCTTGAGGTTGCTATGGCTTACCTTATGAAAGAATTTGTTCTTGAAATTGTGAAGGAGGGACAAAAGAAAATGGTGCTATCTACACTCAAACCGCAAAACAGCCTTATATAAGGAAAGGAAAAAGCATGGAGCTGTGTACAGTGTTAACATCAATCATTCTGGCTGTCCACTGGGAACCCTGGAACAGATCCCAGTAGGTTACTGGGATATTATATGTGTGTGTATAGCACCGTGTTTCCTCCCTTCCTTCACCATGGCTCCTGATCCATTGTTATCACCTTGGTCGTGTGACTTAGCCTGGGTCTTGGGATGGGAGTAGATGATTCTAGATAGTTTATTTCTGTGCAAGGAAGGGTTTACAAATTTAAAAAAAATAAAAAGTTTATGTGATTGAGTCTGAATCTCCTCTTATTCTGCCCCTCCACAGTGATGAGACTGGCTTGCAGCCAGGAACAGACTAGGGGACAGCAGAACAGTGCCCGGTCCACAGGAGATGTGGCGTGTGGTGTGTTGGGGAAAGCCACTAAGACTTGCCACTGGTATGTAATGCGATGAAGCTACAGCAAACACAACCAACCCCTCTCCAGTCTACCATGGCTGTGCCTAGGAACCAAGCAGTCCATATTTGTTTCTCTAAGCCTTGCTGATGCCTCCTCCTCAGTGGGTTTAAAAATTAACCCATTAAGGCTCTGCATTTTTTTCCTGTGAAGTTTCTCCCTTTGACTTCCCTGTTTCTATGAATATGACCTTGATCCCAGAAGCAATGTGGACTTTAAACCCCGGAATCAGCTTCCAGTTTCCCTCTTTGTTTTACTAGCTCTACATTTAGTTAGCTGCCAACTAGAAGCTTCTGTCCTGAATAGCTACTCAGCACGGCCCTGTAGGGCTGTCTGTCTGTAGGGCTTAGGGAGGATTAAAGCAGCAAGCCCACCACCAAGAAGCTTCCGGTCTCATCTGGGGATAATGTCATAAAGGTGATTTCAGTTCAACAGAATTCAGGCAGTGATAAAATTATCTTGGCTACAGAGGGGAGGGACGTTTGACCTAGCCTGGGCATTCGCAGAGATGGCCCTGTGGGCACCTTAATCTGGATGAACTTCCTGGTTATGTCGTTCCTCACTTCACCCCTGTCCACAGCTCACCATTCCTCAGCCTTCACCTCCTCAGTGTGACTTTGATGCCACAGAACGTCAGACTATCTGTACGGCCGACCCTCTCAGTCCTCCACCGCTGGAAAATCCCCAGCCCTTTGCAGCTGTCCTGGGGCACCGTGACCTTGAATACATCACTTCTCCTTCTCAAAGCCTAGCTACTAGAACCTGTGCATATTTCAAGACTCTCACAAAACCCTCCCGGTCACCCGCAAGCTGGTCTTTGCTGTCTCTCAGCCCTGTTCTTTTTTTTTTTTTAATTTATTTATTTATTAAAGATTTCTGTCTCTTCCCCGCCGCCGCCTCCCATTTTCCTCCCCCTCCCCCAATCAAGTCCCCCTCCCTTTTCAGCCCAAAGATCAATCAGGGTCCCTGCCCTGTGGGAAGTCCAAGGACCACCCACCTCCATCCAGGTCTAGTAAGGTGAGTATCCAAAATGCCTAGGCTCCCACAAAGCCAGTACGTGCAGTAGGATCAAAAACCCATTGCCATTGTTCTTGAGTTCTCAGTAGTACTCATTGTCCTTTATGTTCAGCGAGTCCGGTTTTATCCCAGGCTTCTTGAATTTTGCATGCAAATGGATGGAAATAGAAAACACTATCCTGAGTGAGGTAAGCCAGAACCAAAAAGAGGAACATGGGATGTACTCACTCATATTTGGTTTCTAGCCATAAATAAAGGACATTGAGCCTATAATTCGTGATCCTAGAGAAGCTAAATAAGAAGGAGAACCCAAAGAAAATCATATAGGCATCCTCCTGAATATTAACCTTCATCAGGCGATGAAAAGAGACAGAGACAGAGACCCACATTGGAGCACCGGACAGAAACCCCAAGGTCCAAATCAGGAGCACAAGGAGAGAGAGCACGAGCAAGGAACTCAGGACCGCGAGGGGTGCACCCATACACTGAGACAATGGGGATGTTCTATCGGGAACTCATCAAGGCCAGCTGGCCTGGGTCTGAAAAAGCCTGGGATAAAATCAGCCCTGTTCTTATACACACTGGACAGCTCACTTTTCAGACTTATACACAAGGGCCATAATGTCATTCACCAGGAGAACTGATTCCCCGTCTCAGGGCGGAAGCACTTTGTGTTGTATTTTATTTCTAAGTGAGTATGAGATGAACACAATTATCTTTCTCAAGATAAAAACAAATGCTTGTATGTACAACCATAATTAAGCTTTTCTAGAGCTTTGTAGAAATGCAGCCATCTTTTTCCTGCTTGGTCTTATTGGAAGGCAGGACATTTCATCTTGCCTATACCTTCCTTATCTCAAACAAGACATGGAACGGTTGGAAGAGAGGAAAGACTCATGACTCTTGCGTGTATTTCTCAAAGGCCCCGTAAAGCTTTAAGGTCAGCGTGTTCATTGGATGGTCATATAGCCCATGGGGAAGTGGTGTTCGAAGCAGGAAAGTGGTACAAGGGCAGAGAAAGAACACTGGTCTCTACCTGTGTTTCTAAACCCTTTGTTTCAGACCGCACCAGCCCTGAATCCTTCCTTTTTACAAAAACATGGATTACAGATTGGCGGAGCCAGTGTCTATAAAGCCAAGACGCACAATGGTTGACGCACTGCCAGCATGGCTGAACTTAAGTGGTATTTTAATTAACAAGTAGACATGAAGAGCCTTTAAGAATGAAATCAGAACCAAGTGAAACAGAGAATTACCCCTGGGCTGTTGGCTTTCTTGTGGGACCTAGAAAAGAAAGACTTGCGGAACAATTTATAGACATGCAGTGTGTGGAGACATAAGCACCCTAAGGCCCAGATGCTGCTCACAGGACCGGGATCCTGCAAAGAGAAGGTCCGATTCCGAGTGGGCATCATCAACCCCGAGCATATGACAAAGCGATGGCATGCACGAGAAGCCTGAACAGACCCCATGTCTTAAGAAAACTCCGTATTTTCTCTATTCTGGATTATTCTTGGGGAAGGAGCGCAAACGCGAGAGTGTGCCTCTACCCAGCCGTGTTTGCTTCACGGCGGCGGCGCTGTAATTTCCTTTTCACACCTGTATTTAAATGAGACACGAGCAAAAATCAAGTATCACTGTCCTAAGCCTCGGCTCACACTTAATGAAAAAGCCAGTGTGAATTATTTATGGAATGTCATACTTCGGGTTTTAAATTCAATATATTGTGATACATATGCTACATAATTTAAGAGGTGGACAGATTACAATATGGCACCTGCCCATGCTTCTCCACGCTGTCCTTTTTGCTGTCTGGGGTAAGACTCAACACATCTCAATACTTTAGCAGAGACCCTCTAATTCTTTCCCTTAAAATGAAGCCGAACCGGAGCCCTACGAGGGGAAGGAAAGCATTTGGCTTTGCACCGTATTCATATGGCAAATGATTTAACAGTCCCGCTCTCGGCTTCAGTATTCCCTGAAACATGCTGTGCGCAGAGGGATCGGATGCAAGAATAGAAAACCTTCCCAGGCAGCTTTACTCTTGCCTTTGCTGTCTTTGGGTCACCGCTGCTGGTGTGTTAAAGTTTTTCATTTGCACTTACCCCCAGTCTGTCCCCCTCTGTGGGCCGGAACCCACGCTGACTGTCTGGCCGGCTGCTTTGCTCCTTCGCTTTCCTCTGTTTTCTTTCCCATTAGTAATTATTTATTAGTCTCTGAGGTGCAGCCCAGGATTGTTCCCGGTATTTCTCCTACTTCCTCCAGCCCATTTGGTCACTGCTGAGCGTTCGGAGGGGGAAAGTAGGCTTTGGCATGGCCGGTTATGTGGGTCTGGAGAGGTTCGCTGGAAAAGCTATACAATTACAGATTCCCTGGCATGGTCTTCTCTTAGCCTCTTGGCCAGGAGGGAGTGATTGAAGAGGAAGTGTGGTTCTATGCTTAGAACAAACCAGGGTAGGGAAGTCTGGCCCAAGCTCTGTCTCCTGGCTTCCCCCACTTACTCCAAGTCTTAAAACCCTTAGGCAACTGCCTTTCACCTTCCCCAAGGCAAGGCACCTTTAGTAACAGACATCCTCTCACCTGGCTTACATGAGTGGAAAACAGAAAACAGCCCATTGAGCTTTTGAGGGGATCAAAAACTGAAACTTTTATTGTGTTTTGACATGCTGAGGTCAGAGGACCATTTTATCATTAGGGGGAGATGGTTTGCTCTTCCTCTGAGCATGGGCACAGAACGGGGGTCACTGGAAACAGCTTATAGTGACTCTTAGCTCTTCCATCTGCAATCAAGCCACCTAGTTTGAGATCAGTGCTTACAGAAACTGAATTGGCACAGTCTTTCCTGGTGATCGGGTTAAACACCGATTTCCATTCCGGAGCCTGAGCCAAGGTCAGGGCCTGCAAGTCTAACAAGCTCGCAGGTGCTGCCATGCCCCTGGTGTTCAGGGCACATCAAGCAGGTGCTGAGCCTCTTTCCAGCCCACCTCATCCATGCTCTCCTCTATGGTTACTCTTCCCACGCTCCTGGTCAAGTCACCGCTTCTGTGTGCCACTGTCACAGGTTCTGATAGAGTTTTACGGCTTAAAACAACTGCTTCATTCTTGCGTGAAAATACCTCATCCTTGCTTACGTTTCTACGCCACCATGTCCCTTTCTTTGCCATTGTCACTTACGATCTGTTCCATCTCAGGTACTGTGGATACTGGCACCTGAGCCCGAGCTCTCATTGCCAGCCTACATCTTGTCGTCGGTCCAGGAGGTCCAGAGTCGGCGCCCCCGACATTAGCTGTACATACAGATCTATTTTTCCTATGTTGGAGAAGTGGAAATGAACCTCGGCTCCCCTGCACAGCAGGTGCTACTCCGAGAGCCAGTCCTAGACTTGGCTGCGCCCCAGAACTGCTCTGTGTCTGAGAACTTAAACCTTGCTATCCTATGCCATGACCTTGTGTCCTCATGCATCCCTCTGCTCTCCCTTGTCTTCTGGGGCCTCCATGTTTTGAGACGCCTCAACCTTTACAAATGTAGCCGGCCTCTTTGGTACGAGCCCTGAACCATTGACAGGCTCATTCCTTCCAGGTTCATATTGGTTTGCCCCATCGAACTACTCTTTAAGTTTTTGTTCTTTTTTTCATGGCTTCTACACCATCATCAGCATAGGCCCTTATTTTCAGGGCACCTAGGAAACTAAACAAAGAGAGAAAGATTCACCAGCTGTGCCAAGGGGTGCCAGCACAAACCCAGTCTCATCATCTTTTCCGGGCCTTTGCACAGCCTGACCATCCACGCAACTGCTAAATTCCCCAGTCCTTTACCTGGGCTTTGGCTCCCTCTTCAAAGCTGTGGCTTAAGTAACAGCCCTGGATATCCATACCCCTTCCAACTAGGTAAATACTCACTTGCAGTAAAGTTAGAGATGTCTTCCAAGGCGATATTAATACTAATAATAATACCCATTTCAGGGGGCTGTGGCCAGGATTTAACGTTCCAACTTGTGAAGCATTTACCATGGCAATGAAGACACATGCAGGGCCTGGTGGCATCAGGCAAACACTGTATTATTATTACGAAGTCAGCCTTAAAAGCAAATACCCCCAAAGAAGCCCAGGAAGTGAAGCATGCCGTTCGGAACACAGTGATGTGGGCATCACTGTAAGCTTGTCTCCACCCACACCCGGCTTTACTTGCTTCTGTTCCTACATTCTCATTGGTGAGATGTCCTGCCTTCGGGTAAAGCCACACCAAATCACCCACATGCTGGCTGCCTCTCTCCACTCCTCATTCCTTCCAGGTTCATATTGGTTTGCCCCATCGAACTACTTCATCCTCACTCTGTCCCTGGCACCTTGAGGCACACCGAGTTATCCTGAGTGACCCCTCAGCCTGTTCTCCCACAGTCTTCCCGCCTCATGTATTTGGGGGCTTCCATACATTTTACATGCTCTGCCATTTTACCAGAGTCTGGCCTACATGCAATGTCTTTCATGGCTGTGTAGTCTGGCACATTCGAACTCAGGGTACCGACTCAGATTGAATGCTCTCCACAGAGGTTTTTTGTAACAGTCCTGATTCCAGGCATCCACACCCGCGTTTGACTCCAGCAACATCACCCATTTCCATTTCCTGTCTGTTATCTGTCCACCGGGTGTCTTCCTTGTAGACTGGGTACTCCTTGAGGGCGAAGACCTGGCTTTATTTGTGTTCCAGTTCCCGAGCAACTGGAAAAGCGCTTGAAACAGTGAGATTAAGAAAGAAAGAAGTGAATGGCTGAGTAATGCTCACTCACTAAACAAATATCATCACACCTGCTGCTCTGCTTAGCTGAAGAAGGCTCTTCACCTTGGCGTGTTGTGTTGCGGGGAGGCAGACAGACATGTATCATATGGTCAGCTTTTAAAGCTTATACTCATAATAATAGTAATAACCGTACAGTTCTGACCTAACCCTGACTACGGACCGTAGTGATTCACACACACCTCGCTACTGAACCCTATGACAGCACTCGAAGACAATATCATTATCGTAATTCCAGAGGCGAACCGAGGATCAGAGAGGTCATGCACCTAACCGAGTGGTTGCACAGCGAGCTCTCAAAACTTAGCCAGTTTGCCTCGAGGTTGCAAGTTCTCCTTCTAAGTCTTTGGTGACTCGTTCCCAGATCCCGACTTCTTCTCCCTTGTCCCAAGCAGGGCTTTTCCTCGGAGACTGCAAATTCAGCACCTTCCTTCCGTCACCGGAGTCAGAGCGCGGTTACCACGGTGACATTCTGTTCTGGAGACACCCATTTCATCCCTGACGCGTAATGATTATTTCTATGAAGCCCAAGGGTTTGGAGATTTCAGTTGTTAGTAACCATGAAGCAATGAAGCGCCACTTAGCAGTGTTTACCTTGTGTAATTAGGTCTCTCCAGAAGCCGGGCCTTCTGTGGCCTGTTTTCACTGGAGCATGGCCTGGAGATGGTTGGGCATGGTGACTTCTGGTTGGTCATCTTTTTTCTGAGACCATTGTGTATCGTGAGTGATGGACAGCCACCTTGGACAAGGAGTGAGTGAAGAGCCAGAGCCAAGCAGATTAGGAAGCCAAGCAGATGGGACCTAATGTGTGTGGTCCTCCAAGGAAGCCCATGAGGTATCAGGCCAAGTGAATGACATCTCCTCCACCTCAAGACGAGGCTTACTCTATCACACATCTCCTAGAGGCTGCCCAAAGGTAAATCTGGATTTAAGAGGAAAGTAGGGTAAAAGGACTTTTATCAAAGGTTTATTTGATCATTCTCATTGCCCTCCACCATCAGGTATATGGGATGGCATCTTTATGTACAGGATTGCTGCATGCTTTTATTTTTTTGAAGTCTGATTATTTTTTAGATTTGAGTTGCTAGATTAATAATAACTATCAGAGTTTGTTGTTTTGTTTTGCTTTGTGAGACTTTCACTATTACCAGACTTTCTCGGCTTTCTCTGATCTACAACTTGCAGTGTTGCCATCCATGTTGTTAGTCAAATAATCTTTCAGCTAATGACCCTTAAACCTTAATTTTACTTCCTCTTTTACCCACCCTTGAAGTTTGCACTCAACTGCCACAGTATCACTCAATCAAATTGAGAAAAGATGTGTTTCCCCTAAAAAGGAAAATATGCAAGTGTGTGTGTGTGTGTGTGTGTGTGTGTGTGTATGTGTGTATAATAAAACCTGAGCACAGAAAGGATTGGAGATCACTTTGAATTGTCTGAACATGCTTTTGGAGGTCAAATTACCCTTGAATGTATATAATCTTTGTACATACTTGCTAGAAATGTTACAAGTGGGTCTTACAGTTGCTAGTTTGTAAAAGTCTCATTAAAGGATGGAATCATACCATGAAATTTTATATGTCCTCCCACAGGGCTATTTTATCTTTGAGAAATAACCTTCAGTTTGTTAAAGGCCAAGTGCTTTGAGGATGCAACTGAGAGCGTTTTGATTTATAATTCATTTTTAAACCTTTGACTCCATCCCTCTTACTTCCGGAAATGAGTGCTCACCAAATGGTACTGCCTTTGTTGGCTTACTTTGGGGTATTAGCCCCCTCTTAGGGGTATTCAAAACAGGCTACTTAGACCCCAGTACACAAAGCTCTCCTACACTCTGCAGCCAGGGAAGACAGCCTGGAGATCTCAGAGATCTATATCCTGCTGACAGTGAGACAGCCTGGAACTCAGGGAGATCTCGTATACCCCAACAACGTGGAGCTCACATTCCCCTCTGGGGCTGTGTTTAGGGAGGAGAGGCTGGAGGGAAGGAGGAAGTGATGGGGAACAAGCAACTCCAGATCACAGCATTCCTGGAAGCTTGTCTCCCTTATACGCTCTGATAAGGGCTGATATTTGAATTAGAGCTGAAAAGGGCTCCTTTCTTTCTCCACACAGAGATAAACCCGTTTTTCAGTGTAAATTGGGCCCCTTTTCCAGTGTTATGTTTCCATATGAGGTTAAAATATTCCCGTTGTACCATTATCAATGCTTGTGGAGGTTATCAAAAAATAGTCTATTGCCCTGAGTGAAATTATACAGCGAATGAGAACACAGAAATCAAATGTATGGTCCTTTTTAAGTTCTCTTTCATACATGTGGGGGACAATAAAGATGGCCCAGGAAGGAGGAGGATGAGGTCAAGTTCTCTGGGAGTAGTCACGAACGTATCAAGTTAACCTGCCTGATACCTTATCAGTCAGTTTTGAGGAATCAACTGAGTTAACATTCTTGCTGCCTACAAATCATTCAGTCATACACTGTGGTCACAGAAGTCTCTCGGGGACATGAGGTATGACTGGAATGTGAGGAAGTGTCCGATTAGAAGGACTTTTCCCAACAGAAGCGTGTGAGCAGTTCCCTGGGGACTTTAGCCTGTTCTAACCAGAGTAAAGTCCCCTTCAGTTAGATTAGGACTATCTCTTGTCCCTAATGTATTCACTGTTTGATGACTGACCCGGGTCCTGATGGAATCCACTAAGTACCACAAAGAGTAACCGTGCATAGGATGCTGACTCCTCTGCCATGCCATGGCCGTAGCATACAACACACGCCAAGGGTGCCCGGTTGAACGAGGGTTTGTTCTTCATGGATGCAGGAAGACGGTCTCGTGGGCAATCTACTTCCATGTCCCTCCCTCTATTATGGGATCCTGTTTTAGGAGTTGAATGAATGCTTACATGTTACTTTTGCTTCAACTTCCCCACAAATTCAATACAAAGGAGGAAGTTACCCAAAGCTACCAGAAACAGGTCAAAACTAAGAAGCCCTGCAAGGAGCCCAGGCAGATATACAGAAAACTGCTTTGACCAGTTCAAAATGAACTTATCTTGGGGCTCCTATAAGACAAAGACACAATAAATTCTTATTGGATATTTAAGCATTTTCCTATCTACCAAAGATAAATTCTCTGATTATTAATATAGATAGATAGATAGATAGATAGACAGATAGATCTAGATCTAGGTATCAGAGTTACATATAAAACTCTGAAAACTGTATCTTTTTATATTTGAAGTCAGAGCTACACTATATACAGTGGATTGTCCCAGAGGCCAGCAGGGCATGGCACAGCTCCCCGCCCCTGAAGGAGTGGGGGTTCTGCCTCTCGGTAGTGCTTCGGGCGGGTGAGATGGTATAAAGATCAACAAAGGCACTGCTGAAAGGACACAGTTGAAGTACAACCCTAGATAGCTATTTCTCTGCAAAGTTGTAACTATGCCTTTATCGCTTTGTTCCTTCAGGTGACTACCGAATGCCTTCCCAAAAGTTTCCTTCTTGTCTGCCTCGTAGTGGGCATTGCTGGCCTCTCTACTGTTCCCAGAGTATGGGGTAAACAGCTGGTTATATGGACAACACAGGCTAAGTGAGATCCCTGGGTGAGCAACCCTTCTACAGGGGCACTTGTCCTTGCTCTGATGGGAGTAGAGGCACCTGTGAGAGGTCTTCACTACAGAAAAGAGGGTGGGGTGGATGGCATGTCCTCCTTCAGCGTTGTGCCTGTGTCTAAAACTTTCCTCTTTTACATTGCTAATTTTTTCTGGTCTTCTCTCCAAACATCTGTATCTGGGAAAACCTGCGGAAATCTTTTAACCCAGAAAGTTTACCCTACTGGCACTTTCCTGCCTAAATCTCCTACTTCCAAGCCCCCCTCCTCCATGAGCATAGTAGAGAGGCTTCCATCTTGAATTCAGTTCGAGGCCCCCCAGAGCCATTCAGACACTATTTCAGTTATCTGTGGCTGTGCACAGTGTACCACCTTTAGAACACAGTACCTTGAAACAACAATCATTTCTTTGTTCACGATCCTCTGTGTCGGGAACTTGGGCAGGGAAGAGTGACTAGTCTACTTCATGGAGGGTGGCTGAACCAGCCTCGTGAAACTCTACTGGTTTGCTGGATTGGGCTGGTCTAAGCTGGGCTGGGCTGGGCTGGGCTGGGCTAGGCTAGGCTGATGGTCCATGGAGACCTGGCCTTGGTTCTCTTGGTCTGAAGGGACATCTTGATTTTCCTCCTTATGGCCTTTCTTAGTGGTCTCTTCTCCTTCAGATGCCTCTCCCCAGATAGCTTCTCTTTCTTTATCGAGACAGCCTGAGTTTTTATAATTCTCTGTCTTGGAGTAGGAACAAGGGTTAAAATGTAAGTTATAGAAGACTCTATGATATTTGGAGGGATATCAAGAAGGACCTAGGGGGAGAGGAAGAGGTGACAAAAACAAAATATGTTGTATGAATGTATGATGTTCTCCAAGAATTAATACAAATATTATATTAAAGAACATGTTATAAGCGATCTCTGCAGGGGCTGTTTGGAAATCCCAGAACATTCCTTCTGCAATATTCAACTGGTCAGAGCAAAGTTCAGTATCAGCCCACACTCAAGAGATGGAGAAGTAGTTTCTCCCTTGCGGAAGTGGTGTGGTTATCGTCTCTGTAGGCAATCTACTCCAGAACCTGTGATTAGAGCACTGGCCACTGCTGTTCTCTGGAAGACCAATCTGATGTCCAAGGTAGTCTCCAAACTCTTGCCTAGCCCAGTCTCCATTTGCGTCTTCATCAGAATGGAAATGTAATAAGCCTTAGCTGAAATTTCTCCACTCAGAACGGCCCCTGGCATCCATCGGTACGCATCATCAGGACACAGTCACTGTTTGTGTGTAAGGGAGAGCTCCCACAGACATTAATCTTGCTTCCCAAGAGAACGGAGGGAAGGGTTGAGTCTCACCCTAGCTCCCTATATCTGGCCTTCTTGCTCATTCTGCATTGCCCTAAAGATATTTCTTAGGTCCTGGGTGGTGGAGTCTGCCCCCAACTTTCCCTAATCAAAAAAAATCTTATAATTTGCTTATTATTGTTCTTTAAAGCAGAAACCTATGTTTTATCGTATACTACCTAATCCTTTCTCTAAATTCCAGCTCTTGGTCAAACAGGCTGTGCTGCTATTGCGGATGGTGGAAAAAGGAAAGGGAAAGCCGATGAGAATGTGCAGCTTCAGCCCAGTCTTCGCACTGACCCTTTGCCCCTGCCCACCCCAATCGCAGGCTGCATTCCAAGCCATGATCTTTGCTCTCGTTTGAGAAGGGCTATGAACGACACACCCTTGAGATGCGTTTTTATGGACAGGTGGGTACAAAGTCACGTACTTCATGCACACCTTCAGACTTCGGTTGAGGAACTGTGCTGGATTGGGTGAGGACTACAGGACAATAAAAGACCTGGGGTGGCATCAACAATTAAACATTATCAGAAAATCGTACCTATGATATTCAGATGGAGATACATCTACACCGCATACAAATTTCACTCCTATGCAAGGGATTCCTCTCCACTAGTGACCGTGGCACCATGGGTCTCATCATGCCGTAAGTGGAAAGATGGGAAATTATCTCATCAGAAAAAGGCGCAAGTAAAGCATGCTATGTAAGCACTTCAAGATATATGCCCATCCCCTAAGCTCCACCTCTAAATGTTTCACACAGAATTCATAATTAAAAGGGGGTGGGGAGTGGTCTTTCGGAAAATCTCAGAGAAGACGAGGATCAATTTTGAGTAAGCTATGTGAGAATTATGTGGCCAGGGCATATGTATCCTCCTTCCACATTCCATTTTAATTAACATCTCACGCGGACCTTATTATGCATTTGACCTTCTGCCCTTTGGTCATCTCCACCTTTCTTTCGAAAGATATGATGGAAGTATCCTGTAATAACCACACAAGCATTCAGGCCAGTGCTTCTTCCTTGGGGGGAAATAAAATCTCTCTTAATCTACACATCACGTGTGGCATATTCTGGGTTTTGTAAGAGGAGGATCCTATCCTGAAGCGTGTTGGTTGCAATCCAATTTTCACAGGAGGATAATACCCTGAAATTACCAGTTGCTATACATCCTGTCTGCTAGCCAAGGAGGTGCACAATAGTCTACAGAAGCAGACGCGAATCTGCAAGAAAATATCATGTGTCTCTTCAGCGTAACTGAGGCCACGTACTAAGCCCGCTTTTGATGGACAGCAGAAGCCCACAACCTGCCGTTAGTAACTTACTTCTTTCAAAGAGGCTTAAATGGTCTTGAAAAGAAACCTGATAGCTGAATCTGAAGGCAATTGTGGCTTCCCACTCCTTGCACACAGAATTCATCAGGAATTCAATTGTTAAGGTGACCTTCATCACATTTGATATTTTACTAATTTGTCTCATGGCTAAATTATCAGTGGCAAGATCTTGGCTATGAAGAGGAAACTAAAATAATATAATGACACCCTGGGTAGGTCGAGCATCTTTTATCAGCCATCTCGAAACACCCGGCAAGCATTCATTACTTCTCCAAACACGCTAGGAGGGAGATGTGGCTGTGACCATTGCATCATGCGGATGGGGAAGCAGATGCTGGGTCAGGGATAGGTGACTTAAGATAAACTGCTCAGCCTTGATGAGGTCTGTACTGGGAAGGAAGAAAAATGACCAACTTCAAGGCAGAACATTCTGGCAGCTTGCCTACCTTGACTCATCGGCTGTAGCCAACCCTGCTCTGGCCCAACTATGACCATGCCTGTCTCTTTCTTGCCTGGCCATCTCTAGTCTCATTTCCAGGCAGCAGAGCTTCTTCTATTTTAAGACAACATTGTCCAAGCCGAGCACTGCAAACCGGAATTCCTAGATGCCAAATAGAAAAGAACCAAGAGAAGACTCGGTATCACACACTACCTAGGCCTCCAGAAGATTGATTGAAGAGGTAGTTTGAGCTGTAAACTTGAGACTATGTCAAGCCTGCCTCAAATTTTAGTGAGTTGTTCTATGAGAAGAGGCTATCCGATCCACGGTGTTTTAGAATGTTGGATGAAGAGCAGCTAATTTTTGCCTTTCTTCCCCACCGTGGATGAAGTACTGTATTCACAGAGTATGTTCTTGGCAGCCTGTCCTTTTTCCTTCATCTCTTTAAAAGTTTCTCAGTAAAACACTCATTTGAAGGTTGACATCAGAACCAGGACAAAGCTACCTCATATAAAGCTGTGGAGAGAGACTTATCAAAGAAAATTCTAGAAGCTCCCCCCATTTGTCAGTCTTTGAGAAGGCAACATGCCCCCTTCCAGTATTAACATATCAAACGTTTAACAAAACAAAAGCCCAGTTATCATTTTGGGTATTCCTGCTTCTCTCCCTCCCCATTTGCCTTCTCCATTTAGGCAGTGAGCAAGAGATTAGGGCCTAAAGCAACGACAGCCGCTGCAGAGTAAAGTGTGGATCACAAAATAAAGTCGTGATAAGTTAATCCCATGTCATGTCACCAGAGAGAAAGGTTATTCACTGCTGGGAGGGGGGAGTTTCTTTTTCCATTGACCCACTCAAGAGGAGCCATGACGTCACCAGGGCTGGCTATCTGGTGAGCTTCCCGGGAATAGCGGCCTCTGGAATTTAGCAATTAGAGGAAGGGGCCAGAGGAGGTTTTAAAATAGCCCCGGATGGTGGTGAGCCTGGTTTGCAGATCTTCTGGCCGTGTAGCCCATGGTCCGCAGGGAACTGCAGTGCTGATGGCTGATGTGTTTTACTTTTCTATTTCAAGCCCGTGACTCACATTCCAAATATTGACTTCTATTTCTCTATTAGCATCAGACTTTTTTTTCTTTCTTTCTTTCTTGAATCCTCTGAATTGACTTCGACTATAACTTTGGTTAATATTAAACCTCTTGGGTCAACACATTTTTATAGCCGTGAGCTGCAACCACATTGAGGAGGGATTGGCAAGAGGTGGTTCAACCAGGAGCAGGACAGGGAGAAGTCTCTCCCCATGTCATAGCCTGCCCACTGCTCACTCACTGCCCAGCACACCCCGCTGCTCACCTTCTCAAAGCAGCAGTGGCGGGCGTCAGGGAAAACCTTCCGTGACTCCACGCTGCCAACGGAGAAAGGCCCGAATTGCACCCAGGCAGGTATGCCAGGCCTTGAAAAACTTCACCCTTACAGACCTCGAATATTTCACCCAACAAACCATCCACGATCCCATCCACCACCTTCCCTGGGTTTCCTCAGCCTCTCCTTGTGACACACAAGTAGGCTAACATGAAAGCAAAATTTTGCCCACCTCCTCTGTCACAGATACACTCATCTTTGTACCCTCTCTGCACCTAGTCCTCCAACCCAGCCCAGGAGAGAGACTGAATCAACATTTGCTGAGCTGAATTCCACCTTGGATTGGTTTGTTTCCTTTAGGCACATGATTGGTAGACATGAGCAGTAGTCAACACAGCCGTCCAGCAATCGGCAGGACCAGCGAGTCTCAGGGAAAACCGAATGTGTGGTGCTAACGTCCCGCATTTAAAAAAAAAAAAAAAAAAGGCATGCATTAGGATAGTTTTACCCTTTGTGGGATAATGAACTACATTATTTACAGAGTTACAATAAACAGAAAATGTAAGTCAGAGGAAGCCATAAAAATGGGAGCCCACAGGAGCAAGGCAGCCTAGCTGTCCTCCAGCTAAGCCTGCTGGGGAACACACACAACAAGGCCAGGAGGACACTAGATGCCGCTTCCTTTCCTTTGTCCAGTTTCTGCTGTGTGAGGACGCCAAAGAGAAAGCAACGGAAAGGTAGGGGCAGGAACTGAAAAGCAGGAAGGATTTTTAAAGGCGCATTTTAAAAGAAGGGAAAGCAAGCTCAGAACTGAGTGTCTCCCTAAACAGAAAAACAATCCCTTGACAATGTCAGATGACTTTGACCTCTCTGCTTCACAGAACTGGAAACAGCCAGATAAAGCCTTATCCCTTTGTTTACAGAGAAGGAAATAGAAGGCCAGGAAAGCTAGATTGTTTCCCTTCCTAAGGGGGCAAGTTCCTTAACAGAAAGCAGGATTTTGGGCATGCTGGTTTGATACCCTCCACATATGCTGCTGATGGAGTCCCAGCTCAGTGTTGGCTAATGGTTTTGGTGCTGAGAATGCAGGAAGGGATTTTTTTTATTTAGTTAAAATAAATCTGAGGATGTAAAATATTCTTTTAATTCTGAAGGATGGGAGAAGTGGAGTGGTGGACTGAATGACTCCCAGTTTAGTTCCTAATACGTCAAGTGAAGTTAGGGAAGCCCTCACATTGGTGTTTCAAAAGTTTGATATTTCTTATTTCTTGTTCATATATTATTAGCTATGCCCACTGATGGAAATCTGCACAACTGGGGCCATGATTGGTTGCCTTGATCTGTGATTATTTCTCAGAGGATCGTTAACTATTTGCCAATTGCCAGTCTGTGGCAACTGGTCTAAGTATGTACAGGTGTGGGAAGGCCTCGGCAAGCCCTGATGAATCCGTCTCCCAGCTAGCTTCATGCTTTCACGATAATAATAGTTGGTCAGTGTGCAGCTCGGGCCTTCCATCAGCTGGTTTTGGTCCATCCTGAAATCCAAACACCTAATAACTTTTAGGCAAAAAAATAAAGGGAGAAAAAGACGATTTGACACTCAGCCTTTCTAGAAAGCTTCTGAAGGTTTAGTCCGGTCCCGCATGGTGTTTAGTAGCAGCCAAACAAGGGACTTAGGTTTCCATTGGATCATGGCCCTGTGGATGCCGCAAGTCCATGTCTTCCTGTTGCTAAAACTTAAAGGAAACAACACTAAATTAATAAAAATATCCCTCAAAAGGAAAGCAATAACACTTCTCAGATGACTCATTTTCAGTGTCAATAGACGGACCTGCTTCTTCCAAACGAGAGCTTCAAAAAGGAGAAACAACTGGAGAAACAAAGTAAAAATAAGCCATGCATTTTACTATCAGACATAAAGAAAAACTGATATTAACAAAAATGAGTTCTCTCACTAATTTAGGCATTCTCCCGAGGCAATTGGATCAGTCCATCTTCCTCTTTATACAAAGACAACTACAGTACATTTATAATAGAAGTAACTTTGGCCCTTTGGCGCTAGGGAGTGAACTCCGGGCCTTGGGCCTAGTAAGCACACATTTACCCTGAACTGCACCCAAGGCCATTTGTGATAGAGCTGAACAAACACTTACGTGTGTTACAAACCTAGTCTGAGGTGTGAACAGATCATCCATCAGAAAGAAGGAAGCCTTCACCTTGCTCTGTAGGTCCCACGGTTAGCACATCTTCTTGGGCCTTGACTTCTAATATAGTTTATAATACAATCCCCAGGGCAGTCTTTTTTTTTCATTTTAAATAAATCAATAGCATTAATTAATAGAAAAATCAATAATTCTCATTGTGCGCCTACTCTCAGAATTTTTCCAAGCATCATCCTTTGACCTTGCAAATGATGGCACCGGGTATCAACCACTGACTTGCATTATTTCAGAGATGCAAATAATAACCTTATTTCCTACACATTGGTTCAAAGTAGAATGAATGATGGGCCAAAGCTGCGTGAGTCCCGAGAAAAACAGCGTGGTACTTAGCCCTGTGGATGTGAATATGCTTTACTTCCGGAGGCACAAAACAGACCGTAGGAGATGAGTGCACAGCACTCTGAAGTCGATTGATGAGGATGGAACAAAGAGATGCAGTGTGGGCTGCTGTGGGTCTCCTCTTCACAGCTGCTCTCTTGGTGGCTGAGCTTTAGTGTGATCAGTAGTTGTAGGCTGGGTAGAGAGAAGGCTGCTTCTTCTCTGCTAACGGGATTTCTGAAACATTCTAAGCCTCTTTTCCCAATGGTGGATGGCCTTCGAAGTGGCAAGGGGCAGGCAGGACTCAGGACATTTATTTCCTAATACCAACACTTTCAAGGTTGCTGGAAAGCCTTGACAGACTCTCACTTGCAAACGGCAATTACCTCCCAATCTCTGCAGGATTGTATGTTTGGTTTCCCTTTCCTGATTTCTCTCTGCTCACAAGACCCAGAGGCCAAAAATACACCCTCCTTACCACCAGCAAGGCCACGAAGCCCGTCATAGCAACTGCCCTCTGAATGCCCTTCCCGTTTCTGCTGCCTTAGCTATCAGAAGTTTCTTTCCTGTTGAGTTTTCTAGCTTAACAGTTAGCACAGGCGAAGTGTCCATAGAAAAACTGTCACATGAGCTTTCTGGGCACTATCCTTGTGAACTCCCGCCTCACATCCTGAATGGCCTCCCTGCCCCAGTTTGTGCCACCTTACACCCTATGGTTACTCTCAATGGAAGACTTCAGCTTTCTTTCCAAGTTTCCAGGGCAGTTGCTCAGATCCAAATATACTTTGGGTCTCTAGCCTTCTTCCCCTTTCAGTGCCTGCACGCTCCAGCTAACGCACAACCATTGTGTCGTCTCTGGTTCAAGCCAGAACATCCAGCGAAATCCATCAGATTGTCTTCCAGAGATTTTGCCTTCACTGGGTGGGAAAGGACACATTTTCAGAGGTTCTTCAAGGCCACATAAGTAGCATTTCCAATGCAGTGCAAAGCCTGGGGCCATTCTATTAGGAACACCTCCGTGTGACACCAGCAGGCCGACTTCCGGGAGCTCTGATTGTTCCCCACAGCTCAGCCTTTCCTGCTGCCTTTTGCTCTGCTGCCTGGCCTTTTCGTGGCCCTCTGGAAGGACTTGATAAACCATTGACCTCAATTATTAAGTGTGGGGCAGCGACAATATTAAACCTGACTCTTGGTTCCCTGTTGAGCTATCATGTGTCTCTCGGCACTGTGGCAGAAACCTTTTCCTCACCCCATGTCCTTCCTATTACCCTGCAGCATGTCCTGAGCCCTCTCAAGCAACCCTAGAAATTCAATCCTGGTCTCGCAGGACTGAAATGGTTGGACACCTGCGCCGGTGGTTGCAGGTCAACACTTCATCAACACGCTCCTTCCTTCCTGAACCGTCTGATGGTCACCCCGGGTCAACAGGGTTGCTCTGTCTTGATCTGCCACTAATCATTTCTGATTCCTGAGAAGCAGAGTCGGTCACGGTCTCCCCAAAGGAAGTTGAGTCATTCCCAGCAAAGGGCTGCTTTTGTATTTTGCTTTGGTTTTCTTTCTCTCTCTCCATTTTTTTTTCTAAGCAAGCTTTAGGGTAATTCGGAAATGATAGGAAGCATCTTCCCTCTTGACCAGAAGAGTCTGCAGTGTCTAGGATACCTGGCTCTCCTTGAGGCAGTCAGAAGTATATGGAGGAGGACACTCCACACACAATTAAAAATAATCATATGAGCAGATCTGTTGCAATCTATTTTCATTTAATCAAAATATTCCCTCCTGGGGGAAGAAGGAAGACTCCTGTGACTAAGGATATACATACGACAGGGGAAGCTCAGGAAGTTGCTACAGAATTCCCAAAGACCCTCCCCAAAGGTAAGGAGGTAGTAGTCAATTGTGGAGAGGAAATTCTCCAGTGGAGTGGCCTGTGAGATACCCATGCTCCTATGAGTAATCTCAATAAACTCAGGGTTCACCGAGCTGCCCTTGGGTGGAATTGTTCCTTTGGTGTGTCATTGGTACCATTCCTGGAGTGAAGAGACATTTTCTAGGAGAAATCACGCAAAAATGATTTGATGCATGCAGTTAGCAAACCCTGAGTGACATGTATGTCTTCCACATTGTTCTTATTCTAGGCAGAGGCAGGGTGGGGTACAAAATGCGCACAACTGACTCTCCAGGCAGAGAGAAGCAGCCCTGTGGTCAGCTTTTGCAGAAGGGAAACGTCGTTGATTACATCTAGGAGACCTTAAGCTGCCAATGGTCAGCGAGCACAGAACCAAAGGAAGAGCACAGGGCCTTTTATCAAACAAATTTCAGCCTACTGCTGGGTCTAGAGGTGGCATCTCCCCAAGGTCACAGAGCTTCTGTCTTCTCTAACTGAATTCTGCACACAGGGCAGACTGGCTCGGAAATCTAGCCATCTGCCCACTAATAAAGCACAGCCGATACCAGCTAGAAAGGGTCTCCTCTTACTAGCAGACTGTTTCAGATGTTTATCTTAATTGATCAGGCATTTTCACAGTTAATCACAATTGTATATTTTGACACAGAAAAAAAATGACCTTTCAAGTTATATTTGGATCCCTGCCTCTTAGCACCTGCCCACTGTGGACACCTAGAGGTCTCGGTGGAACTTGGCTAAGATTAGTAGATTTCTACTAAAGAGACAAAGGACACTCAGTGATATCCCAGGAAGACTAAGGATCAATATTTGGTGGATGAGATTCGTTTGAAGTGGGAATAGGGGAACAGACACCTTTCAAAGGACAATGATTGGTAGAGGGGGCCACTTGAAGCAGCCCTTTACCCTTTGCCTTTTCTCTTGGGCTTCTCTTGCATCCCAAACCCTCAAGTTCAGTGAGGTTAGGACATCCACCCGACCTACTAAGAGGTTGTTTCCCTGCTCTGCTGCATTAGGCTTCCAGTGAGTCACTCTGGTTTGGCTTGTAAGTAACAGGTGGAAATGGGAGAGGCAGGACACCCTTTGCACATCGATTCTTGCAATGGCTTGAGGTGGAAATCCAGGGTGACTGAGGTCTTGCCGTTTTGCATCTAGATCAAGGGACCAACTTTCAGTTTCTCAAAATGAATCCTTCAGGACTCTTTCTGTCATAACACCTAACTGACTTTTCTTGGAGGTGGAGGAAGATGATTGGGGGAATCTATAGTTGTCCCCATGACATTTATTCAAGATAAAAAATACAGTGAACTTACAACCCTGGTCTGATGGCTGATTAAAAAAAAGGCCTTCCGCTGGGTATGGGGTCCATGTAGGAAATCCCAGAACTAGGGACGGATCCTGTCTTCCAAAAGCAAACAATCTTATCTGGGTTACATGCGACACATTGTATACGTGGTGTGATCTGACCTGCATTCAACTCTGAGAAGGCAGTTTTTCTCTGTTCTCAGA
Source organism: Alexandromys fortis (assembly GCF_014885135.2). NCBI lineage: Eukaryota > Metazoa > Chordata > Mammalia > Rodentia > Cricetidae > Alexandromys > Alexandromys fortis. Next base: position 6,178,472 of record NW_026067902.1, read on the forward strand.
GTAGGAGACCCTCCGTGTACCTTCTGTCTCAGCAAGGACTAGTACCGCCTGGTGGTTTCAATGAAAAGACAACTTGCAGCCAGAGGAAAGCAGGGTAGAGGAAGGCTGTGAACAGCATGAACCACGAGGACCAGCAGTGATGGGGGCCTTTTTTTTTTTTTTTTTTTTTTACCCTTCTCTACACTGCACAGGAAATCAGAAGGAACCACAGCCATGTGAGAAAGTTGCTGATTACTGATCAAATGACCATTCTCCCCGAGCCTAATTCCTGTCAAACCTGAAATCCACACGAAAGAATGTGGGGTACAAATATCCCAGTGCTGTTACCATTAGCTGAAAGCAGTGGGAGAAAGGAAGTAGTGGCCAGGAGTTGGGTTTTTCAGAACACAGGGCAAAAAGCGGCAAAGACCGCATTAGAAGAACACAGAGATTAACCCGTACATGATGGGCTTTTTTCTAAGCTCCCATGGTGAGTGCTTGGTACACATTGGAGAAAATATAAGGAACACAGTTCAGAAGAAACAGAGAGACCAGAATCTGGGTGGCCTTGAACAAGCCACTTCCCCACTCAAATGGGATATAAGACTTAATCAGGAGAGCCTCCTACTTAGAATCGTTTTGTAAATATTATTTAAAACATTTCTATATACTATATTTCGAGAGTATGTTTCCCCTCCCCAAACTCTTCCAGATCCTCCACTCTCCCTACTCATTTAACTTTGCTTTTTTTTCTCCCTCTTTCTCAAAAAACAAATCATGAAAAAAAAAAGAAAATCAAAATAGACAAACTGAAAAAATCAAATGAAACAAAAAAATTAAAAATAAAAAAATAGTATGCATCACACGAGAGAGAGAGAGAGACAGAGAGACAGAGAGAGAGAGGGAGAGAGAGAGAGAGAGAGAGAGAGAGAGAGAGAGAGAGAGAGAGAGAGACTGAGTCTCTTTTGTGTTAGTCAACTACTCCTAGGCACGGGCCCTTCCAGGGAGTGTGGTTGATGTACCCAGTGACACTCCACTGGAGAAAACTGATTTTTACCTTCCCAGCAGGTTATCAATTGCAAATAGCTTCTTGGTTAGTGGTGGGAATTGCATCCAATTTTCCTTCTCGATGCTATAATTCTGTCTGGTATGAGCCTGTGCAAGCCCTGTGTCTGCTGTCCTAGTCTCTGTGAGTTCATATGTGCATCAGTCCTGCTGTGTTTGGAAGACCCTGTTTCCTTGGAGTCATCCACCACCGCTGGCTCTTAAGCTCTTTCCTTCTCTTCTGCCCAGATCCCTGAGCGGTGAAGGGAGGGGCTTGATGACGACATCCCATTTAGAGCTGAGCGCTCCAAAGCCTCTCATTCTCTCCACATTGTCCTGTTGCAAATCTCTGTTAATAATCATATATTATAAGAAGAAGTTCTCTGATGAGGGTTGAGTGAAGCTCTGATACCTGGATATAGCAGTATGCCATCAGGATTCATGCTATTTCTAGGTTCCTTTAGCAGAATAATAATAATAGGTTTACTTCTAGGCCTATATCTTATCTAGCGTCAGGTTCTTGGCCACTTTAGTAGGTCATATATGGGTTAAGTCATATGAATTATGCCTTAAATCCAATCAAAATGTGGTTGGTTCTCCCATAACATTTGTACCACTATCTCTGTTGTAGGCTGTAGGGCTTGTAGCTGGGAAAAATTGATGATGGCATTTCTCCTCCAGTAGATAGCAAATTCCTTCCACTGGAATCACTAATCAATAGGGGTGAAACTTCTATTTGGGCACCAGCACACTTTCTCTATGATTGATGATGTGAGTTAGTGACGTCTTTGGCAATTTGGTCTTAAGATCAGGTTGCTGAGAGTAACCAAAAAACAACGAGATGGGCACTAGGGTTTTTACTTGGTGGCATAAAGTGTCTGGTGGGGTACATTTCCCCTCATTTCACAGGGACTCTTTATAAATCCCTTTCATATGCTTACACATATTTTAGGAAATTTCTATGGTAATAGGTTTTCACATAGATTTTGAAAATGCCTGTAGCACTATTATTTCTCTCCATACACCCTTCTTCATCTTGCCCTCCCATTCCTTTTCCCATATAATCCTCCTACTCTAGTGTCTCCTTTATCACTTTATAGTAATATACTCTATTTCTCCTCCTTTGGAAGAATTCCTCCTTTCCCCTGGTCTCTTGCTAGCTACATAACCTCTGTGGTTATTGTAATCATTTAATTAAAAATATTGCAGGATCCCCAAGTAGCTGCAGTGGCAAAAATGCTGCAGGTCCCAGAGCAGCAGCAGGCAGCAGGTTGCAGGCAGGGACAAGACCATGCTGCAGGACTCGAAAGGCTGCTGGTCCCAGGTGGCGAGTCACTTGGTGGTGTTGGGCAAGAGACAGACAGATAGCCACGCCATGCAGAGTGAGGTTGGATATTTATCTAGTGGGTTATGGAAGTATGGAAGGGAAGAGGGAGAAGGAGAAGAGGAGAGAGAGAGGGAGGGAGGGAGGGAGGGAGGGAGAGAGAGAGAGAGAGAGAGAGAGAGAGAGAGAGAGAGAAGAGAGAGAAGACAGACAGACAGACAGACAGACAGATGCTGCCTCTTCCAGAGAGAGACAGAAGAAGGAAGAAACCCAAGATTGCAAGCAGGAAGGAAGATCTGCTTGCCTCAGCAGATGGGGGGGGGTAGTCTGACTTGTCTCTTAAAGAGACAGAACAATCATTACAGTTATTCTAAATGAAACACACATATCTGAAGCTTAACAGTTAGAATCCACATGTAAGAAAAAACAGCTAATATTTGTCTTTGGGGGTCTGGAGGTACCACATTCAGAATGGTTGTTTCTAGCTTTATTCATTTACCTGAAAATTTCATAATTTTCTTTTTTTCTTAATAGCTGAATAATATTCCATCAAGAAAATGTACTACATCATCTATTCATCTGTTAATGAATATCTAGGCTGTTTCCAATTTCTGACTATTATGAATACAGCAGCAATGAATGTAATTTAGCAAGTATAAGTAGTAAGATGTAGTATATTCCAAAATGTTGTATAGCTGGATCTTGTGGTAGGCCAATTTTCAGCTTTTATATATATAGCAATCTCCACCCTAATTTCATTCCCACCAACGGTGAATGCATGCTTCCTTTTCTCCATATTCTCACTGGTGTGTGCTGTTTGTCACTTGTTTTATTATTCTTGCCCATTCTGACTGGGGTAAGATGAAATTTCAAAGTAGTTGTAGTTTGCATATGGATATCAATCAATGTAATCTGCCACATAAGCAGGCAAAGACTACATGGTCATCTCATTAGATGCAGGAAAGGCATTTGATAAAATCCAACATCACTTCACGATGAAAGTCTTGACAGACTAGGGATACAAGGGACATATCTCTGCATAATTTAAGCAAGCTCACAGACACATAATACTAAGTGGGGAAAAACTCAAAGCATTACACTATAATCAGGGATAAGACAAGGTTGTCCACTCTCTCTATACCTAGTTAATACAGTACTTGAAGTCTTAGCTAGAGCAATGAGAAAACCAAAGGAGATCAAGAGGATTCAAATAGGAAAGGAAGAAGACAAAGTATTCTTATTCACAGTTAGTCAGATTTTATACACAAAAGACCCTAAAGACAACACCAGGGAACTTATATAGCTGAGAAATACTTTCAGCAAAGTGTCAGGGTACAAAACCAAACACATAAAAATCAGTAGCCTTTCTATTTATAAACCACAAACATACTGAGAAAGAAACTGGGAAATAGTGCCTTTCACAATAATCTAAAAATAATTTTGAGGTAACTAACCAAACAAGTGAAAGACTTCTGTAATAAAAACTTTTAAGATTGAAGAAGACATCAGAAAATGGAACAATCTCCCATGCTTGTGGATCAATAAGATTAATATTGTCAAAATGGCCATCCTACCAAAAGCAGTCTACAGATTCAATGCAATCCTCATCAAAATTACAACACAATTATTCACAGAAAAATTGAAAAGAACAACTGTCAACTCATATGGAAGCATAAAACCCCAAATATAGTTTAAAATAACCCTGAATAAGAAGAGGACTGCTGGAAGTGTCCCCATCCTAGATTTCAAGTTATATTACAGAGCTATAGTAATAAAAACAGCATAGTACTAATGTAAAAACAGACAACTTGACCAATGAAATAAACTTGAAGTACCAGATATAAGACCACAAACCTATAGACACATTTTTTTTTATAAAGGAGAGAAAAATACACACTAAAAAAAGAACGTATCTTTAATAAATAAATGGTGCTGGTCTGGAGGTCTACCTGCAGAAGAATGAAGTAGATGCATATTTATCAAGAGCAGCTATCCTAAATCTGAAAGAAGAGAAAGTAGGGAATGTGTTTGATCTCCCTGGCTCAGGGAAGAACTTTCTGAATGGGACACCCATGGCATGGGCACAAAGAGCAACAAGAGACTTCATAAGTAGGACCTCATGAAACCGGAAAGCTTCTGTAAGGCAAAGGGTACCAGCATTTGAGAAATATGGTAGCCAAAGAATGAGACATTATTAATACTATTACTATTATTAACCAATCACACATCTGTGAGAAGGTTAGTATAAATAATATCTAAAGAACAAAAAGTTGGACATATAGAAAATAAATTAACGAATTAAAAATGGGTAAAGAACTAAACAGAGAGTTCTGACAAAATGAAACACAAATGGGTGAGAAACACTTAAAATTTTTCAACAATCTGAAATACAATTTTTGATTCTTCCCAAGTAAGACACATATAACATTCCTGGTTAGAACTGAAATCAATCTCTCTCCTTTTTCTTAACATGAAACAGGGACGTGTTATCCATGAGGCAACAAATTGAAGCAGAGTTATGTTTCAAAGTCACCACATGGTAGCATAAGGAAAAGGACAGAGAGGGAATGAGAATTTGTCCTACCCAGGACTTACTCCTAAATGGTTCAGGGTGTGTATGTGGGGGGCGGGGAGGAAAGGGTTTACTTGACTTGTGCTTTCAAATCATAGTCTGTTACAGAAGGAAGTCAGGACAGGAGCTTAAGTAGGGCTGGAACCTGGAGGCAGGAGCTAATGCAGAGGCTATGGAGGGGTGCTGCTTACTGGCTTACTCCTCATGGCTTGCTCAGCCTGCTTTCTTTATAGAACCCAGGGCCACCAGCCCAGGGATGGCACCACCTGCAATGGAATGAGCCCTCCCACACTGATCACTAATTGAGAAAATGCCGCACAGTCAGATCTTACTAAGGCATTTTCTCATTTCAGGGTTCCTCCTTTCAGATAACTCTAGCTTGTGTCAGGTTGACTAAAACTATCTATCATACCAAGTAGGATACATAAATTCCCACACACATGTACACAAATGTATAAGACATGTATACATATACACTTGTACACATATAACACCTAAACATACAAACAATGGACACTTGTGCACCCATATATACAAATAAGTACACATATGTACATTCGTACTTACAGCATATATACACCTATGGGGTACATATTAAGTCTGTGTAACAGTTTTAAGATGTTTACTTAGTACCTTACTGTGAATTCCTCATGTTTTTAAGCAGCAAACAGGGTCTTACAGAAGAAGCCTTGAGGAAGGTCAAATTGTCAAACTGAACAAATTCAAGGAGACAGACACGGCTGAAAAAGCCTACACAGCACATGCAGCAGAAGTCTGTTAGAGAAGCTGCTATAAACTTACCAGGGAAAAACTTCTTCTGGTCAAGAGAATAGATTCTCTGACCTGGTTGGGGACCTAACAGCCTAGCTGAACTGGGTCAATCCGGTGGCCAAGGGACCACCCCTCAGGAAGGAGGGACCACCCTTAGGAAGGTTGGCTCACCTTAAGTCATGCAAAGGAAATAGAATAATGATTCATTCATACTAATACTGTACTTTTCCTTCCTGGAATTTTTGTCCCTATTGCAGTCCCTACAAGCTGCCATGAGGTTGCCTTGATGTTCCTTGGATCTGCTCATGTTTATGGTGGTATTCCCTTTCCTTCCTTCCTTCCTTCCTTCCTTCCTTCCTTCCTTCCTTCCTTCCTTTCTTTCTTTCTTTCTTTCTTTCTTTCTTTCTTTCTTTCTTTCTTTCTCTCTTCCTTTCTTCCTTCCTTCCTTCCTACCTTCCTTCCTTTCTTTTTTTCCTGTCTCTTTCTTTTGATGCTGGCCAGAAAATAAGAATGTCCTTTTCCCAAAGTGTCCCTCTACCCCCTGACTGGCACCAGATGACAGACCTGCATACTGGTAACTCGGCAGGCATGGTTTCTCTCCCTCTTCTCCTCCGTTCTCCTTCTAGCAGAGATCGATGGCTGCCATGGTAGGTGCTTCTCTTTTTAGTCTCTAGTAAAATTGTCGTGAGCTTCCACTTGAATCGTTTCTCAAATTTGTTCATTAATGAGACCCTGATTTCCTCAGTCAGTCTGAGTCAATTTATGCTGTAACATGGTATGGCTCATTACAGAATTTATGTAAATGACAGTAATGGTGACTGACATTTGGAATGTGGTAGGATCACCAGACATCTGGAATCAGTCTTTTCTCCTACACTTTCCTGCTAAAGAAATGACGACTGTCTTTCTTACAATCCTCTTCTCTGAGAGGAGCAGTTAAAAGACAGATGTCACTAAACTGAATGTCATGCACACAGGCAACCATGTTCCTGAATATTCTTCCTAGCATGTCCGCCTTGAATGAATGTTGTCCTCCTCAAATTACCTACGGGGGTTCCTACCTCAGGAAGCCATTGTTAGGCTCAGCTACAGAGTTCTGATCTCCACCTGTACCGGGACTCTAGCTCTCCAAAAGTAACCCTTTGCTCCTGAGTTAGGGGATAGAGAAGAGAAGCCAGCCAGGCCCTTTGGTCCTAACCAGGGTTGTTCTGCTCACTTTGCTTGTTCATAGCCTAACCATCCACCCACCACTTCCCTTTCTCTTCTTACCTGGTTTCCCAGTTGTTCTTTCTCCCAACTAGCTGCCCGTGTGCAAATGCTTGCCTAAGGACTACTTCGGAAAAAGGTAGAGGGATAGATGTCTATATGCAAATTAGAAAAAGATTCCTTCTCCTCCAGGCTGTTTTGCAGGTGTTGGGTATGAACTTGAATCCCAATGCCTTCCTACTTCCATAGACCCCTTTATGGGGTGCACAAACTCTACCACTGCCCATACAGACACTAGTACCACAAACCTCACTTACTTCATGAAAAAAATTAACCGAGCAAAAGTATATGCAAACCCATGCCCTATAGCTGGAATCACAGATATTCCTTTCCTCCTTTCTCGATATGCCTTCACCACTGTGGTTCTTCATCCCTGTGAGGGACTCTGCTTGATAGGACTGCAGAAGGTGCTAAGAATGTGGAAGTTTCCATCACAATAATAAAGATCCATCACGTGTTACATATCAAGAAGGGCACAGAAGAAAGTTCGAGTCTTCCGTTTTCTCCCTCCACCTGGTCAGTTTGATTGGGTGAGCCTGTCTGTGGCGTGCTTCGAGCGCTCAGAACATGCTTCAGGGGGCCAGTGAACAGAGCCCTGGGATGAAGTTGCTGAGAGAAAGCAAAGCATCATGGTTTGCCATCTGCACCTGCAGCTGCTGTGACAGCTCCCCCACACCTTCCGCTCCTAGAAGTGGAGGGGAAAGATCACCTGAGGACAAGCTTTACCTGCTCTGGTCTCCCAACCCAGCTGCTTTACCTGATTTGATTTGTTAACCCGGTGACCCTAAATGTTTCCGCTAATACTTTACTGCCCAATCAGCCGTTTCCATGGACAACATAGAAACATAGGCATTCTACGACTTAAGATCAGGTGGCTACGATTCCAAGCTGATAAGTGTTGAGGAGTCATGGTAAGAAGGTAATTTAAAGTTTGCTCCCATTTTGTGAGGGGCTGGAGATGATGTTTAAGTCTCTTATACATTGAACTTGGGAAGGATATTGACTGCTTCTCCTGGGTCCATCTCCCCTGAAATGTGTTCCTGTTTGTGTACCTGTTTAAAATCTGGGAAAACCCGACGTCTGTTAAAAACAAAACAAGACAAAAATGTCCACTTTTCGTTCCGTTGCTTTCAGGGTTTTTTAGCCTTCACAAGCAGACTCTGTTCTCTGTGCAGAGGTGAGAACCCAAAAGTGGCCTCCTCCACCGTGTAACAGGGAAACCTAGTTGGGGGGCGGTGCGGGGTGAGTGTTGCCCTGGGAGACGGGGAGGCCGGACAGTGGTTGCGGAGAGTTCTTCTGAGGATGAGTGATTGATGAGCGCGAGCTCACAGACCCAGGAGTAAATGAGTCAGCCGCCGGCACAGGAGCAATGAAATGGGGTATTCTCTTGGACTCCTGCTTATTTTGGGACGGCATGATGCTCTTCTCAGAGGGAGCAAATAAAGTGTTCGTGGAGGAGCCAGGGCTTACGTAACTCATTTCTAAAACAAGTGGATGAGGTCATCGAGGGAATCAACAGCTTAATTAAAGATGTAAACACAGCTGGCCCTCTTACAATACGGACTGATGCTATCCTTAGCTCCACTACCTGGAAGCTGTGTGGATGTGAGACAGCATTGTGGGCCTCCTTTTTCTTTGAATATAAAAGTAAGGGTTGTCTGAGGCAATCCCCTAGGCGCTCTCCAGATCTAGCATCTCTTAATTCTAGCATCAATTAGCACTTCAACAATGACTGTAATGACAATAGCAGCTAATATATAAGCCCCCAGGAGAATCTTTAGAAGATTATATATCAAGACACATGATGACAACAGCTCCAAAGGAGGAAACCTGTTCATTCTTGGCACTGGAGTTTTTATGTGTTAGGCTGTGGCATCTAGCCAGGGCACTATTGACCCATTATAGAACTACATTCTGTCTGTCTTTCTGTCTATCTTTCTGTCATATATATATATATATATATATATATATATATATAATATTGAAGCTTCTTCAGCATCAGACAGATTCCCATGTGACCTTTTCAAAAGGTCGTTGGAGTTATTTATTCTTCGTTTCATATTTATTTCTCACCTCCCCTACCTGTCAGCTCTAATTTAACCCTTCCTATTTCAGATTTTTGGTAATTGAGGTCCCATACACCCTCAAAAATTGCAAGCTCTTACCAAAGATACTGGTTACCATTCAGAATTTGATGTTAAGACTCGGTTGCTGAAGACACACCATACTTGGAACATAGACTATGGCGATTTTAAGTTAGTACTGACCTTGGAAGTGTCATTCCCGACTAGCTAGCTTGCCTAGTACTGGAAGGTAATATGAAAACTACCAGAGGAGGAAAGGAATCATAAATATTAGCTATGAACAATAAGAACTTGCCTGACAGGACATGCTCACTGGTGCGAACACGTCAGGGACATCGCAGGGGTAACCAAGCACTTTGGGATTTAAATCCTGCTTCACTAGATGAAATCTGTGCCTGGTACCAATGCTGGTCCAAGAAACTGTGGAAGACAGGGACTAGTAGCCAGGGGAGAACCTACTACTGCTATTCTGCTAATTGGACATAGTATTCAACCAACTCCTAAAGACTTATCTTCATACCTATGGAGAAACTCTGAACTCTCATCAGAGAAATGTCTATTTGCAGTAAACAGTGATTAACAGAGAGGCCCATAACCAGTCAAGGTGCAGAGAATAAGAGCCTGTGGAATGCTCAGACTAAAATTAAATATCTATGTTGCATGCGCCCTTTCCCCCCGGGGCTCAGAGATCACTGCAGAAGAGGGGATGGAAAAGACTGTTAAGAACCAGAAGCAGTGAGCAAATACAACATCTCCAGTCCTCTGCACATATGAACTCACCATGGTTATAACAGGATGTATAAGTCCCTTGGAAAGGCAAGCCAGAGCAAATCCCAATATGCAGAGAGAAGGGATGCATTAAGGTCCCACAGGAGCTATGAACAACTGATAGCTGCTGGGAGAGGAAAACTCAGTATGTAGAACATGCTCTAGGGAAGGCCAGACATCTCATAGTCTGTGGACAGCACAAATTGTATTTGACAGGTGAAAAAAGGGACACCAAGTTAAGTAGACAGGGAAGGGATCTGGGAAAAGTTAGAGGAGGCGGTTAATATAGTCAAGACTCACGGTTTGAAGTTACCAAAGAACTAATTAAAACAATGATGTCATTGTTTCCTTCAAGCAACCTCAGGATAAAGGATGGACTAGCAAGGAATTGGATTGGTTGGTGTCTCTACGGGAAAGGAGTGGTTTATTCCAAATGGTTATACTGTGTATACTTAGTATAGGCCTCAGCATGGGCATGTAGACAGAGAAAAAGGAGCCAAGAGGGAAGGGATGTTCACCAGGACTGGCAATAGTAGTGGGGAGCAGAAGAAGGCATTGGAAGGAGATGAACAGGAGGATGGGGTACCTGTCAAGAGTTGGGGCCACAGATGGACACTGCCACCACAAGAACCAGACAGAGGCCAGACATAAGTGGAATAAACCAAGGGCCTTCCACTCCCTTTTCCTGCCCCTGCATCCTGCCACAGTCTCCCATTGCCTGGCCTTGGTGGCCAAGAGGCTGGAAATAATTTAGTCAATCTAATTGGGCTACTGACCAAACAGGGGGCAAGTAGCACCGAGAGAGGGGACTGTAGTAGGGCTCTCTGTGTGTCATCCCTCTGCACCTCTGGCTGGCCACATGGGTGTCCAAAACAAAACTGCACTCTTCACACCGTAGTCTGACCATTAGAGTTCAGGAAATCCTATCTCCCTACCAGCCAATGCCATGTGATTGTTGCTGTCCTTGTCAGTGTCACGACAATAACTCAACGTGCTTCACAGTGGCCCTATTGCATTTAAGCGTCTGCCCACTGGAGACATGTCTGTGGGTTTCGGAGTCAACAGAAGGTGACAGGCCGTGGTAATGGAAGGACCATGCCTAGAAGGCTCGTCATAAATCATTGAGTGATGTTGAACTTTGGAATGTAAATTCCAAGAAAGAAACCAGCTGATATCTACAAACACACAAAGGTGTGCACGCGTTGAAGTCTTAGGTCTCCCCAAGACACCCCTCACCCACATCTCTCCCCATGAATTCACCAGACATCCAACTCTGTGCTGATACTGTCCTCAGTCCATGATGCCTGTGCCTTCCTTGATCTCTCTCTGGAAACCGAGTTCCTTCTTGAGGAAATGAATCAAGGTTCGCCTCTCCTTTGGAGGCTTTCCTCCTCCTCTGTTCAGATTCCAGTGCCCTTTCTTTCCACCAGGACCTACTGTAGCACATAGACTTGTGTAGACTTGTGTTTGCATCTGTGCTGGACTGTGGACTCTCCAGGAGGTCTGTTGGTTAAAAGGAAAATAACAAATGAAACCCAGGATCATTTATTACTTACTAAGTCGCGAGGGCGTGGAAAATTTGGGTAAGTCCCACAAGAAGTCTATGAAGTAGGGATTGCTCCTGTTTTACAGATGGAGAAACTAAGGCCTGCAAATACTTATGAGCCTAAAAGGTTACCTCAGAGGACATGAACTTGTAGGTGTTTTGGGATGTCCTACATGTGAACAAGTTCTTTCAAATAGAGTATGTACAAAGTTCTAAAAAGTGGGGTAGGCGTTGTTCATAACTGTGCCCCAAAACCCCAAATCAGATGAGCAACTTTATTAAGAAATGCTTCCATAGCAAGCACTGGGCACATAAGCAAAGGTAGGAAAGCCATGCCCTAGAGCTTTCTCTTGAATGGTATACATTGCCTACACACACAGGAAGCTGAAAGAGCTGCATCCGCCAACAAGGTTTATTTACTTATTCTTATGGTGTCTATCTTGGGAAAGTTTGATTTCAAAAACAGTCCTAGCATTTGTTAATTTGAAAACCCAACGTTTTAATGGGCTTTTGTTATCTCCCTGATTGTGAATTAAAAAGTTTTCCAAACTCAACATATACATAGAACGTTTACATATTAGTGTAGCTATACCAAATTGGCAAGCTACCAATGTCAAATGAGATATTGAATAAAAGTTTGGACAATGACGGCCTCCCGAATTGCACAGCGAAGAACGATGAATGGCAGGCACTGGTGTCTGAAGGACATCTTGGGTCAAGTTCTGACAGTGCCAAAAAGTTTATGCTTCCAGCTCTTAAAAATAGTCTCGTTTTTTTCTGCTAAAAAGCTTTAGATGTCCAACTGCTGAATCCTGCAGCAGAACTATACCACACATGGTTTCATGTTAAGAAAAGTTAACTGGAGGCCACCACCCAATCACACACCTAGCAGGCTGCTGGCTACCTCTAGCCTCTGAAAACGTTGGTAACCACATTCTGTTGACTTTGATTTCACCCATTTTGTGTCCCTGTGTGCTTGCCTGAGTAGGTGTGCTCACATGTGCGAATGTTTATGTGTATCTGTCCATGAGCATGTATGAGTGTCAGTGTGCACTGTGTGAACGTTGTGTGTGCATGTGCATTGTATGACTACCAGTGTGCGTTGTATGAAGGTGTGTGTGTTGTTACTTAGTAAACAAAGATGAGGCCAAAAGCCACAATGGTGGTTCAAGCAATCAGAAAAAAAGCAATGATATTTGCACCAGATTTAGATGCAGCTGCACCGTCCTCATGGAAGGCAAGGGAGTGGGAAGACAAGATCTCACACAGCACCGAGTGTGGACCAGCTGACATCCTTCACTGTTTCCTGAGTATTTTGTCCTTAGGATGCCACAATTCTGGACCTCAAAAGGGAGAAACAGAAATTAGTGTCAGGCTTAAGGATTGACGTAAGTGTCATAGTCACTCAGAATACTCCTAAGGAAAGCAGAATTGCCTGTATTCTACGTATCAGCAGGGCAGGGTGGAATTCAGTCTGGCATAAATGTAGACAGAATGAAAGAAGGTGAAGGAGGGACCAGTTCCTCATCAGAGTTCTAGTAATGTCGCCTCCAGAGTCTGTTCCTTCCTTCTCCTCCTTGGGTCTCCCAGCACGGTCTCACTAAGCACCAGGGTTACTACATTTTCTTTTTAAAAAGTAATTTCCATGTTCACCAATTCCCTGCATTTCCACTAGGAAATGCCACTGAATTCCATTCCTTAAAAGTAAGAGAATTACCATATGAAAATTTTAACCAAATTTTCTTACTCAACTTTATAGAGGGCTGCAAGTTCCCACCCTTGGTATCTTGGCTTCTCTCTCCATTTCACTCCCCCCGAGTCTCTGGCCTTTCCACCCTCTTCTGCCTCTGTGGTCCTCCTCCTCTGACCCTCAGGAATGGGGCAGCATGTTGGGTGCTTGCTCAAGTACCAGTCTTTAGAGGAAATCAGATGCTTATCTTTTCAAAAGAAAGGATCTGATTCAGTCTAGACGTGGCTGTGTTTGGGACAGCCACTTTACCGTCACAGCACCTTAGGTCGCCAGGATCTCACTCTGCTCTGAGTGTGCCACGGTCTTTTCTGCTTACCATTGCCATATCCTTCCTGCCCCCTAAGTGGAATGACTGCTACCTGCTCCGCTCTGACTCTTCCTCGAGGATTGAGTTTGCATTTGAGTCCCGTATGCAACCAAGGTCCCTGTGTGGAAGGAAGCCTTCGGGCCCAGACTTTGGCACTGTCGGAAGGGGTGGAACCTGGAAGAGGTGGCACCCAGTGGGAGAGTGTTAGGTCACTGGGAATAGAGCCCTGAAGGAGAGGCTGAGACCCGGCCCCCTCTTATCTCTCTACTTCCAATAAAGATCAGGTGAGGAGCTTGCCCTACTGAGTGCTCCCCCGACAGGCCCCAGTAAGATGCAATCAACCAACTTTAGATTGAAACTTCTGAAACCATGAGCAAAATCAGCATTTTCCCTTAGTAAGATGATTAATCCAGCTATTTGTTATATTAGCACCCACTGATTCATACAGTACCACTACTGTCTTGGAGTCTCTTTCCCCCCCCCCCCCCCGCTTTAACATGCGATTACTGCTGTTATTATTCTCGTCTGTGTCTAAGTACTTTGTGCCAGGTGACATCCAAGGTTTTTGCACACATTTATCATTTGATTCTCAAATACATATTTTAGGTAGTGTTATTATCACCACCACTTAAGATGAAAGTTTAAGCCTCCGAGAGGCTTAAAAGCTTGGCCAGGTTTGCCCAGCTCGTAAGTAAGAGACAAAGACAAAAAGGAACGAATTGTCTAAGTTCACTTTAGTTGGCGTCTCAGCCTGTCTGGCCCCAGGTTACAGCCTTCACCCGGCTTTGTTGTCCCCAGTGGCTCTGTGTCTTTCTCTTGCTCATCGGTGTCACCGCACTGGGGTCCTGTTAGGTGTGTAAGGATAGAGAGCAAAGGCAAAAGTCATGGAGGATTGTGGTCAGACTTTGGGATGACGTTTTCCAGACTCCTCATATTTTCCCCGGTAGCCTAACCCAGTTTCCCTCTTTTCCCCCTGAGCGTTCAACTGCGAGGAAACAGCCTGACCCCAGGCCTGGCAAGGTTGTGTGTATCACGGTACATAAAAAAGAAGCCTTACAAACAGCAAGTGTCTTGAAACCCACGACTGTATTCCCATTTCCCCTGCCTTCCTTCACCCAAAAAAAGCCAGAGTTATGAAACTCGTGCTAAATATTGAGCCATTAAACTTAGGAATATTGAGGGAACTGTTTTCTTAAGGGCTTATTTTTTCAGCTCTTCTTGTTCTGCCCGAGTGTTTTTAGCAGTTTAAACAGGTTGGGTTGCCCACAGGAGCAGAACACAGGTTTTTTCCACCCCGTAGGTTGAGGTATTCATTCCACTTTAAACCTCTCTAAATTTATTTGCCAGTATTTTCCAAGTAGATGTATTTGCAGGTACGTTCAGGATAGAACTGGACACTCACAGTATTGACCGAGACTGGGAGATGACAGCTGGACAAATTCGAGGTCTTAAGCTGCATCCTCAGCCTGACCTTTGGCAGCAATGGAAATGTTTGCACTTTGCAAAGCTTGTTATGTTCTGTGTGTGAGTGGGTCAGTGTGTGTTTGAGTGGGTCGGGTGAGTGTGGGGAGGGATGAGTGGGGGGGGTCAGGTGAGTGGGGGGGGTGAGTGGAGGGGGTTGGGAGAGTATGCGTGTGGGTCAGTGTATATGTAAGTAGGTTGGGTGTGTGTGCATGTGTGCGCGGGGATCAGTGTGTGTTTGGGTTGTGTGAGTGTGTGTGGGGTGAGTGGGGGGGATCAGGTGAGTGTGTGTGTGTGTGTGGCTGACTGTGAGGGGGTTAGGTTAAGTATGTGTGGGTCAGTGTATATGTAAGTAGGTTGGGTGTGTGTGCATGTGTGCGCGGGGATCAGTGTATGTTTAGGTTGTGTGAGTGTGTGTGAGGTGAGTGTGGGAGGATCAGGTGAGTGTGTGTATGGCTGACTGTGAGGGGGTTAGGTAAGTATATGTGGGTCAGTGTATATGTAAATGGGTTGGGGGTGTGTATATGTAAATGTGTGTGTTTGAGTGGGCCCGCTGAGTGTGGGGGATCAGGTGAGTGTGGGGGGTTTGGGTGAGTATCTGTGGGTCCGTGTATATGTAAGTGGGTTGGGTTAGTGTGTGTGTGCGTGGGTGGGTCAGTGTGTGTTTGAGTGGGTTGGGTGAGTGAATCAGGGGAAGTCTGAATGAGTGTGAGGGGTTGAGTGAGTGAGTGAGTGAGTGAGTGAGTGAGTGAGTGAGTGAGTGTGTGGAAGAGTTGGATCAGTGTGGAGAGGGATCAGGTGAGTGTTGGGTCAGTGTGCATGTGAATGGGTTAGGTCAGTGTTCATGTCTGTGTGTGTGGTCTAGTCAACATAGGGGGGGTCAGTGTGCATGTGAGTAGGTCAGGTGTGTGTGTGTGTGTGTGTGTGTGTGAAAGAGAGAGAGAAGGAGAGAGAGAGAGAGAGAGAGAGAGAGAGAGAGAGAGAGAGAGAGAGAGAGAGAGCGTGCGAGAGAGAGAGGGGGGAGCACTGATATTGATAATCTTAGAATAATTGAAAGAAGGGGTCACAACCAGAACTCATGGCCCCAGGAAACTATTAGCAACTTTGAGTTCTGGAAGAGATACCCTAATATCTTATTACCCCACTACCAAACCTCTTTGTGGCTTTTATGACACTTCTGATACCTTTCTATTCCTTCCCAAGTCACCATTATCTTAGTGACTTAATATAGATCTACCAGTTTTCTCTTTCTTATTTTGTGGGAGGCAGGTTCACTGAGGTATAATTTATTTAGCTTGTTTTGACAGGTGTTTCAGGCAGCTCTGAATAGTTCCTCTCCCTGCAAAATCCCTTGAGCTGTTCCCATGTCCCCTCTTCCTAAGGTTAGGGTTAGGAAAGTCCAGGCAACTGCAACCAGTGTTCTGTCCCTCACAACTTCGCTTTTCCATAGGTCTCATCATATTTGGGGGGCTGTGTAGTCAGTAGTCTTTTCCTACATGGAACACCACATGGAGATTCCTTCACGCTGCTGCTCAGGATACTAGTTTGTTGCTTTTGGTTTTTAGGAGCTCATTGACCAGTGCACCCCCGACATGTTGTCGGCACGCCACTAACTCATCCATTAGTTCTCTTTATATTTTATCAATTATCGGTAAACCTGCTACAAACAACTACACGTAACTTTGTCCATGAACCTCGATTTTAATTTTTCTTGAGTCAAAACTTAGACGTGGGATTCCCATTTTGTATAGCAAGTATCATTTAATATTATGGATATGCCACACCATGCTTAAAGAGATCCTATAATGATTCACTTATGTAAAGTTTTTTTAAAAAGCCAGCAGGGCCCCTGGTCTTGCCTATTAATGAAGGAGAACCTGGTGGGTCAACAGAATCATGACCCCACTTCAGTGAACACAGGACAGTAGATGAGCTGCAGAGGGTCCCTGCCTTTGCGTCTGTATGACCAGGCAACTGTGTACCCATGCGACCAGTCCATTTGTTACGTTCAGTACGGGATCCAATTTACCATGCGAAATGTCCAACATTTTATTTTATTTATTTATTTCTTTTTTATTATTACTTAAAAAATCTCAATCCAAATTCTCACTTCCTCCCCTCTTCCCAGTCCCCTCCCTCTCCCTCCACAGACCCTCCCCCACACCCCTCCAACCCTAAGGGAGTGCCATGCATCCCACCCTGTGAAAAGTCCAAGGCCCTCCCTACTACATCTAGGTTGAGCAAGGTTTACATTCCAAGAGAATAGGATCCCATGAAGCCGGTATATGCAGTAGAGACACATCTCAGTGTCACTATCAGTGGCCCCACAGTTTGTCCCAGCTGTCAACCCCCTTCAGAGGGGCTTGGTTGTTCCCATGCTCCTTCACTTCCAGTCCATTTGGAGTTGGTGAGCTCCCATTAGCTCAGGCAAACTGTCTCAGTGGATGAACCCCTCATGGTCTTAAATTCCTTGCTCATTCCACTCTTCAACTGGATCTTGGGAGCTCAGTCCAGTGCTCCGATGTGAGTCATTACCTCTGTTCCCATCTGTTGTGTCCAACATTTTAAAATAAAGTAAATTTTGCATGAAACAACCTTACTACAAGTGTTGTGAGCCCATTTAAGGCAGGTGATGTGGCTGTAAATGCCTACTATGTTCAACAGAGTGACTGTGTTCAATGCACTTTGGACTTAAAGGTTTTTGATTTGCAATGGCCTTAGGGGGTTTTTGTTCCTCTGTAGGTCCAGGAATATATGATATTACAACTTTCCGGCATCATAACACTATCTTTGCCATAGCACTATGGCCTGTAAGGGTCAACTTATCCCCAGGTTATATATGACTAAGTCTTTCTGGCTCATGAAAGAACCAGGCCTTTTTGCACCAGTTTCTCCATTTCCTGGAGGAGATGAAAAGACCTGGAGAGCTGAAGAATGACCTGGTGTGTAAATGTTCTGGTACCTAATTCCTACTGCCATGGTGACTCATAATTCTAGTACACTGGCTTGATGAAACTTTGTATCCTAAAGTCTGGGATAGAACTGCCCTATTGACTCAACCATTGCTTGGGACAAAATTGGAGGAGCGTCCCATCCGAGTTAGAGCTCCTAGTGTCATGGCATCATGGGCCAGCGCACCTTTCTTCCCAAGAGTGACAAAGGCCATTGTCATGCCAGTCCATAGGTAGAGACTCTCATAAAGAGAAGCCATGGACGAGCCCTGTGAGACACAGTGAGTCAGAAGAGCTTGAAGAGTCCCCAGGACTCTTGCTGAAGGTGCTTAGTGACTCACAGACTCCCTTCTCTCTTGCCTAATTTCCAAGCTGAGAACATTGTCGAACACGCAACTTGGTCCTTCTCAAAGGTGTTAATAGGCAAAGTCATTCATCTACCCATGGGCTACATTACCGTCAGGTGCCCCACCCCCACCGACATAATTCCTTAAGAAATTGGTCTAGGATGAGTCTTTGAGTGACCCCTTGTCCCTTATACTATGCAAATAAACTGCTTTCCTTGAAATCCTCATTGTGGGTGTCATTCTAGGAAATCTCAACTTAGACAGACACCCTTGTTTACACACACACACACACACACACACACACACACACACACACACATTTTCCCCCTTAAGGCATATAAAGAATTTCAAGATTTCCCAAATAAGTGCATGATTCATTTCAAATAACTGACCAGACTGGGGGCTTCTGCCAGCTACTGGGGTAGAAGAATGAACAGAGCAAGGGCCAGAGGCAGGAGCAAGACACAATCCCTAATCTCCTTTGGAGGAGCCTGGAGTTTCCCTGCCCTACCAGCCCTGTGGGGCATACAGCCTCTGGTGGCTTCCTCTTCACTTTACATAGGGCTAGGAATTGATCTTGAGGTAATGGGCCCCAGTTGCTTTGCTCAGGTACCTGGTTGGCATTTGCTTCCACACCTCCTCCAACCACTTTGCTTATCAGTTGAAGCATCAGAAGATGCTATGCTAATCGTAATAAGGGACACGTGCTTCCACCCTATGAAAACCCCCTCTCTTTCTCTTTTTATAACTCATGTCCTCTACGAGCCTCTGAATATGACCCTGTTTGCTATTGAAATCAGCCTAAAGGAAACTTAAACTTATACACACTATTTTTTAATTGATCACAACTTCTCATTATCTATAATAAATGAAGACAGTAAATACCCAGGGATATTTTTATTTGAGGAGGTAGGTCTACTATGTACGAGGAATCCCAAGAATTCTGGGTACCATAAGGGAAAATTTCAGTCAAAGTAGGAAGGAAAATAGTGAAGCCAGTAAGTGACGACCATTGTTCTAATAAAACAGTGCCTGTGTGTTTCATCATGTAGATGAGACTCTGGCTACTGAGTTTATATGAGAACACAAATCTTACATGCAGACCAAAGACAATTATAAATCTTACAAGCATATAGGATGGACACAATTGCTTTTAACTGTCCATAAAAGTAAAGGTGTGTACCTCTCTAGAAAAGGGGAGCAGCTAGGGGGTGTCATTCAGACAGTTTTACTCACTAATTTATGACCTGTGATTCCCTGTGTCCTCAAGTTACTCTAATGTATGGACCACACACACAGAGAGAGACACACATGCACACCCACACACACACTCAAGTGTACGCATTTCAAATCAAATATACAACATTTTTCATATCCAGTATCAGTATTAGGGACTAGTATCCATCATAGTGGTCAGGAGCCGTGAAAATGTATAGACAGAAACACTGTGTCGTAGTGGGGCTTTTGCTAGTTTACAGAATCTGAAATTCAACACTATCATCGCTCCCAATGTTCTCACTTACTTGCCTTAGGAAAAGGGGGAAAATTCATTTTCTTCAGCAGAAAACCACTGTCTCGTTTGACAAAGCTCGTGTTTGATCTTCATGTACCTACCCTGGCCAAGAAACACAGATCAAATCCTAGTCCTGTGACAGGGAAGAAATATAACCTTGAACTTATTAAAGAAACAGCATGGATGTGTCATTGCCGTGGAACATTGCCAGACAGAGCCACGGGCTTGTGAAAAGAATCCACTCTTTGCAAATTAGCAGGGGCTGTGAACACCCGTCAGTTCCACTGTCCGGAAAGGAGAGATGCCTACATGTAATCAGACCACTTCCTTCATGCACAATTGACAATCGCCACCTTCTCCAAGCCAAGTAAAACTGTTCAAGCTGAAGGAGTTGGAATTGGGCATTCGCTGTTGACCACACAGATGCTTGGGTCCAACACGCCCATTTTTAAGGATGCCACATCGTGCCTGACGAAGAGTAAGGGTTCAGTTGGACAGAAAGTGACCTAAAATTTTAGACATAGAGCAAGACTCCAACTTCTAGATTCAGGAGATAGTTCAGTCATTAAAGTCATTGCCTTGGAGACACGAGGACCTGAGGTTGAGCCCCAGAACCCACATTCTGAGCGCGCCAACCCCTGAGAGGTAGAGACAGGCAGATCTTTGGGATTTGCTAGTCAGTTAGAATAAGCTCACTTGGCAAATTCCAGGCCAGTGAGAAACTCTGTCTGCTAAAACTGGACAGCACCTAAGGAATAGCACCCCAGATTGATTTTAGGCCTCCATACCATGTGCTTTTGCTCTCTCTCTCCCTCCCTCTCTCTCTCTCTCTCTCTCTCTCTCTCTCTCTCTCTCTCTCTCTCTCTCACACACACACACACACACACACACACACAGGGTTTAGCTTCCCAGCGAGATTCCATGCTAACTTGGATGCAATTCTATCATTCTGGAGACAACCCTGAAGTAAATTGTGAGACCTGGAATTTCATGGATGGAGAGCCTTTTTTTTTTTTCTCCCCCTAATTCACTGCACTTTCCAAAACAGTGTCTCTTCACTGGGTTTCCTTTATTTGCCCTCCTTCCTCTCCTCATACTGCATCTCCATTACTTTATCACAGCACCAATCAGATCTGAGAGCAGCAAACGCTGTGCCCTCAGTGAGAACTCTTCAGAGCCAGATCCCAGAAGAACAAAGCACAGCAACAGCCAGGGAGAAACCATGGGATCTCTTCCAGTCAGGTCCTCCTCCATACAGAGCACCACACTGCGAAGCCAAAGATCCACTCTTCCCCTTTCTGTCTGTGAGGTGGAATTACACAGACATGCCCTCTGTGCCTGGCCTTTTATGGTCTTCAGTGCTGTTTGTGATATCTATCATGGCTTCCTTCTTGTTACCTCACCGTTGCACTTTGTAGTCCTATGTACACATGCAATGCCAATAAATACCATTATCTCTTTGTAAATTGTCACGCTTGTGGGTATTTGGGGGCTTTCCAGTCTTTGGTATCATAAACCGTAGCCATGATAAACCTTCTAGAGCAAGTTACTGGGTGATCGTAAATATTTGTTTCCTGAGAGAATATACTCAGAAGTAGAATTTCTAGATCTTACATCATGCTTACCTCCTTTCGATACAGCCAAACAATTTCAGAAAAGCTTTACAATTGTCATTTTTAATATTTTGGTTATTCTGTTCTATGTATTCTATTGATTTTCAGAATTTAAAAAAAAGCTTCCGAATGGTATCACAGTATCAAGCATGCCCTTGGAACAAACTCCAAAGCCTGATCTTGGAAGTTCTTCTCAGAAGAGAGATGTAAAACAGTGAACACAGCTGAGGATGATGGGAGATGTGCTAAAGTCCAGTGAACGACATGGTAGACACATCACGGGGTACTCATCAAGTCCTCTAAGGAGGTGAGAAGGGACGCATGAGTTGAGTGTGGAGGGATGAGGAGAATCCAGAGGAGAAGGTGAGCAGGCAGACCTACAGAGACCAGAGCAGATTGTGAGCAGCTGGAACACCATTCACACCATGTAATGATAGGAGAAGGTGAGCAGACAGACCTACAGAGACCAGAATGGACTGTTGGAACACCGCTCACACTCTGCAGTGATAGGGAAACCAGAGAAGCTGAGCACTCTCTCCAGGTCTTCATGATGCTGGAGCAATGCTAAAATGACTCGATCACACTTTGAAGGGATGATACTTGCAGCTGTACTGAGTCTCAAGGGCAGAAGAGGTACCTGAGGGTGTTGCCTACCAATCTTGGAGAAGTGGACTTTTTTTTTCTTTAAGATTCCACTGCTTGTCATGGCCTGAGTTCAAGTCTTGTCCCTGGAATGGGCTGACGGTGTGATGCTGGGAAATTAGGTTTGAGTTTTGTTATTTGTACAAGTAAGTCCAGCATGCCCTCGAGCAGCTGGAGGGAGATTAGCCAAGCAAAGGCCTCAACTGATCTCTGGCATAACACAGGGGTTCTAAGAGTTAATTACTAGGTTAAAAATTAGCGATAAAAGTACCAGCTGGTGGCGTGTGCGTTCCTGGGAGAGCACTAGGCATGTTTCACGTACAAACGCGGGCAGACAGAAGAGTTGACATGCTTGAAGATGCTCTGTGAGTCTAATATTCTTCTATGGCTTCAACAGATTGATATCGCAGATGTTCTTTAGGCAACATGGGTAGCTGATAAAGTCAACATGTTTGAACACTTTTGATTTTCTCTTTTCATCTTCAGCAGGCACAAGGCTCCCACGGGGAAGGCTAATGCTGCGCAGTCCAGAACTTGGGAGATAAAGCTATCTCTTCTGTTCAGAGTGACCGCTTTTCTTGACTTCTTACCCCCAAGGTGTGAAGAGAAAGCACTTGACTATGTATGGGACATTAAAGAGGGGGTGTTGAGAAATAGCAAATAAATGAGATTCAAAGAGTAGGCTGAGTGTGGGCCGTAAACATAAGGACAGCGGGGCATGGAAGGACAACACACAGAGACAGCAAGATGATTAAGAGCAGCCATACAGAGTGACTTTCAGAGGCCACTCCTTCTGGTGCAGTGTGCTAGTGAAGGGACAGTAGTCATGTACCTATTATGTCCCTCATAGTGTTGCAAGTTCTTGAGACAGAGTCATCTGAATGAGATGGCCCTTCCATCTTGGGTTTTATACTTATTTATCAAGAGAGATAAGCAATAAGTAAATTAAAAAATGACAAACAGTGTCAGGTTCTGGAAACGAAGTGCAATCGAATAATGTGATGATGTGCTTGGTTTAGGACAGAAGGGGGAAGAAGAAAAAACATAGAAATTGACTTCATTTTTTAACACTACATTTATTTGTGTTTGTGTATACGTGTGCATATACGTGTGCATATACGTGTGCACACACAAGCATGGAGGTGAGAAGCCAGCCTGCAGGAGTCTGTTCTCCCTTCCACTACTCGGGAATGTAAGCAGTGCTTGCTCTTGTAGAGTTCTGCATGTTAGTACCGGGGCAATTTTATTCCAGCTTCAATGAGAAGTCAATGGGTAGGGAACTCAAGTAGATCAATGGCATAGCAGCAAGCCTACTGTGTGGCAAAGGAGGTTAGATCAAAGGGGTAGAGAAGTCTGGCGTCTGGGTATTCTCTGAGGTGAACTCCACTCTAGCTGTTTTGTATTAGTAGGATCCAGAGATGGGTAACATCTATGTAGTTTCTTATTCTCTTGGTCATAGGAGAGGGAGGTCAGTGTTCACCACACTAGCGTGAGAATATAATGGTTTCAAGTCACTGAATAAGGAAGGACTCGGGCAATCAAAACTATGTCTTGCTGCTTCCCTATCAACCTGTAAAGCTGTAGCAGTACTAGCAAGATTTAATCAATTAAAAACAAATGTAAGGAACTAAAATGTTAATCAAAAGTAAACAAGGAATAAATCAAAAGAAACCAGGCACCACTAACAATTTTTATTGCCTTTTCTGTGGCCAGCAAGGGGATTTTAAGTGAAATTCCCCCTTTGGCCTCCAGGAAAGGATGACTTTGTTCAAGGAAAGGAACTCCTCTGCCTGTGTCTCTGGGTGCCCACGCTCCCTGAGGCCTGCCTTCCTTTCACCGAGCTCAAACAGTGGCACAATGTGGAACACCTTTCTGCCGCCTTGATTTCTCAGTAGAAAAGAGACGTTCCTCAGTCCAGATTTCAGAGCCCAAGAAATGAATGTGAACAGCTCCACTAGGGAACGAGACATAGTGTGAGAGGTGGGGATTGCATGCGGGCTGTCTTCAGCATCTTCAGCATTCGCACTAAGGTGGCTGCCAGGGTTTACATGAGTAAAAACCTTCAACTGACCAGGACTGTGAATCCCTAAGGCACTGTTAGGAGGTAGGAGAAATCACAGAAAATGTAGATTGGCACTGGTTCTACATTTTTTAAAACTATAAACTGTTGGTGTCAGTGAAGAAAAACTGAATTGACTATAACTAAGACGTTATTTATTTTATATTTTGAAGTGGTTGAGGGTGGGAGATTTTCATCTCTTTATGCTTTAGCTACCTTTGTAAAGTCTGACATTCTAAAATGAGCAATTATTGCTTCTATAAATTAAGAAATTATAGAAATTATACTAAATAAAAATATTTTACCCATGAAGATCGTAAAGCTCATGTCTTTCTCTCTGTTACTGCCATACCCAGTAGTGGAAATCTAGTATCACACCTATGATCACCGTACCTGACATTGTGAAACTGTCTGTCCCTTGTCATAGCATAACTCTGGAAGCTCACCATTCATTACCCATTATGGTGTGCTAATTTGTTTAATCATTAACGTAAAAGATGAGTGCACTAGTAAAAACAGGGCAAGCAGGAAGTTTCAAGACTGAGCTGACGGAAGCAGGATGCCTTCAATGCTTATCTCTTCGCTGGCATAGCTTAAGAATTGTTTTGATTTACTTCCAAGAAACACAGATATGGAAACATTTATTACGTGTTGAAAGAGCATCACCCTCAACCCAAGGGTTGATGCAGATATGGTCGGGCACCCTATCTGTGATGCTTCCATTCAGAAAGATAACTTTTGTCCGCCTACCAAAACCTCCAATCAATGATTCTATCCCAAGTTATTATAGAGGTTGTTTTCTTGTTCTTGTTTATTGCCTCTAACATTTCATGAACTTTTTGTAACACGATAGCTCTTGTTGTTCTTATATAAATGATCAAAATCAGTCTATTTCTAGAGGATAAAATTCCATACTTGCTACTCACAGAGGAGCCTCCTTAGTTAACTCAGAAATTTCAGTTTTGATGTGGGCAACTATAAATTTAATTTTGTGCTAATAATATGTTCAAATTGCGAGTCACTCAAGGGTGGAGTTGGGTGTCAAGGCTATAGCTCTCTTTTCTTCCCTGACTTCCCATTTTTAATTTATGCCTTTTCTTAGCTTTTAGGAAGCTGGCGTTGAAACAGTCTTTCATGGCTGTTTTTTTGAATTACACTCAGAGGAAGCATATCATTAAGTTAAATGTGATCAGAATGAAATTTATGATGAAGTACCAAAATACGCTTCATCCATCACCCAGCAGAGTTGCTAGAAGATTATTGCAGGACTGATGAGCTCTGCAGTCCCCAAGAATTATTGCTTAGTAATATCCACAGTTATTATAAGTCGTGTTCTTTCCCTAATCTTACATCCACTTTCTTCTTCCCACTCAACCACCACCAAATAAAAAATGTCTAGGAAACCAAATCTGTCTGTTTGTGGAGCTTTCCCTAATGATTCATAAATGCCCATGGCTGATGATGCAAGGCTAGGGCACTCTTTAGGGTTCTAACTATTTTAAGAAAATTCTTCACCTTTTTACAAATACACATTTAATATTTTTGATAAGTGTTTAAAGTTGCTGGGGATGACCTGGGCACAATGGTGCACACCTTTAATCCCAGCCTCTGGAAGGAAAAAGAAGGAAAAATTTCAGGCCAGTCAGGGCAATATATTGACTAAATAAATAAATTAATAACTAGGTATATTTTAAGGAGTTTTGCAAATGAGATGCATTGTTGACAAAATTGGTATACCATATATTTTCTATATAATAATATTTATGCTCATATTCATTTGAAGACCTAACACTCTTATTAAGAAGCAGGTGCCTTATTTTAAGTGGAAATGGCCCAAACTGAAACCTTCTAATAAATCAGCTCTCCCCCAAAGACTTTGAGTACTTTGTGCACTTAAGTCTACTGCTGGAGAAGTTTTATTGAATTAAACTTTGCATCATTCACAGACAATCTTGCCTCTAAACATGTAATCTCACAGTATCAGAGATAAAAAAAAATAAACTTGATTTAACTTAATCCAAGTTTTTTTTTATTTTAAAGGCATAAATACTAGGCGATAGAGATGACAAATGCCTTTCCCAGAGTTTTTATTAATTTAAAAAGTCCTTAAAAGAGTATTCAAGTCAGGCTTATTGGCACATCCTGTAAGAGAAGTAAAGGCAAGCAGATCAGGAGTCAAGGGTCATTCTAGGTTACCTAGCAGGTTGGAAGACTGCCTAAGCTATTTGCAACTATGTCTCAATAAATAAATCTAAAGTAGCATTCAGAGTAACCAACAGATATAACACAAGAGACTAGGGAGTAGAAAAGGACATAAGTAGTGGCTAAACTCAGCACAGCTGTGATTCTGGCTGTCGGTTCAGCAAACGCAGAATACATCCTCTAAAAAGAAAAAGGTGCCTCTGAGGCACATTAGACCAAAACATCACTTTGCACACTCCCAATGAAAAAGAATTTCTTGTGTTTAAATGATGGTTTTAAAACAAGGAAACGAGAATAAAAAGGAATGACTATAACCCAAAAGGGTTCATAAAGAGTGGAACAGTCTACAATAGAAGAAGCAACTGTGAGTGAAAAAGGACTGTGGTCACAACGGGTTCAATCTTTCTGTGGCCTCTCTTTTTAAATATTGAAATTCTAACCTTTAACATGATAGTATTAAGAATGGGGATTTTAGCCAGGCACTGAAGGTGCACACCTTTGATCCTAGCTTTTGGGAGGCAGAGACAGGCCGATCTCTTTGAGTTTGAGGCTAGCCTGGTCTACAGAGCAAGTTCCAGGACTGGCTCCATTGCTACTGAGAAGCTTTGTCTCAAAACAACAACAAAAATTGGAGGAGGAAATTGAGTTGTGAAGGAAGAGCAGTTGGGAATGGTGCCAGCGCTCTCAGAAAGCCCTTGCTTTTCCATCTTGTGAGTGTGTGTAGAGATGACAGCAGTCTATACCTGGAAGAGACCCTCACAAGAATCTGACTACCTGCGACTAGGACTTCCAGGCCTAAAGCCATGGGAAAGCATCATTTATGAGCCTCTTGTATGCTATTTCTAACAGCAGCTTGAGCTAAGACACAGCTGTAGGAGAGAGAAGCGGGGAGCCAGGAGAGTGAGGAGAGCAAGCAGGGAGCAGAAGCTCAGAGTACAAACAATAATCAAAACTGCTTATCCAGAGTTGTGAGAAAGAAGACCGAGGTGAGGAAGACAGAAGGGAGTAATGTCTCCACTTCAGCATCCAGGGCTGTTCATTAACGATGCTAAAAGACATGTGGGCATGAGTGTGATCCTGACAGCAGTGAGGATACATGCAGCCTTAAAACAGTACATGAAGGTGTGGCAAGGGTTTTTGTTTAACGCTTTTGTTCTTTGACAATTTTTCTTGACAAGAAAGAGCATCCTTTACCAATTGCCTACAAAATTAAAAAGATGATGGTGTCTCATCTTTTCCATGCCTGCCTGATGAGGCCAGAGAAAAGTCATGGTTGAAAACACAGTCAAACACTCTAGTTCTTGCCTGATGTATCCTGAAGCAGAAGGAGTCCAAGCGACCCACGAACGGCCTTGTATAAAACTTCAAGCATTTCGAGGATGGAGTGCCTTCTCTGGTCTATGGTTAAAATTCTACACCCTCCCAGCGCAAACATTCCCTTCCTTGCTTGGCTGGTTCAACCTTCGTACACTACGGGAAAAAACACTTCCTTTGGATCCTTCCAAAATTTTCATGGTCTTCCTAATGTGTCCTAAGGTGATCATCGGGATTAAAGACAGCCAGAAGGAGAAAATGATTTGATTTACTTACTCAGAACATCCAGGTCCAAAGGCATTCCATTGCCTCTTAAGTTTAGAACTATTTCTCTCTTGTTACAAGAAGGTGTCACGTGTAAAGGGGGCGGTCCTGGTGCTGTCCCACCAGGATCTGGGGAAATCGGGTTGCATCCTTCGTTGTGTAACATAAAGATTGTTCTCCTGCTGTAGAAAGCAAAACAAATTCTTTTCCCTTCTAAATATCATATTGCAAACTGTGAAATTTGCCCCCTGCCATATTTCTCTAGATCTTTTTCTGGCTGACTGGTTTCTAGTTTTTTTTTTTTTTTTAAACTCCAATGGAATATCTGTGTTTCTCATTAATTTCCACAGATGTATTTCCCTTCCCTCTGAGTGGAATCTTGGCATTCTGTGCCTGGTCAGGTTTCTCACCTACAGACCTTAGCCCATTGCTGCTGCCCTGGTAGAGTGTTCTCTCTGCCTCTACTGCTCTCAGACAGTGAACCCGGACAAACAAGGCCAAGTGAAGTCAGGCAGTCAGAAGCATCTACGTTCCTTACTCACTGGCTGGACTTCCTAGTGCCCATTGCATCTCGAGATATTTTTTAATGGACTAGTCTTTCTCATGGAAAATTACACCAGCGACAATCCCTTGAATCCCTTGTGCTAATGGACAATAGTAAGCTCCTCTCTTGAACTGCTTAGTTAACCCTGAGTGGAAAGGAAACGAGCTATTCCCATTAATCTCTGCCTTATCGTACAACAATAGACAAAGAAAATCAGCATCACTTTTAAGCCACTAAGGTTTGTGGTAACTTCTTATGTGTGATAGTAAATAGGAAGAGCTGTAAACTAAGGAGGGGATTAAACATGACTTAATTTAGGAGTATATTTTGATGGGGTAATAATTCAAAATAAACAACTATTAACAAGAAAGTCATTCTTTTCTTTGAGATTCTCAGAAAATACTCACGGTTCCGGTTTCCTTTTTGCTTATTAAGAAAATTTAAAAATATCTACCATCTTTTCTCCTGGCATGTGATTCAGTCACTTCACTAATCCCAAGGAAGCTGTGCATTGGACCTTCATGTAGCTATTACAAGGCTGGCTCTCTTGTGCCTTCTCAGAACTAGCTGGAGCATTGTCCTGGGCTCTCACCTCCAGAAACACCCTCCCATGCTTTGGATCAGAGATTTCCTCTGTGTATCTATGATGGCTCCCATGGGTCCATAGCTCTGAATGCTTAGCCATCAAGGAGTGAAACTGAGAAGAATTAGAATTAGGCACGACTTCCTTGGAGTATGTGTGACCTTGTTAGAGAAGATGTGTCACTGGGAGGGGGACTTTGCAGTGGTTTCTAAAGCTCACACCACCACCACCACCACCCTCTGCTGCCTGAGGATTTGGATGCAAATCTCAACTACCACTCCAGCTCTAGTGCCTGTCTGCTTCCCAGCACAATGATCATGGACTAATCCCCCAAAACTGTAGGCAAGCTCCCAAGTAAGACAGAAGTTGGTACCCAGCATGAGGTATTGCTGTGACTGGCTTGACCAGGCTGCTTGTTGGAGGGAGAGGAAGACTTCAGGGCTTTGGACTATTAAAGCAGTTGGATGCTTCAAAAGCAGGATTTAATGGTCAATCCTAGAAGAATCATGGAGAACAGTGGTGCCGAGAGTGATGTGGACTATGGGGGCCCAGTCCAAGAAGTTTCAGAGGGGAAGAATATTATCGGCTAAGCTAGAGACCATTCTCGTAATCTTTGGGCAAAGAATGTGTTTGCTCTCTGCCGTTACCCTAAAAAATCTCTCTAAGGTAAAATTGAAGAGTTTTGGATTAATGGCGTTGCCAGAGAACATTTCAAGACAGCTTAGGATTGAATGGATCATGTGGTTATTATTGATCGCTCTTATGCAGGTCATCAATGAGAGGAGCAAGTGGAGCAAAGAGATATAAAGTGTACAGTATGAGGAGAAAAGGAACCCGGAAGACTGTAATGCTGGAGTCAAGTCCTGTGCTCAAGTTTGAAGAAAAAGCTGATTCAAGAGAGAATGAAGAGAGTGGTACCCTCAGGGTCTGATCCCACGCAGCACAGCTTCTAACTTGTGAAAGCAATTAATGGAAAGCTTAAGAAAGGAAGGAAAGTGTCAACAATGGAAAACATATGCAAATGTAACTCAATGAAGGAGCAAGGTTCTGGCCCCAGCAAGCAAAAGCACTTGATCACTTTGGACACCTGGCTCTGGCTTTCCAGTCAAGAAAGATAGAGGAATAAAGGAGTTGTGGAATCGTCCTCCCCAGTTAAAGAAAGCAGCTAGCTAACATGTGGCAGGGGTGTCCCTTCACGGACACCAAGAAAGGCCATTGAGCGAAGCTGCGAAAGAGAAGGCTGGATTGTGTTGGAGAACCCAAGGCATTGGAGATTTCTGAGCCTACTGTACTTGCTGAGGAGAACTGCACACTGGGCCCCCTTTCCTCACTGTTGGAATGATAATGTATATTTTGTGCCACTGTATGTTGGAAATACATGGTTTGTTTTTTGTTTGGGTTTTACATGGGGTTACAGTTAAGGGATTGCCTTGAGTCTCAGAAGAGACACTGAACTTTTAAACAGTGTCAAGACTGTTACAGATGATGGGAAATTTAGAAGCTGGACTAAACTCATGTTACATTATGACATAGCTATAGGAGCCAGTGAGCCGAATGAGGTTGTTTAAACTAAAACAATGTCTTTGAGAATACTAATCATATATGGATTATTTCAGTGACTTGTTTGGTTGTTCATTGTTCGTTTCTGCCTGTTTACCACTCTAAAGGTAGTGAAACCTGGGAGAATAGAGCTTACAAAATGAGATTGGATCAAAGTTTCATGCAATAGCCAACTTTATCCAGAGCATCAGACAGTTTATACTCTGAGGTCACATGAGTAAAGCTCTCATGAGTTTAGGCTATATATAATCACAAGGGCAAGCTGCTCATGGCAAAAACCATGTTTTTTTTTCATAGAGGCATATAAACGAATAAGAATAACCAGTTGTAATGAATAATAACAATGGCCAGTCATAATGAACAATCGGAAGCAAACTCACTCCTATCTGCTACACCTAGAAGGAGCACGAAAACACATTCTAAGAGCAATTCTACAGTTTTCAGGAGACTGGGGTCAAAAGACTCTTGTCTTGTTTACTTATAGTTTTCTCATAAGTAGTCAGAATTCCCCTCACAGGATTCTATTCTTGTTCTACCATCTGCCTACTAGAGTTCAATTATTTAGTGCTCTCTGTCGTTCACTATAAACCCATACAAGCTTGACAAGAGTAAGTATTTGTTGGATGAATGGACAATAATTAGAAGGTCGCTGTGCTGGCAGGTAGAAAACTGGCTTCCAGCATTGTCTTGCAGTTATGTAGTTTTAGAAGCAAGGGCTCTGTGCTCTATGCCTTGGCTGCGGTTTGAGTGGTAGAAACATGACTTCTGAAAGCTTCGTGTATCTCCCTTCTGTGGCTTAAGCTTGTGAGGATTTCTCATGGCCTGAAGTTCAACTTTAGCCAATCCTCCTACTATTAAAGTGGATTTTTTTTCTTTTTAACCACAGAAGTTGTATTCAGTCATTTTCAGATCTGGGTTATAGTTTCATCTGATAAAGCCATTTATTTGGGGGAACATTTGGTTCTGGCACGCACACCTCTGCTCTCAGTCTGGCCTGTCTATTCCAAACACGATCCAGACAACCCGAGGTAACCAGGTTACCTCTGACTCTGCTCTACTATACAACCTTTGGTCCAGGTAAGTCTCCATATCCAGTCCAGGACAGGGCACTGCTAGTAATTCCATCCAGAAAACAGGCCAAACCAAAATCATCCAAAGTAAATAAGGACACTCGGTCATTATTATCTAAAGCCTAGAGATTACCAAGGGAGCAAAGAGTTCTATTCCCTTTAGTTTGTCAACTGAAGAGCCACTGATGCACAGTCTATGAGCAGCAAGGCTATGACAATACCAGTACTTTATCAGCTGTTGTAATTTTTGCACTGTATGTCTTATAACAACAACATTCAGAGACTGACCAGGAGAAAGCATTTCCCTCTAACAAAGTATAGGCAGCTGAGGGAAATCAAAGACGGGCCTATCTACTCAGTTGTGGGGAGGCTTTGTCTCCATGTGTATGCAGTTAATACGCTTCATGAAAAATCAATTTACACTTCATGAAAAATCATTGTGTCAATAACAGTTCAGGGTCCCGGAAAGAGGAAGCTGAAAATGAAGAGTCCCACCTTCCCCTATGTTAACACTGTGTTTGGTGTATTCCATGTCTACAGATGATGAACTATTTATCCATTACTATCCACTAATGTCTACCAACAGCATGAGAGTCATACCGATGAAAAGTCAGTCTGTAGACTTTACCTGTACACGATAACTTTTTCCAATATTTCAGTGTCATACTCAATAGTTCAATGCCCTAAAATTTTGGCGATTTCACCTATTTATCCCTTTCTCTCTTCTCCCTGTCTGACGTGACCACTGATGCTTTCCCTGTCAACAGAGTTTTCCTGTTTTACATTTTAAGTCCCACAGTTAGAACCATGGAGTATTTAGCCTTCTTAAACTGGGCTTCTTTCCTTTAGCACTAAAGATGGATTTGAGCTTCCTTTGTGTCTTTTTATGGATTGACAGCCCTAATTTCATTCATTTATTCCTTCAAAGACATTTTGGTTCCTTCAAATTAATATACAAGCTATTACAAAATGATGATCCAGATAGACTGGAAGGCACTAATGTGCATGATTTCAAGAGTGCAGCGTCGTTTTTCTGGAGCAGTGTCTGCATATAATCGGGAACTTCAGGAATGACAGCACCCTCTTCACTCTCAGGAGTAACGCTTCATTGGCCCGCCTTACTGGAGTCTTCTCCTGAGCCTTTATAGCAGCCTTATCACAGTAGCCATGTTGTTAATTTCTACTCAGCTTCTCTTCTCTCCAAACTCTATTTAGTCTAACCAAGCACAGACCTGTCTTATGAACGTGCGAAATAAAAACAAAACCTTCACTGCCCTTGTCTTTGGATGTCTGATATGGGCTCCTGCAGACCCATAGACAGGGGGCCCAACTTGCTGTCATTCAGTGTGTTTTAGTCTCAGCACATAGAACACATAGATGTTCTATGCTGGGTAATTATTTGTTGCTAGGAGCTGACTTTGCACTGAAGCACTCTTAGCATCCTCAGAAACATCCCGGATTTTAGACATTAGGTACCAGGATGCTCTGCTATGACTACACACCAAAAGCAGCTGCAGATATGTCCAAATGTCCCCCAGACATAGTTTGCACTACCCGCACCTCTCTGCTTGTGAGCTGCTGTCCTAGGCCCTAATTCTGTCTATTTTGTTGTCTAAAACAACCTCTTTTACTCAACAACAACATCATTCTGTTTTTGTAATAGAAGGATTTACAAAGTAGATCCCAACTTATTGTTAGAAATGCTCTCTTCTAGAAAAGTCCATTGAGAGGAAATATCTTTTCTGTCTCGACCCTTTCTTATTTCCCACTGTCTTTTACCCACAGTCAAGCGATTCCTGCGTTGTCTGTTATTGTGTTCATCTCTGAAACAGCAAAGCCCAATTTTAATTCACTCCCCGCTGTAGTCAGCCCTCTTCCACTGAGGTAGTCAGTGTTTAGCAATGTCCAGCCCTCCGACACACAGGTGGTACTGTTGCAAGGATAGAATGCCCATCCTTGGCTTACCGCTTCGGAAGTGAAGGCCACCTATTAGCCTTGCTATTTTGGGCCTGTGCCCGGGCAAACAGCTTAGCAGGAACATGCAGCAGAGCAGATTCTTTTATCCTATGGCTGATATAGAAAAGGGAGCAACAAAAGACCAGAGTCCCTCAGCTTACTTCACAGGCCTTCAAAGAGTGTTTAGGATCTCCATCTGAACAACGTTGCTTATTTACATATGTTTGTACGTGAAAGTACTACTATAATGACATGCCATTCCATGGCATGTTCTGTTTCAACAGAGTGCCATTTCCATTTACTGATTCCAGTGATGCCTGACTTAAAATTAGGTCTTAGTAGATCTCAGCATCCCTTGTGCAGATGGGTTGGATCAGTGATAAAGGCTATGGAAGGAGCTTCAAGAAGAGTTGGAATATCAGATTTGGATGTTCTGAGATCTGTGTGCTGGATACAATTGGCAAAACACACAGCAGTAATGGCTTGTGTCTCCATCATCACCGATTTTCTCTTAAGACGTATTTATTGTCCTTGTGTAAGACTACAATGCATCAGCTTCCTTCAAGTATTTGAGAGAAACTAATCTTCGACTTGTCCAACCGCCTTTTACTTCAGGGACAGCTTTATTTGTTTATTTTTTTAAATCCTGCCTCATTCCAAAAAAGGTTTTGAGGAGAGCGAAGAAACTGAATGGCATGGGTCAGTGAGAAAGAAACTGGAAACGACATTCTCCAATTCTACACTATTTTCTGAAACAATGTCAAGCCCTTACAAGGATGGGAAAATAGCTAAGTCACATACCGTGAAAGTCAAGGATTCTCTCTTAGGGAATAAGTGTCCTGGAGCTACTGTCCTCCCAGTACATTTGTGAGCTTAGCAGTTTGGAATGTCAACACAAAGGGTGACTAGGGGCAGAGGCCTGCAGGAGGCTTTGTGGCCACTCATTGATCAAGGCATGGAGCAGAGACAGAACTAGAAACTGTGTGCAAAGAATGCGCAGACTAAGCTCCTTGAATTAACATGCAAGAGACATTTCTCTTTCCCAAGCATGAAATCAATTCTAAATAAGAATTGAGCAAACAGGCCTTCTGAATACTGTGTAGTGAGAGGGGGAAAATCTATCCCATAAATGTTGTTGTTTGGTATCCTTCACTGATCAATCTTGCACATATACAGGCAAATATTTAGCCAAGGACATGGGATCTTGTACTTTGTTTTATAGTAACGTTCAAAGCCAAATCTGGGCTTCAATTTTCCTGTGTTGATTCATAAGAAAAGAAAGAAAGCCACGGTGAGAGTAAAGAAGGGGAGGAAACAGAAAGGTGCAAGGGAGTAGAACACAATGTTGGAGGGCTCTACTCTGCCATCTTTCAGAAGAGGAAGTGGTTTTAGGACCCAGTAACTGGGTAGACACTTGGCGAGGGTTTTGAGCTTAGCCAACAACAGATGCAGCTGGCAATCCTTGCCACAAGTGGTCCAAGGTATCTCAGCTTTTATTGTCCTGTGTTAAGACCCAACGGCGCAGACTACCAACAGCACCTGCATGCATTCTGCAGACTCCCACGTTTACTGGGAGGACACGGGCTTCAGACAGCGTATTTTGTTGTAACTCACGCACTAGGGCTGGAAATAAGGCAGGAAGTAGATGTAAGCCCATGGCTGACCAAAATGTGGAAAATGCAGCTCGCTGTTTGCCCAACCTAGAGCAGCAACAAGGATATGCCAGACGTGTGTGTAATTTCAGATGTTCTAGGAGTCATATTTTTAAGAGTAAGAAGAAATAAAGAAAATGAATTTGAATAGTGCATTTTAACTATTCCATTGTATCACAAATGTTATTATTATCACATATAAACAGTAAAAATGTAACCAATGAAGTCATTTGTATTTATTTATAAAAGAACTTTACATGACATGTCCTTTGTCACACTTTTGGTTACTATATTGGACAGAACAGTATCAAAAGAAAGTGACTATGGATTTTAATCTCCCAGTAACCTAGTGTATTAGGACAAACCAGCACACATCAATGGAATGACT
Organism: Alexandromys fortis; assembly: GCF_014885135.2. Taxonomy (NCBI): domain Eukaryota; kingdom Metazoa; phylum Chordata; class Mammalia; order Rodentia; family Cricetidae; genus Alexandromys; species Alexandromys fortis. The sequence goes on from NW_026067902.1 coordinate 6,214,002, forward strand.
CCATCAACATGACTGAGAAACAAGAGACAACAGAGACAAGAGTTAGGAGAGCTGACTCTGCTCTCTGTGCCCAGGTAGCTGTGTGACCTCAGGGATGCCAGTTCATTCTGCTGTCTGTCATTTGGCACTGTGTTAGCTGGTCTACAGCAATGAATGGTCTCAACCTGTGGGTCACGATCCCTTTGGGAGTTGAGCGACCTTTTCACAGAAATCATATATCAGATAGCCTGCATATCAGACAGTTATATTACAATTCATAACAGTAGCAAAATTACAATTCATTATGAAGTAGCAATGAAAATAATTTTATTGTTGGGGGTCACCACAACATGAGGAACTGTATTAAAGGGTTGAAGCATTAGGAAGACTGAGAACAACTGGTCTATAGAATCCATTGAAACTGAAATACCCACAGACTCTAGACTGTGAAAGATGCTTGTGATAGTTTGAAAGCTGTCACAATTACAATCATCTCTCTAATAATTGTTCCCATTTATGCTGAGGACTGTTTCTACCTATTCAGAATGGGTTAGATTTGTGATGTGCTTCTAGAGAATAGGGTATGCATGGCAGAAGTTATAAGACATCGCCCCTAGGGTTAGGCTATAAAAAGATTGCCTTGGGTTCTCCTCCCCCCATCTCTGTCTCTCTCTGGGACAACCAGCTATCCTGCCAGGAGGGACCTAAGCAGTCTATAAAGAGGCCCCTATGGTGAGGAGCTGAGGCTAGCCTTCAGCTTGTGAGTGAATTTGGAAGTTTATCATCTTCCACTTGAGTCCAGGGGTGACTTACCCAAGCAAACAAAGTGACTGCAGTCTCACAAGAGAACTGGAGCCAGGGCTACACTATTAAATTACTCTTGAATTTCTGCATTTTAAAAACGAAGATGATAAACATGCATTTTCAGTAACTAAGTTTGGGCAAATTTGTTACACAATAAGAGATAGCAAATACAACGCTTTTGATGAATGAAAGACATGTTGAATAAATTTAAAAGCGGGCCGACTACAAGCTGAATAGCACAAAACCATCCATCCCATCTTACAAGGGTATTTCCAGGAAGCAGGGCTAACAGCTGGCTCATACACTACAAGGAGTCACGTTAACTCAGTGTTTCTGTGCACTTAGCACTGCTCCAAAACTTCTGTGTGTCTTAACTCACTTCATCCTTACAAGGATTTACAAAGTGGATCATATTATTAAAACTCTATTTCACAGATAAGCAAATGCAATCATAAAGCTGAGTAACTCTCCTAAGACTATATTAGGCTGCAAAAGACAAGACTGTGATTGGAACTGTCGTGTTCACCCCTCCCCCAGTGTTTTTCTAGGAAGTGTCCTTGACAGAAGATTGGTGGATAGTCTCCCCTCTCCAAGGTCCACTCTACAGAAATGATCCATAAGCTTAGCCAAGGGCCCAGATGTGGGGGCGGTCACTGTTCTTGTGCTCTGAGGCAGGACAGTAGAGAGTCGAGGTCATCAGACCATGAAAGACTTGTAATTCGGGTAGAATGTATTTCTCGGGCAGCAAGCTCAGAGCATGGTGATGTTTTCAGTGTATGACATAAGTGGACAGAAATGGAAATGTGACCCTAAACCACAGCAGATAACAAGTAAGGACAAGGTCAGTGAGCATTTCCTCACAGAACATTCTGGAATGTAACTCGTGGGGTTTCCTCCCCTGGAGTTTCCCTCTAAGATTTTCTTTAGTACAACATTAGAAGAGGGGATAGGTGAACTTCATTTGAGAGGAAAGAAGCACGCTTTAGAGTCAACTGGTTTGAAACCAGTTAGCCTTGTCCAGAGTAAGTCATAGAAACTCGGGGGACCCCCAGGCATACAATCCATAGTACAAATTGACCTTGGTAAATTTGTCCCTTATCATCACCAGCTCCCTTGTGTTGATGCTGGCAGATTTTCACAGTGAGGGGTTAGTGAGGCACCCGCTCATCAACCTCCCTACCAGATAAGATGAAAACAATTAAAAAAAAAAAAAAGTTCAAAGAGAACATTTCCATAAATGCAAACATTTGTCATAAACAGGTACCCCATGCCGGGATGTCGGGCCTGCCATTTTGTCTTGCTCAGAAGGTTCACTTGTAACAGACAACCAACCTCTCCAGGGGGCAAAATTTAGGCCAAGACGGGAAGCAGAATTTTCCCATCAGTCATTAGAGATAGGAGCGTTTCATAGTCAAGGGCTGAAATTCTGTTTAGAATTTTACTTACTCTTTGGAGTCAACACTCTGTTCACTAAAGGATGGTGTAGCGCAATACCCCACATGGTACCCAGGGTTTAGCTAACCCCAGTGCTGACAACACCAGACCACTTCGGTTCTTGCTAAGTTTCTAATGTAGGTCAAGAAGGAAGAGCTGTAGGGACTCTGGTTGAGCTTTTGAAGTACAGTAGCATGCTAGTAAACTATACCTCAAACAAAATGTATTGTTTTTTATTTCCATTGTGTAAATATTCCTACCACACCGATTTCATGCTAAGAACATGCAGTTTTTGAATGCAGACTTAGAAAGAATTGGGCATCCCTGGTATAGAGCTGATTCAGGTTAGCTCTGCATCACAGTTGAATATGATTTTAGGATTTGAATTTTCCAAATGCCCACTACCTAGTTCTGATAAAAAAAAAAATGTCTAGTGTTAACAGATTTCATTCAGGACAATTATTTCATGTTGCTTAAACAGTGACCCCTGACCTAACTAACATCTGAAAACAACACACATTTAAGGAATCTTGTCATGACAGCTAGGTTCTGTCTTGGGAGGCTACAATGCAGGTGTTGGCCATATTTATGGTCTCTTTTGAAGACCTAGCTAGGGAAGGACAAACTTCCAAACTCCATCTAGAGGGCACAGAAAGTTAGCTAGAGGCTGCTATAATTGCTTGCTGTGTGGCTTTGATCAGCTAGAGGAAAGAGGGGTGGGAGCAATGAGCAGAAGTTGGAAGTCTCATCACTTGTATCCTTTTACCTGTGGAAGAAGCAAGCCATAGCAGCCCACATTCAGAGGGGAAATACACAAAATCATGGAGACCGGCAGGTATGGATCCCAGGCCGCTGTTTGTGAGGCAACATACCATGAGATCTTAGACCAATGTGAATTCTCTGTACCCATGGGCTCCACTTCTCTGGCTTCAACCTACCTGAAAAAGAACATGTTTGAAAGAAATGTGCCCGTACTAACTGTGTATCTATTGCTTGCTTGCTATGAGCTGCTGAACAATACCAGGAAAACCTTATGACCTTTGAGGTAAGAGAGTTGAGCATCTTCAGATTTGGGCAACTGTGGGAGTCCTAGAACCAATCCCACATGGATAGCGATAGAAGGCTGTGCATATAAAAGAGATGCCATACCGCTCATGATGAACATATTTTTCCTAATTAAATTATAAGCCATATAACAATCTAAAAATGCTTTGTAACTTCTCCCTTTCTTACCCTTAGGATTACAAAATTGAGAAAGAAGGATCTAAAGTTTGAAAGCTGGTAGCTAAAAAACTTCAACCTGGCTAATAAAGTGCTGAAAACATTTGAGGCTCTTTATGCATGGATGTCCTCTCCTCTTCACCTAGCTGCTACTTCTCATAAAACCAGTGCACATTGTGATATCATTGGTCTGGTCCCTTGGATGACTTGCATGTGGCACTCCCTGACATTGACAGTGGCAATCTAAAGTTCACATAACACTTTCCCTAATCTCCATTATTATGGTGTGTGTGTGTGTGTGTGTGTGTGTGTATTACAAACAATCTTAGGCAAGTCATATGACATAGAGCTGGGTAAAGTATACCCCTGTGGTTGATCCAAAGCCCAGTGTTCATTTTATTTTATTTTTTTCCTTTCAAACTCTAGTGTTTCCCAACATAACTGATCTGAAAGTAGAAGAAAGCAAAGCAAAGGACCAGGAATATTTAAGAAATTAAATCTTCTCATGCAAAAGAGGAGCCCTCGTCCTGTGGTGCTAAGGGTATGTAAGATAGTCCAAAAAGATCTTCCAAGCGTAGCCAGGCATCAGAGAGGCTAACAGTGGTTCCCAAAGTATGGCTCCCAGATCAGCAGCTTAGTATCACTGGGGATTTACTAGAAAGCGGGTTTCTGCCTCCCTTTCTGAATCAGCAACCCCGTGAACAGGGTTTGTTCTGTATTAAGCTGTTAGTCCCTGTCCTTTGAGAGCCACCACACCAGACCATGTCAGAGATGAGAGAAGTCTTGAGGGTGACATGTTCAGTACTGAGGAAACTGAGGTGGCAAACAGTGAGGTGATAGTTGATTCTGCCAGGTTGTGAGACGCTGTCTCCCCGAAGACAGGTGTTTTTGAGTCTTAATATCTTAGGCAAGCTATGGGCTGGGTCTCTGGTGTCAGGCCCGAGCTCCTGCCTAAACCCTTTCCTTTGCCCAGAGTCTATCAGGCACCTCCATCCAGTCATGCACCGCACGTCCTACCAGGCTGTTGGGTGTGGTCATGTACTCAGAGGTGTGTGCTGGAAGAGTTAAACAATTACCAACCTTTGATGGCCTTCCTGTTCTTTAATGCCACATGCCTGTCCCATTACCTGTAAAGGTGAGCTCAGACAGAGGCTGTGAACGCATACCTACCTGGACGCCTGCCAAACGCATCTGGGGCCGGGATCGGACTTCCAGGCCTGGCACCTCACTTACACAGTTAATGTTTGGACAGTAAACTTGAGCCTCCCTAGCACAACTCACCCTGACACGCAGGATCACGGCAAAGGGTACAGATACCCTGGCTCGGGTATAACCTTTGAATAGCACAATGGAATGCACAGACCTAGCAAAGACACACCGTGTTAGGTGGGAAGTGGGTGGAAGGTAAGATCACAGTGAGAAGTGTGCTTGGTAGAGCGAGGGAGCCATCATTAGTCAGAAGAGATATGGAGATACTGATAGCCCTGTCATCCCATCTCCATGGAGACCAAGAGATGAGAGTCCTCCGGAATGTCTCGGTAGAGAAAGTGCTTTCTGTGCAAACATGAGGACCTGAGCTTGAATCCCCAGAACTCAAGTAAAGCTGGGTGTGGCAGTACGCAACCGTAATCCAAGTGTTCCTTCCATAAGGTGGGGAAGTGGAAGGTAGAGAGAATATCCATGAGTGCTGATGAGCCAGCTAGCCTGGAATATACAGTAAAAAATAAAGACTGTTTCAAATGAGGCCAAAGGAGAGGGAAACACACACATGAGCCACGGCATGAGCCTTTACTCTCTCCAAAAATATGTACACACACACACACACGCACACACACACACACACACACACACACACACACACACACACAGAGCAAGAGGAGCCTAATCTTAATCATGCTTAAATTTTTATGCTCTAAGGCCAACGTAAAAAGCTGGCACCCACCCCACATATACACTTGCACCATGTCCAACCTACAGATGTGTTTCATACTGTACATTTCGAGTTTGACTTGTTTTTAAAGTAAAGGGTGTTTATTGGTATTTCCAGGGCTGAATGATTAGAGTCTATGCCTCATATAGTAGACAAGTCCTGTCCCACTAAGCCACGGCCCCAGCTCCAAGGCAAAGCTTCAACTCGGGGACTGCAATAGATGATATAGCTACACAGAGCGTAAAAACTCCTGCTCCCCATGTTTTTCTGGGGTGGAAACTCACTCCTGAAGCAAGAGCCAGAGTTTAATTCTCCTCCACTGGAGTCTGGATAGGTCTACCACTGTTTACACCGGAGATGAAGACTGAAGGAACACCTTACGACGTCTAAGACCAGATCTTAAAAGGCCAGGAAGCATCCTCCTTGTTTGAGGGAATCCTCAGGCACACAGCTCTGAGTCACCATGGAAAATGTCTGCATTGGTTAGATTTTACAGTCAATCTGACCAATCTGGTGTCACCAGGGAAGGAGAAATCCAGTTGAACAAGTGCATCCGCCAGACTGATTTGTGGACATTTCTGTGGTACGTTTCTTTGATTGCTACTTGATACACAGTGGTCCATCCCACTGTGGTTAGTGCCTGCCCCGGCAGGTGGCCCTGGGCTGTATAAGAAAGTTAGCTGAGCACGAGCCAGTGAGAGAGCTAGAGAGCCAGCCAATAACCAGCATCTCTCCATGGTTTCAGGTTTTGGCTCTTCCCTTGGCTTCCCGCTGCGGCTTTCCCCCATGATGGATTAGGAGCTGGAAGGGTGAGGTGAAATAAACCCTCGCCTCCCAAGTTGTTTTTGGATGGACCGCTTTCTCACAGCGTCAGAAATCCAAACCAACACAATGCCCATCTTCTCTGAGGCTACCATGATGAGACAGAGAGCTTGGTCAGTTGGCAATTTTGGTCACTGAGTCTTTCCAGAAAGATCTCTAAGTAGTCATTCCGATGGTTTCAGTCTCTGCCTTTCCATGTTATCAGCTCAGACTTCCTTCAGACATAGAAGAGCAGACTCAAGGCGACTCCCACTGTGTCTGTGAATACAACCTGAAGAATCTATGAGAAGCAATAGGATGATTGCTAAGTGGCTATGTATGAAGGAATTTATTACTTAACTAGAATGATAGAAGTTTCCATATTTTTCTTAAAAGGAAGTACCATATTTCCTGGAAAGTTTGGAGGGCAAAACCAGACAGAAGTTGGAGATCCACACAGGGTTTAGAGAGCCATACTCAACACTGCAGGCTGAATATTGCTGGCACATTGTCAAACATCACCTGTTGTTTCCTTTTCAAGGGGGAAATAGAGGGCAGAGAACGTTCTGACCTCATCTGTCGGCACCGTCCTGCCTGGTTCCTTATGTGTCGAAGTTTGCAACCCTTGCCCTGGAATAGAGAAAGCACACGATAAATATTTGTTGAATTTCGAAATCCATCCATTCTTCCCGCTGACTTTATATTTATCTCTGTATTCTTGGAGATAAAGATCTACTTTCCCACACGTTTAGTAGAGTGTAAGTCTTCCATGTTTTCTTTTGTTCCTTCTTCATTTTCCATCCTTTCTTCTCTTTCCTTCTGTTTTTCTTAGTCCATTTTCTGATGCTACAGTAAAATACCTAAGATGAGAGTGCTTTAAAATCAGCAAAACTTTACTTGGTTTATGATTGCAGAGGCTGCGGTGAGGTCTTATTTCTGTGTTCATTAGCATATCTTCCATAGCACTGTGGAAGCATCGTGAAGGGAAAGATAGCAAGGGGGTGAACATATCTCCCCCCCCCCTTTGTAGCTACCCATCCTAGTGATAGTGGCCTTAAATCATCCACCAGTGTGACATAATTAAAGGCCTTTCGCAGCTCTCATCACTCTATACCATAAAAAAAATGACACTTGCATTTCCACTTGAGTGTGGCAGTGTGGCTTCCTCCACCCTCCGTCTCTCCCTCTGTCCTTCCTTCCAATTCCTGTTCTTTTACAGCTGGGTCTGTCTTTTCATGTCACTGAACAGTGGCTACCCATTCACCCCCAACTCTGAATATAGGACAGTAAGAGATTTTAAACCGGGCAAAGGCTTCCTTTCTTAGCAGAAGTGTCATCCTCTTAAAGAGGCGGCACCTCCTTCAGAAAAGCTGAAACCAGGCCCCCTCTCCAGACCTGTCCACTCAACCTGGAAGCCAAGAACAACACAGCCTGGCCTTCACTAGGCGCTTCAAATGGTGCTATTGCCCACTACAGTATTGAACATCATCCTGGCCTTCTTCAGCTAGCTAAAGGGAAAGTCTGTCACCCAGGAATGAAGTCAGAAAATGTACATAGAAAGTCACGAGAACCAAGAGGGGCTGCAAAGCTGCAGTTAGTGCCTCTAACAGCGTAGCTTGGGCGATCAGCAGTGTCAGGGCAAGCTGAGGCAGGCTCTTTATCCCAGCTCCTGTGGACGAAGCTCTGGGAAGAAGTTTATATTGTCTATGAACTAATGGCCATCTGAAACATTTCTTTTCCTTTAATTATGGATATACACAACAAACCACGGTAGCAATGGATAGAAAGAAACATTACTTTGTCCGTAAGAAACAAAATCATAGTTATTTTTAGACCCCAGATAATTTTTTTTACTCATCACTACTTCCAAATGATGATAGTTTTAGGTTTCCTGCTATTATGTATTATTTGATTGACTATTAGAGGAACACATGTATTATTATAATTTTAAAATATTTCGATTTCCTTTTCAATGCCATGTACTCATTACTATGGTTTTAACATAGTCTTCAGAAGGGAAACACAGTCTACTCCAGACTATCAAAAGTCTAGGTCCCAGGAGCTTGGATGAAAGAGACAGGCAATTTGTGGCACAAGCCAGCTTGGTCCCCCCAAGCTGATCCACCGCAGAGATCCAACCTGCTTCCCTTTGCCTAATCTCTCTCTCAAAAAGGAAGAAGCTGAGGCTACCAGAAAAGAAGCCCTGAAGTACAAGCTAATGGGCTAGGAAGTATCTAAAGTCATTTTTCCACCTTCACAAAAAGTCTTACACACTTCAGAGGTCTTTGTTTCCAGTGTAAGCATAAGTGCATCCATTGTTCAGAGGAAGAAAAGGAAACTGAGACAAATCAGTATATGTTAACATCTATCAATCATTGGTAGTGCTAGTAATTATCAATTACAGATGATTTGTATGAATAATGTGATAATAATGTGATGCTTGTCCTCTATATTACATTAATTACAGCTCATGGTTAATTTCTAATAACTTCACGATAGTGATTAGTACTGATAACAATACCGAATCCTGTTACGTACTAGATCATGGATCGTGGATTTTCCTTTCAGTATTTCATGCAATCTCAACAGAATCTGCTAAATGAATAGGACTACTTTTGTTATTTTCTACATGGAGAAGTCTTAAGCAAAGTCTAATTATCCCCTTGGAAACCTGGTATGTGCAGGGAAGCTTGGTGTGTGTGGGGAAGCCTGGTGTGTGCAGGGAAGCCTGTTGTATGTGGGGAAGCCTGGTGTGTGCAGGGAAGCCTGTTATGTGCAGAGAAGACTGGTGTGTGCAGGGAAGCCTGGTGGTGTGAGATAATTTTGTATTCTGTCAATTATGTTTTAAATAAATGCTGATTGGCAAGTAGCCAGACAGAAAGTCTAGGTGGGACAACCAGACGGGAAGTAGAGGTGGGGCAATGAGAACAGGAGAATTCTGGGAAGAAGAAAGCCCATTTCTCTGTAGTGTGAGCTCGCCACAGAAGAAGCAAGATGTGACTCCCCTGCCAAATAAGATACCGAGCCACGTGGCTAACACAGATAAGAATAATGGATTAATATAAGTTATAAGAGTTAATAAGAAGCCTGAGCTAATGGGCCAATCAGTTTATAACTAATGTAGACCTCTGTGTGATTTCTTTTGGGACTAAACGGCTAGGGGATTGGGCAGGACAGAAACTCAGTCAACAGCCTGGTGTGTTCAGGGGAGCCTGGTGTATGGGCAAGCCTCTGTGGCAGAAAGCACATGATCACCCCCAATTGCCTTCAGGGTGACTAGTCCTCACTGCTACATTGGTCAATGTTTGTCTACACATTCCTGGCTAGTTAGAATTAGAGACTCAGTCATGGGGTCATGGAGCCTTCCAAGAATTTGAGGAGGAGGGGGCTCAGCTTCAACGTCTCAGAGTTGTGGAGTCTCTGGGGCTTTACTTTGGCATAGAAGTGGGCAAATATCCTTCTGCTAACCCTTATGCCTTCTGCAACTTGAGTCAGCAGCTCAGCAAAAGTTGCAAAGACAATCCCAGGAGGTGTGGCGTGGTCAGGAATAAATAAGGCAGGGAACATTTGAACCAAAACGCACAGAAACCGGACAACCAGGATGTGCCAGGACATGCCAGTTCATGACTTACAAAGGCTACGGTTTTCATGGTGAATGCTCACATCACCTGGTTAAAATCAAAATAACAATAATGCCTGGGGTTCCCCTGGGCTCTGGGCCTGTGCTGTGTGAGAGCTACTGTGGGAAGAGCTGTGAAGCTAAAGACAACGTGAACGTTTCTTTCCTAGAAGAGAAAAGGTACCAAGGAAGATGAATTCCCCTGATTCCATGACGCCCAAATCAATGTTAGGAATGAACTGAACTGCCGTGTAAGACAGCATCATGTACTCATCTGTCTACATCAGCTGCTGCTCGCATAGCTCCACGTACCTATCAAGGGTTTAAAGCAAACACCGTGAGTGGCTAAAAGAACAGAATTGTTTCTGACTCTGCTAAAACCCAATTCACTCACAAAATGGGTTTCTGAACTTAAAATCAAGGGAGGGGAGAAGAGAGGGAAAAACAAAAGCTCTTTTATTTAGCATCATATTCACAATGAAAACTGGCACAGAAGCCAACCACATACGTTAACATAGCCTGGGCTAGTTTAAAGCTTATGAATGCTTTTCTGTGGGAAACTGTGAACATGGAAAAATCCATTCTCTTATTTTTTTTTTTTCCAAAAAAGCAGTGAGTTCAGGGCTCAATGTGTATTCAGAACCTTGCCAGAAATGCCAAGTGAGAGTCAATGGGGGAAGATCAAATCTGAAGGAGACTGGGACCTAGTAAACTGGAAACCAGAACAGAGGAAGGAAAGAGGCCTGCCGAACCCTCACCAGGGGCAGATTTCCACACTAGTCAGGAGAGGGGCAACTGGAGGGTCTTTACCTCTCTCGGATACCAGCCATGCTTGTGGAAGACTCCTTGAATCAAGAGGACAGAGCATCTGAAGTCTTGTTCAAAACACAGCAACCTTTTAAAGGAGGACCATGGGCCCGTGGGTAGGGAACTGCACAAAGCAATAGTTAAGAGACTGATGTGATGAGGTTGTCACTCAATTTTGATCACACGAACTTTCCTTGAATAACTTAGCATTGAGAAACAGAAAGCAACTGATTCCTCTAAAAGCTGCCTTGAAGCTAGAGGTGTCTGCAGCTATTTCTTCAAGCTTCTGTTAATCTTCAGGAACTAGTAGGAGCATCATGTAACAGTTTCCCTGGGGAATAAAATGCCCAGCAAATTCATTCGCACAAAGAGAAAAATAGTTTAGAGATAAATGGGCTAAAAACTTTGGTTTATAATACAGAACATCATTCTTCAGTGTATTTGTCTACTCTCCATCCTTTCATGTCTACATCTCTTTATTCACCTATCTCTCCATCCATTTACCTGTCCTTCCATCTGCTATGGATCCCCTCAACAAATATTATTGAAAACCCAAGTAGCACAAAATACTATACAAAAGTCTATAGATGGCCTAAGATGGTCACCATTCTTGGAGTTCATCTTCAGTGCATAAAAAAAACAGAGTTATGTATATTGATCTTAGTATAGGACAGAGAACATACACGGTCATTACTTGAGAAAGACATGATGTATGAACCAAGAACAGAACGCTAAGTAAATACATCAGAAACCATTTTTGCTGGCAAAGAACATGAAACACATATGATGTTGAAAAAACTACAAAAAAAAAACCCCAAAACAAATAGAATGTTGAAAAAGTTATCAATTAGCGTATTTCCAGGATTACTTGTGAAATATTCACAGAGGACCTCTTTTGTGGCATGGTCCACTCTCACCCTATAACACAGGCTCACTCTGCATGCTCACTCCTTCACTACACCTAGGAAGGCAGACAAAAGAGACAACGTCACTCTACAGCAGTGGCTCTCAACCTTCCTAATGCTGTGACCCTCTAATACAGTTCCTCATGCTGGGGTGACCCCCAACCATAAAGTTGCTTCGTTCCTACTTCATAGCTGTAATGTCGCTACTGTTATGAATCGTAATGTCAATATCCGTGTTTTCCTATAGTCTCTTTGGGGTTGCGACCCACAGGTTGAGAACTACTGCTCTAGCATGAAACATAATGCCAGATCAAAAGGTTGACCTACCAGCTTGACGAGGAAGCAGAATGTACAAATGACGTCTAAACACCTTTATGACCCGTGGTGCCAAACATTCTAGGTCTCGTACCTCTGCTGAAGGTGATTAAAAACACTGCCAGTTTTCAGCCGGGAAGAGGCATGCCAGTGAGGACCCTCTGGAACTCTGCTACTGGCATCTAGTATAGAGCAGCCCAGGGTAACTGTGGTAGGAGCCAGGAGATGACTAGGGCTCTCATTCTGGCAAGATGGCGGTGTCACATGAGCTAGGACCTTTCAGTGCAGGTGGTTGATGCATAAGAGCTGCATAGTGGATTGGCGCTGCAGGAGAGAATAATGGAGTCTATTTGGGGGGAAACAAACTAATGGAAAAGGAAGAAAATGTGTGTCTGTTGCAGAGTGGACACTTCGGAAATTGAGGAGATTTTGGGGAGACTCCAAAATGTTCATTACTGGGGTGGCTATAGGTGGGCTGCTTCTGAGACATGATGCTCCCCTCACTCACCTGACACTAGAGAAGCAACTGTGGAAGCATCCAGAATGCCAACTGCTTCGTCCACGTGTGCTATTCTTTGTGAGATTTCAGCCTTTGTCTCAGTTTGCACTGTGATTCTCCTTGGCCAAAAGGAAGCGAATGACAAGTCCTTGATGTTTGGAATTACAGTTCCTCACATCAGAATAAAATTATTTATAAAATAGACACATAAATACAAAAATACTATTTTTTTTTTCAAATTTAAATTCTTAAAATCATGAAATAAAGTAGGGCAGCGTGGACTATACCTGTAATCCCAGAACTGGGAAGGCTGAGGTAGGGGATCACTACTTTCGAGACAGTGTTGAAAGAGAGGAGAGTGGAGGGAAGGAATAGGGCAGTAGGGGACGGGAAAAAGAAAAGCCTGAAAGAAAAAAAAGTGAATGGCTTGGAATCGCCATGCTTTGGCAAATCCGTATGCCTTACCTTTCAAAAGAGGACACATTCTTCTTGCGTATGGGTTCGCGACACAGCAATCACCGCCATCCACACTCATGTTGTCACTGTGCGTGCAGGCCGTCTGTTGCTGTGTGGACGGTGTTGTGTCATCAATGACCTTGGGTTTTCTGCTAGTGAACTTTATAAACTGCAGATCAGAATCCCTTATCTGATCAAAACACAGGATCTCGATGTCATACCATAGGAATCGTTTTCCTACACACACTTGGCAAGTGGCTTCTTTAAAAAATAAAAATAAAATAAAACAGGTGTCATTTTGCCAGTCATCCACTCTGAGTATAACTGAGCAATGTGCCCAGTGGTAAAATGGACCAGGGACTCTAAAAGCAGACGCAGGTAACAAGGGCTTGTGCGGCTAGTGCATCTTTTACAATCTCCTCCATTTCTTTCCTTTGTTACAGAAAGAAGGTAGGCAGGCAGGCAGAGAATAGAAGGTGGTTCTTGTTATTTTTCAAAACCAGTTCATCTTTTCTGATGAGTCACATCCCTGTGTCTCAGCCAAGTTCTTCCATGTCCCCACTTGGCTTGAGGAACCTGGGTGTAACTCTTGGGTCATGATCCTGAAGACAGAGCCTTATATTTCTCCAAAAACAATTTGGGCCCCTCCACCCGTGATGCAATACTCCAACCCCATATAAACCAGTGGGAGCTTTTACGGGTTGACTAATCTGTTAACACCCTGTGATCCAGAAGGGGAGTTGCTTAAGCCTTTTTCAGGCTGGGTCATATAAACTGTGTCTCAGACCATGGTTCTAGCAATCTTAATGTCCTTCCCGATGCTGCCACAGGATACCACGGACAGGCAACCATCAGTCAGGAAGGATTTGTGCAAGCTCTACCTATTTGGACCTGGAAAGAGATCAATTCCTGTACATTGACTCTCAGCCTTAGGCCACCTTGTCTTATAAGGACTGTGCCTAGTTCCCAGGATAGGAACTGGGAATTATAATATTTAAGTCTCATAACTTGTGAACACAATTCCATTTAGCCACATTCAAAGAGGTGAATGAACTCCAACTTGTGTTGCTTTTCCAACATTTGTTCTTCAGGCAGCAAGAACTGCAGATTGCCTTCTTAACAAGTTCTCAGTGGGCTGGCTAATCTCATCCAATCTTTGCAGACAAATAGAAACCAACAAAATCTTTCAAATTTCAACAAAATCCAAGCCCTCCCCCCCAAAAAAACACAATGCTCTTTCTCAACTAGATATGTTTCCAAAACTAAACCAAGGTGGCAAATGTATATGAATTGTAATCAATTAGTTGCTATGGGAGCACAGACTTAGTAAGTATACCAGTTTAGAGAGGAAAACAAGGAGATGGTGATGTCTGTCATAGGCTCAGAATCGGAAGTACTGGCCTTAATGCCTTGTTTGCTAGCTACCGCTTTTGACAGAGCCAGACATTGAGAATCATTTCACTGTAAGTAAAAGGGGCACGATCATAAGACATGCCATCTAGTATGTCTCCACTGCCCTTATCACAGAAAATTAGAGGAGCTGACCAGACCAGTGAAGAACACCTCCCTCCAGATGGGACACACTCTTCTGCATCCTCCTTACCGAGCATCTGCCAGTGACTTTGGACTGTGTATGCATCAGATTAGGAATCTTCCCCAGCACTGACTGTATTTTAATTGCTTATGAAATAGCTTTATCTCAAAAGTAACAAAACTGAAAAAAGAAACAAAGCAAATTCAAGTCCAGAATTGTTTTTCTTTTTGTGCTGGTATGAGACTTCTACAGCACATCATAAATCATCAAATTTAGCACGTTAGAAGTGTTTTTATTTATATTTACTTATGAAAATTTCATGCATGCATACAATAGATTTTGATGACCACATCCCCACATTTTTTGGAATAAGAAGTCTGGAGGGTTGGCAAAGTTTGGAGGGATTTATCAAAGAGGTTTGTATCTGAAGACTCTGGCAAAGTCTGTTTCTGTGATCTTTTAGATGGGGTAAAAATTTGGTTCCTTGTCATTGTCTAAGATCCCATTTCCTTGTGTGGGCCACTCTTGGAGGCACACATGTGTCACAGCTACTAGTGGGAAGTGCCATCATAACCTGATCTCTCATGTCCCCAGTATTTCTTGTGAGGAAGATTCCTATGCCTTTGCGGGACTTATCCAATAGCTTCAGACTTAGTCTAAACAATCCTGCTCTCAAAGCCCATCTAGGGAGGACCTTAATTATTCTATAAACGCCTTCAGGCTGCACTGGTATTAGTATTTGCCTTGATAGTAGAAGGATGTGTATATACCAAGAGGTGGGATGTTTTGGAATTCTGCACAAAATTTTAGTTGGGGCTGTAATCATCACCACAGTGGTCCTCTGACCATCTCGGTTTCACATTCTTAGAAAATGTTTTATACAGTTCTCAGCAGCTTTGCTTAACCTAAAACCATTTTCTCTACTGTGTCTAGGATAGGTATTAATCAAGAAATACCCCCATTCACCACTGGCTGTGAGCACTGCCCCTGTGCCTCCCTTCCAACTGTGCTTGTGACTTTTAGTGTCCCCCACCTCGGGGACTGTAGCATAAGATGCCCTTCTGGAGAAAACAGATGGAACCGCTGTGAAAGCATGAAATAACACTGGGGTGAAGCCATGACATTCCTCTGCTGAGAACAATTGTGTTAAGACCTCTTTTCCTCTGGCATTTCCAGATGCGCATGATTCTTGGTTAGATCTACATCTCTGGATGAGCAATACACAACAGATAGAGAGTTAGCTGGAAAGATAATTGATGGTTGATAAAAAAAAAAAGAGGTGAAAATAAAAATGCATCTGCTGGGGAGAGAAGAGTAGATACCAGATAAATGTGCTAAGTTCCTTCTGTGGAAGAACATTTGACAAACTAAGGGGAGGAAAGATTCATTTTGTTCATGGTTTCTGTCAGCAAAGCAGGGAGGGTGTGGTGAAGAATCTCCTCCATGGCAGACAGAGAAAAGAGCAAAACAGCAGTCCCCAAAAGCACACCCCGAATGGTTCACGTCCTCCAAGTTGGCCCTAACTTCTGCCATTCCACTACCTCTCAGCAGTCTACTGAAACACTGAACACATAAATGAATTAAGCCATTCATTAAGTCAGACTGTCATTAGCCTATTGTCTCTGGAAATGTCCTCACAGACACACCTGGAGATATGCTTTCTCAGGCTGCTAGCAATCTCTCAGTCTAGACAAGTTGACAACGAAGGATAACGTCACAAAAACGGTAGCAACTGTGATCTATACATCAGCTGTGGGTAGGATTCTGCACGGGGCTGTCTGGCCACAGTTTCCTTGGGTTTTGTTTTCAAGCAGGTGGACTTCAAGGTTAGGTAAGTCAAATCCTCCATTGTTACCAGCATTGTCTTTCCTTCGAGAATAGATATTTTTCAGCCTATCCTCACTAGCTTCGCTAGGTTACTCTTTTTCTTTTAGAGCAAGTAAGTATTCAGGAGCTTATGGATAATACATATGTCCATATTAAAATGACTATACATATGTCCATATTTCAATGACTACAGTTTTAAGACTCAGCTTTATTCCCATGAAACACATTGCACATCATAAAGTGCATGCAAGAGACTTGTATTGGCAATATAAAGAAGGTTAAAATCTCTGTGAGCCTATATGAGGAACCATGTACTTCAATCAAAAATATCTGTCCTGCATACTGCCACAGAAAATAAATTCTTGGGCTCAGAAATATTAGATACATACTTGAGATTCCATTTGTTTCCCCCAAGTCCTTTTTCATTCAAGAAAACTGCCAATTCTAGGCTATTTCTCTTACTTGAAACTTTGCTTTTAATAGCGCTGTCAAGCACCCAGAATATGTTAAACACCACACCCCACGCTCAAGCTTCATAAAAAAAAATGCATACAGGAAGAAATGGTACGTGCCTTAGTAAACAACAGACCCAAATATTTTCAAACTTCAAATGGGAAAAGACCCAAGTTAATGTCTGATAACAACTCCTGGATGTGAGATCATAAAGAACATGGCAAAAAAGGACTTTTCCTAGAGAAACTGACAAGGACGAGGTCTCCCAAAAGTCAAGAAACATCTAATCTGCCAGAGTTTTTAAGGTTCCTGTAATAGTAAACAATAAAAATTTTATCTCTCAGCTTTTAAAATTGCAGAACATTTTTCCATATTTGCCCTGAGCATGGTGGTACTTTTAATTCGACAGTGCAGTGTGACATTTACAAGAGAACACGAATGTGTTACCTTACAGATTCCTAGAGACTGAAGGGTTGTGTGAAATGAAGACAAATTTAAAACTATAGGGCAACATCTTTGAATTGATTCACTGTTGGTTTCTATAATAACCATGTCCACACCCGCCTTATCTTGGGGAAAGCCCCTTACTTATTAATGTGTTTGGTTGTGGAAAGTGAACATCTCAGGTGTGCTGGAAGGTCCACACTACCAGGATAGATGAACCTAGGGCTAGAAGAAATTAGGCAGAGATCCATCTACAAAGGAGATAGGAAAGAAAAGGGGATGAGAAGGGGGCATGGCGGAAGAAAATAGCCCTTATGCCTCTTTCTACGGAAGGCTGGGAGGCTTGCCTAACAAGGCAGAAGGAATGGTGAAGATCTTCAGGTGTCTCTTCCTCCACCTGGAGCCCGTGGCTCTGGTCCTTCCCAACAATGCAGGGATAGGGGAATCCGGGCCCAGTGCAACACCTGCATAGTTGTGGACAAAGTTTCTTTTTCCCCCATAGGTTTACAGAATTCCTAGAGCACAGAAATAGCTGCTGGACCGTAAGCAGCTTTTGCAAAATTACCTTAACTCGCAGATGTTTTCATGCTAGCCTGGGGACTCCGGTGAAATCTAAATAAGTGGGAAGGTTCAGCTATCTTGGAGACTTCTTCATTGTAAATAATCATCTGTAGATCGGATGCACCAGAGAACGCAAAATGTGGGTATGTTCACGCTAACAACATAAATCAAGATGGCTGAATGTTTAAAAAACAAACCCAAAGCACCCTGAGGCTGCAACCAATTATGAGAATTCTCAGCCGAAAGGAATCAGTCATTAGATCATTTATAACAAGGAGCGCGGCGAGCAAATGAAAACTGCTGGCTGTGTCGGAGCCACCGCAAGCGCGGTGATGCTTTCTTTCTATTTATAAGTCTGATCATGAGGACCGCGGGAGGGTGAGCTTGGGGCTCGGCAGCCTCCCTCTGATACAGCTGGCCTCACTCTGCTTTCTGAGACCATGGCTGTGCAGTCGGCTAAGGTCAGCCATTATTCCTTCTGTGATTCTGTCCTCTGACTCTGTACTCTTAGGGCATTTGTTTTTATCAACCCATTCACAGACGCACAGTGGGCAAAGCCCTCCTCACCTGCCTCCTTCCTGTCAGTCCTTTTCCAGAGAGCTGCTCAGGCTTCACTTTCACAAGGCAGCCTCTGTGGCCACAGACTTCCCACAGAGTCAAGATAAATGGCTGATAGCCTCTAATTATTTTCTGTCTTTCCCTGCACCGGACTTCCCACAGGGCAGCAGTGATGTCTACACTCATGGCGAGAACTCCAGCACCTCACAACCTGGTCTTACTGAATGATTTAGGAAAATAGCGAAGCACTCTTGGGAAGTCTTCGTAAAGGACAGAACATCAGTCTCTACTCACCAAGATTCCCAGGAGCACTGGTGCCATGACTGGTGCGGCATCTTCTTCATTGCTTCCTGGTTTGCCCTCAGGGTCACACGCATGGCTGCCACAATCATAAGCACACATACTCTTAGAGCTGAGCTTAAAGATGAGGGGGCATGGGGATTACATCTCAAGCTCTAAT
This sequence comes from Alexandromys fortis, assembly GCF_014885135.2. Taxonomy (NCBI): domain Eukaryota; kingdom Metazoa; phylum Chordata; class Mammalia; order Rodentia; family Cricetidae; genus Alexandromys; species Alexandromys fortis. The sequence continues at coordinate 6,232,609 of NW_026067902.1, forward strand.
CTGTCACTGAAGAAGGAAGTCTTTTCTTGGGGACCTTCTCTGCAGCCTTCCCCATACCTCCCAGAAGCCAGCGCATGACCATGTGCCCTCGCCCTGCCTGTGAGAAAGGCTTAGTAATTTTGGTCCTGATGATTTTTATATGTATAATAAAGGATTGCAATAAGGCTCTACAGGAATTAGAAGAGCAGGGAAGTGGCCACTTGATTATCATGCAATGTCTGGCAGAAAGACCTTAGTTGGCACTTCTTCACTAATTATTTTGGAAAGATTCATTAAAATATATGCACCATTGTTCTGTTAGAGCATAGAACTTTCCCTGGTTCATAGAGAACCTAATTCCACTGGTAAAATAAAAATCTCTGTTAATAAGTACATCCGGTGTCCTATAGGAACGCTGCCAACATGATTGATGGATGACCTTGAATATTGAGATGATGCTCTTAACTTATGGCTTCAGCCCATCAGCTTGCTGCTGTTGTTACTGAGGCAGAATGACTATTCCATCCAGAAAAAAAGTCTTCCAGGCCTTAGCTAATGCTTCTCTATAAAGGAAAAAGCTGCTTCAAGGACCAAATCAACAAAAATAGCCAGTGAGTATTACTGAGTAGACAAACATTGTTTGGGGTCCAGGATTACTTAGTAAATTGATAGAGGATGCCTACATGTTATACTGAAATTCACTGATATGGGTAAGTTATAGGCCTGTAGCCCAGATTCCCTTCATGACTAGAATATGGGCTTTAAGTATCTGTGCTAGAGACAGACATGGTATCTTTTATTTTCTCTGTCTTGATTAAACCCATTTTCAGTTATAGTTTAAAAACTCATTGCTAAGGTGCAGGCTGCTGAGATATATTGTTTTGACTTTCTTGGCAGGCATTTGACCAGAGGTCTGCCTGGACTATGGAAAAAGGGACATCAAATTTAATTTAAAGAAAACAACCTGAAAGTAACTGCAAGAACAATGGGCAAACAACTCCTGAAGAGCTAGGAGGCTGGCGACACTGACAGGAGGCTGGAGAAAAGGAACATGGGATTTAGCTGAGAGGCTATAAGTTACTCGGAAATGAACTTCCTTGAGGGTGGAGGGATCCTTGGGTCATTTCTGATATCATAATGCATGTGAGCTTCTCTCTGTGAGTGTTCTGTACATCTCAAGAGGCAAAGTCTCCATTTCCTACACAGGATCCTCTTCTGTCTCAGCTGACTCTCAATGGAGGGGCAACTAGAACAACACCATCTCCCCGGACGAAGAGCATGGGGATGTTCCATTTTGTTGATTTATATATCTCCTCATACGTCTTTTCATCAATCTCTATTGTTGTCACAGTTTCTTCCACATCTCCCAGGATCATATTTAAATGTTGATCATAAGCATGTAATCTGCCTCGAAGCTCTCTGTCGTTTCTCATCTTCACATAAATTCGCTCATCCAAACTGAGCCTGATGAGATCCAGGGGCTCCTCTACAGTACTGGTGGTCTGTTGCTGATCTACGTCATCCGCCATGTTTCAAATGCTGCCTGGACTATGGACTTTGAGATCAAAGAAGAATTTTGTCTTGGATTTGGAAGGATAGAACCATGAAGACCTTTCTAAAAGTTTTGCCAGATTTGGAAACTAAGTTATTCTATTGTCCCCCCCCCCAGACCATTAACTATATCTGAAAAATTGCTCACTAGCTCAAAGTGACTATGGCATTGTCAAGAGCTCTGCTGTCCCAAGCTTACTTCAGAATGAGACATCTTTATACACTGATTGTGCCCATTCATTTTGATTACCTGAAATTTTGTACAAGATAACTCCCTGGGTGACCTGCTAGATGTTTTCATATTATAGGAGATTCCTGGTTTGGCTTGTGGCTGTCTCATAGGGAACAAACCCTTATAAACAGTATTATTTAGACTCTATTTCCCCTGGCCACATCGTGAACCACTGGACTTTCAATAGCCTTTCTCATAGTTACAACATTTGCTACTTATAAGAGTTATATACTAAACTCTTCCCCTCCGAGATTATTTCTCACCCTCCATCCTAACAGGCTCCTTAACCAGAGCCACACACCCTCTCTTTGCAGTGACCTTTCACATAATTCTCTGGCTATAATGTGATGAGTCTCCAAGAATATATAGGCAAACACCAATTCACTTGTGCAAATCTTAGACATGATGGTATTCCTCTGGGAAATTTGAAATAGCTGCTTTAATTTTGAAGACTTGATATTGGTCAAAGGACATGCCAATGTTTGAGAGAAGAGGAAAGATGAAAAGAAAGTCTGCTAATTTTGTATTATTCCTGTGACCAAATACCTGAGAAAAACGAAACCTAAAGGAACAGCTGTGCATCTTGGCTCACTGAGGGGGATAGAATTCTTGCGGGGGCAATATGGTGGCTGATAGCTCTGTGACTTTGGCAGCTGCTTGTTACCTGGCACCAAGCAGGAAGCAGAGAAAAGGGTGGGCTGGGTCAGGGTCTGGACCACCACCCAGTGACCTATTCCCTGACACTAAATCCCAATTCCCACAGGATTCACATCCTTCCCAAACAGAAACACCAGCTGGGGACCAAGAGTTCAAACACGTCAGTCCATGCAAGGAATTTCACATGCAAATCACAACAGCAAGGTGAGTGATATGTTTCCTGTGGTCAAAGGCCACTTTCATAAAACTTTTTTTTTTTTTGAAAACTACAAATTCTTGATCTCCTTTGTGAAGATATTAAGTAAGGCGCTTTCAGGGTCAGATGTCAAGATGTAGACTTTTGCAATCTGGTCTTTAGTCTCTTTTTTTTTTTAATTTATTTATTTATTAAAGATTTCTGTCTCTTCCCCACCGCCGCCTCCCCTTTCCCTCCCCCTCCCCCAATCAAGTCCCCCTCCCTCGTCAGCCCAAAGAGCAATCAGGGTTCCCTGCCCTGTGGGAAGTCCAAGGACCACCCACCTCCATCCAGGTCTAGTAAGGTGAGCATCCACGAAACTGCCTAGTCTCCCACGAAACCAATAGGTACAGTAGGATCAAAAACCCATTGCCATTGTTCTTGAGGTCTCAGTAGTCCTCATTGTCCACTATGTTCAGCGAGACCGGTTTTAACGGAGGCTTTTTCAGACCCAGACCCGCTGGCCTTGGTGAGTTCCCGATAGAACATCCCCATTGTCTCATTGTATGGGTGCACCCCTCGCCCACAATGGAGCACCAGACTGAAATCTCATGGTCTTTAGTCTCTTGATGATGTCATCATTATCTCTCTCTTTTTTTTTTTTTTTTTACAAGGGTTTGTTTCTTTTTTCATTATGTGGATTGTGTGGGGATGGCTTACGCTCATGAGTACAGTTGCCTGTGGAGGCCAAAAGAGCCTTAGGTTCCCCTGAAGCAGGAGTTACAGGGAATTGTGAGCTGCCTGATGCCGGTGCTGGGAACTGGACTCAGGTCCTTGGCATGAGTTTATCTGAGTTAACCACTGAGTCATCTCTCTGGCCCCAACACTTACCATCTCAAAGAAGACAGTTATGGCCTACTAGATTTTGTGATTCATCAGTCAACCTGAAACGGGATGAGTGGTAGACAAAATGAGCAAGTATTAGTTTATAAAGACAAAGCTACCAGTGATGTGTATGGTGAAGGGTTTCGCCGTCTGTGTGCTGTGGACTTCCCCACACAATAGGAAGGCAGTGCCTGCTCCTGAGAGCAATACTGTCAACAGCGGAACCCAGAAATCACAGGGTCGCGAAGGGAAGAAACGAAGGTTTACTTTTATCTAGGGCCTCCAGGAAATCTTTGGAGATCAGATTAAGATGTTCTTAGCCAAGTGACAAAATAACCGAGCTATTGAAACCTGTTAAATAGCAACAACGGGCCAAATTTGCTTAGACAATACCTGAAGTTGCCAGTCTGATTCAGAACGCTTCAGGGAGAGGGGTCCACGGGGACAGTAACTAATGTGCTTGCAATGGAGAGCCATAGGGAACAGTGATGCTCATCACTTAAGCCCTTTCCCGAATGTTTACTCTCTACCTACACAAACAAAAATTCTCCTCTATTTTATTTCATTTTTTCTAAAAGTGTGTTTTGTTTATTTATAAAGAAATAAAAATCGTATTTCTAAACATTGTATGACAGTAGTGTAGTGTTCTAAAATGTCCATGGTCATATATGTGTATAATCCCAGCACGGGGTAAATTGACGATCATGAATTGAAGACCAACCCTTGCTACATTAGGAGATTCTGCCCAAAAAAGAGACCAACCAACCAACTAAATAAACAAACAAAAAATGTCCCATAGGACTATTTTGAACTTGGAATCTTACCTCTAACCAGAATTATTTCACCCTCATTCAGTAGAATATACAGGATATAGTTCATCAAAATGAAAAATTTAGAAAAAGATATATATGGGATTCCAAGAAAACAATGAAACTTATTTCTTAGCTCCAAGTTGTAGATAAATTTAGCTAAGAAATTTAATGTAATGCTAAGAGCTCTTTAAGTCTTTTTTTTAATAACATAATTTTTATTGAATCTTTGGGTATTTTACATCATGTACCCCAATCCCACTATTTCCCAGTTCTTCTGTATCCACTCCACCCCACAAAAGATAATAAAAAATAAATTAAAATAAAGAATAGAAAAGGAAGAAAAAAGAAAACACCTAACAAGTAAACAAGAAAAACCATCTTGTTGACCCCTCTGGGTGACAGTTCAACAGGCTCCTCCATCACCCGTAGCATTCTGTGTGCACCTCCATCTTTCCCAAACCCCCATCACATATCCGGTCATCGTAGCGGCACTGGAAGCTGCCATGTGTCACACATCTACCCTTTTGCACAGCCAAACTAAACAGCTTTACTTGCGAGGAAGGTTAGTTCAAGGCCTCTGTCGTCTGCTACAACATCAATACTGAACTCTCATAGAAACTCTCAGGTATCAGTTATGTAGTTACAGGCCCAGCCCCTTCAAGGGCAGCAGCTACTAGACGGGGAAGATATTGGGGTGAGTCAACTCAAAGCCCTGGATCTGGCCGGGCCTGGTGGGTAGTGAAGCGGCTAATCCGTCCAGGTTTCTCAAATCCAGACCAGCGGAGTCAGCATCCCTGTGACCAGGTAAGGGGCCAGAGCAGCTCGCCTTATCTCTTCCATTTTAAAAGTTACACTTTGTGCAGTATAGATCCACAATAGAGTTTTTTGTTTTTTGAGTTATAATGAAGAATAAAATTGTATCATTTTCAGGAAAATCAATGGAACTGGAGGTTATTGTGTTAAATGAAATAAGCCAGACTCGAGAAGACAAATACTGTGTGTTTATCTCCTCAGAAAGATAAATACTGTGTGTTTATTTCCTATGCAGAAGATAGATTGAAAGAAAGAAAACATATGGAATTCAAGCAGAAGAGACACTATTTAGAGCGAAGAAAAAGAGGAAGAGAGCTTGGAGGATGCTTGCCATGTATGAAAATGTCTCAGAGACGTGTTATTCTGTATGCTAAGTAAAAATTATAATACAGATAGATAAAAGTCCTATCTTGGTCTTAGGTTTCCCTCCAGCTATCATGCTCCCTCTTTTATTTGTCAAGTAATTATTTTTGATTTGCGCGTCAAGCGTTTAGAATCACTTCGCATCTCTTTCACCCATGACCTCCCTCCCGTCACCATTGTGTCCCTGTTGTCTTTTCTACAATACCCAATGTCACTGGACACTACTGACCACTCCCTTCCTTTATTCCCTCCCACTCAACTCCCTAGCCCTGCTTGGCCTGGCCTTCTCAGTCCCTAGCTGGGGGATTTCAGTCTTCCTTCCTTTACTCTCAGAGCATCCTTCATCCTTCACCAGTATTTGGCCTGTGTCCTGGGTCCTTCTCATCTTATCTGTCCATTTTTACTGTCTCCACAGGCTGCCCCATTGCAGGCCTCCTCTGTATGGCCCAAATCACTGTACCCACTTCATTTGCTTGCCCCCTGCTTGCCCCCATCCATCTTTGTCTCATACCCAAAGCATTCTCTGCCTTGGAGCTCACACTTTCCGTTTCCATGACAATGTGTGTCTCAGTTTTCTTTCTCAATATCATTTTAGAAGGTATTCTCTTTTAATAATTATCTCTCTGTGTGTCCCGGGGCACCCTGATACATGCAGAGAAGTCTCAAAATTGCTTCCCTTGGCTTTCTTAATAGACTATCCAAAAAGAACCCCACAACTCATCAATTAAGAAGAAGAGTTAAAGGTCTCTTTTGACTTAGGATCTTAGGTTCTCTCTCTCTCTCTCTTTCTCTCTCTCTCTCTCTCTCTCTCTCTCTCTCTCTCTCTCCTCTGTGTATGTGTATGAGTGTTTATGTGTGAGCCATAGCATCACAGAGGTCAGAGGATGGTGTGCAGTCAGTTCTGTCCTACCTTGTGTGGAAGGTGTACATAATAACTAAAATCTATTACCATTCATTACCCACCGCTTTTCATCATGCTATAATAAATAATAATGTTAAATAACAAATATTATGAGGATTTTTGTTTGATGATATAAAGCATTAAAGACAGTCTGGGTGATTACTTAGTAATTTTGACACAGCCAAATAACTTTGTAAAAGATATCTTTCTTTTATGATGTTGTCTGTAAGAGTGCTTTGCTTGTGTGTGTGGGTTGGTGGGTGCGCGCGCACACAGCATGCATCACTTGTGTGCCCAGTGGCCATAGAAGTCAGAAAAGGAAATCTGATACCCCCGGGACTGGAGTTACTGGCAGGCCACCCTGTGGAGGTTGGCTGTCCAACTCAGGTGCTCGGCAGGAAAACAATAAATGTCCTTCATTATTGATTTAACTCCAGCCCCAACACAGGGCAGAAAAAGCCCCAAATCGTCTATCAGTTTCTTGCAATTACACTAGGTTAGTTTTAGCCATTTGTTTATTCATTCAGTAAGCTATAACTTACAGTGGCATTATATGTAAGGCATCGGGGAGCCACAGTTCTATCTGCATGGATTCCAGAGGGCAGTGAGTGAGGCTGATTGTGATGGGTACGAAAACATCTCTAACACAAAGGACGTAGGCATACTTTATTTCTGGGTCTCTGAATCCCAGAAGAACGAAATTACCCTGTGCAAGTCTAATTATTTCTTTCATCTTCCTAACTGAAAGTTTAAAGTTAGACATGCCCTAAAAAAAAAGAATGTTGCAATTGTCCAACAGATGCTGTGAATTTGGGAGGAGATTATTAGCATGTGGGCCCCATATTTAGAGATAATTGTTCTAGAGTAGTGGTTCTTCACCACGATGAAGTCACCGTGACAGAATTTCTCCTGAGCAGCGATGTCTAAGCCTTACCTCAGAGACGCGAATTTATTGATTTGGGTGGGGCTAAGACACTATTAGTAAGTTTTTCAAGGTGATTTTTAACATGTAGCCAGGGCTGAGAAGCATTGGTTTAGGTAATAGGTCAGATTGTTATAAAAAGTAACGAGGCCAGATCTTCCAAGTCTAAGAAAGCCTCTCCCAGCACAGTAACCCCATCCCGAACAGCACTCCAACTTAGACACTTTGGAAGGACAGCCTTGCCTCCAGCTCCCAAGCGCTTATCTGATCTCCGCTTCTAGCATGGCGACACATTTAAATCCTCCTGCTTATGAAAGCGTGAACTGGGCTCGGTTTAATAACGGGGTTTTCCCATTGGCTACGTTCCCAGCCAGAATCTCCGCCCTTCTCTAAGCACCTCCCCTCCTAAACAAGGTCTATCTAGGACAGTTTAAAATCTCCTTTCCTGCCAGTAACCTATCGAATTACATCACCCAGCCATGGAACCTAGTCTTCTAAATAAGGCCTTTAAAGAGACTTCTTCTTCTTGAACCAGAAAGGAGGGACCTGACACTCCCCGGTGGCCTACTTTGGAAAGGAACCTTTATCTGCATGACAATGGCTCCGACGAGATTCCCCCACCTTCTGGCTGAGCTTTGTTTTTGGCCCAGCAGGTACTCATCAGGGCACCAAGTCTCATCCTCCCTGATGGCACAGGCAGTGCCTTCAAAGTAGGCCAAAGAACTTGGAGCTTGTCTAACCAGAAATTTTACCCACTCCCAAAAAATGCATATCCTGTTCATCCGAGGGATAATTAGCACCTGCTTCCACCGCCGAGCTCCTGTGGGATTTGGCAAGTTGCTCTCGCTGTTTCTCTAGCCTGTCTCGGCCACGGCTGCCTAATGAACCCGGTCACATGCCGTGCCACCTAATCGAGGCAGGGTGTTGCTGGACTTCAGTGTGACTGCTGCAACAAAACCATTAGGAACGCCTGAAGATGCGAAGACAGGACAGAGCCAGAGACGCAATCCAGTTCCCTTGGCAGCTCTGGACTCAGATACCCGCAAGACTGATTGCGGCATTACAGGTTCTTGAAACTCGGAGAAAGCCCAGAAATTACCTAATTCAAACGTTAATACTTGAGGACTCGCTGCCGCCTGTTTCCAATTTATCGAAAGAGACCTCCTAGAGGTACACGCAGGTTTTCATACAGCGTCAGGAGGCTGGATCCCAATCACCTGGTTGCCCATTAAGGAACCCCGCTTGACTGACACACGCCTACGCTATGGATGGTCCAGAGAAGCATGAGGTTCTCCATAGCATGCCAAGGCTCTAAATTCCTCACTGTAGTCCCCCGGGGACTCATGTCCAAGACCCCTGCTCTCTGACCCTTGGATGTTTAGGAATGGACCTGACACTTTCTGGGGCCATTGCTCTTCATACAAGGACTGCTGAGTCTCATCTTTCTGTATACAAGTCATCTTTTTATTTTTCTAAGATGATCAGTCGTTTTCTTTTTGACTGTGTAGCCTAGGAATAATGACCGGATCTATTAAAAAGTATTCCCAAGCATAGAAACAAGGGGGTGGAGAACCTTAAGAGAACCATGTCTTCACCAGAGCGCCACCTGGTGGAGCGTCGCGATACCTTTGGCCTAAACAAAGGCAACACCAGTTAATAGGGAATATTTTATCTTTGATATCAGGAAAGCAGTTTTATCTAGATATTTTTGACTCAAATAATCTTTGAAATATCACCAGATAAAAATAAGATTTAAAGATAAAGTGATTATCTGAAAAAAATCTCAAGTTTTTTTTATTTCCTAGTTCTTCATACAAACAGCCCTTCCATTCTCTCTAACATTACAAAAATCTAACAGCAAGGAGGTGTTTCTAGAGACCTTCTTTCCAGCTACACTTGGCAGATGAGAAGAGTCTTGTGTTAGTGGGGTCAGTGCAGGAGGGTCCCTTTATCTTCAGTCAATGGAATCCCCGTCTATCTCTGCCATCTAGGGGCTGGATAACACCAGGAAATAGTTTAATTGCTCCTCTGGGCACAGAGAGAGTTAGAGGTAGTGACTATGGCTTGGTATGTATGTTGCTAGATGACTCTGACAGCTCCTTCCAACTTCCTGTCTTGAGTTTCTCTTCTTAAAGAAGGAAGAAGTAGCTATTCATCCAAAGGCCCTGGCTGGAACACAGTTGAAGAGTTTGTTCAGTCTTGTGGCCCTTTTGCCCAATGTCATGATATAGGCTTTGCTGGAGGAGTTTCTCATGGTTCCTGAAACAGCTGAAATAATCTCTACATTTTCCCAAAGACGTTAGTTGTTGGGAAACCTCCTAAGTTAGGCACACTAAGCCTTCTGTCAGCCAGGCTTACTCTACAAACTTGATGGATTAATTTGTTTATTAAGTTTCAGTGGAAATGACTTAGTGGTTAGAATGAAGCTCCACCGATTTCAACACGATACACAAAGTTAGCATAATTTCGAGACTTAGAGAAACCAGATGTTAGGGCCCAGAAACTCAAGTTTGCATGCCATGCTTGCTCTTGGGAGGCGGAAGTGAAAGTCAAAGGCATTAGAGGATCACTTAGGGCACACAGCTACGCAGGACGGAACAGAGCAAACCCAGGAGCCACATTTTTTTTGTTTGTGTAAATTCATACGTGTGTGTGTGTGTGTATTGGTGATCAGGGGAAAACGTGTAGAAATCCGTACCTGTTCTTTCTTTCCATCTTATGGGTTCCTGGGATCTGACTCAGGCGGTAAGCTTTGGGAGACAGTGACTTTTGCTGAACTATCTCATCTCGCAAGCCCAAAGAAAGTTCTTCATGATTTTTGTTTCCTGCTTATTTGTTTGTTAGATTATTGTAATCCTAGGACTTAAACCCATGGTTTCTTACTTGCTAAGCAAGCACTGCACCACTAAGCTGTATCTATAAAGCTAGGATTCAAGGTTTTATTTCTATTTCTTATCACAACAATGGAGTGGGGGAAGGTAGGGAGGAGGAGACATTGAGGAGTGAATGCATAGGAAAATCGTACTAGCCATTTGAATTGGACAGCTAACTTTCAAACACTGGCTGCCATCCCTCACACTCATCCATGGGCTAAAAGAAAGAACCAGGCATGCAAAACTCCACCTCCAGTGGCCATCAGTCTCACCTCCCTTATCTGCAAAGGCCAGACCCAGCCCAACTCTCTGTGTGGTCAGATTTATCTCCCCAGCAGCATCTGGACCTAAGGACATCTCGTACCATTCCACCCCAAGCCTGAGAACGCCTCTGCCACTGGGTGCTGTGCATTGCTGTCTCCCACCCAGCATAGGGACGACCGGCACCCACCACCGTGGCAGTCAGGGTCTCTAGGGTGACAGCCAGGAATGGTGGAGGTCAGGATGTGAATGGGTCCTATGGCTCCGGATTTGAAGGCTGCACCAGGAGCGGAGACAAAGCTTCTACGGAGGAATCTAGAAGCTGGTCTGCAGAGCTGGGAATGAATGGAGATAAATTATCAAAGCAAAAGTCATGTTATCAGAAGACATTCCTTCCCAGCTGTAAAGTTGAGAAGGCTCCATGTGCGAGTTTTCTTTTCTTTCTTTCTTTTCTTTCTTTCTTCCCTTCTTTGTTCCTTTCTTTTTGTTAACAGGAAATGGATAAAGCAGAATGCATAAAGATCCCTTGTTCGTAGGGCATATATTCGCTGCAGTTCAAAGGAAGTATATAGACCCCTACGAGGGATGTGTTTTGTGCATTTCGTGAGTAATAAAAGAAGATTTCGATTGACTTCCTAGCCCTAGTTGTCAAATGAAAAGATAACCAGAGCAAACACAACAGACACGCAGGGGGAAATAAACAAGGTGTTTAAAAACAGAAACAAAGGCATGCCGGGTGAGGTTACATGAATGCTGCAATTTTGACTTTTTAACATTTACAGTCTTTGATGATTTAATTTTTCACGTCAAGTACATGTTCGCAGCATTTTCATAACTATCTCTTCCTCTTCTTCAGCACCGTAAGAGAATTCCATACACATACGTGAGCATTATAAGATCCATGTGCCCATCTGAACATGCGCAAACAGGCAGCAGCAGCAAGAGGAAGCCTGAACAAGAAAAGCAGAAAAGGAGGGAAAATGGCTCTGGAAAGACAAAGGCCAGCCCCAGAGGAGTTAGTTGGTAAATGTCCCTTGTCATTGACCTCTGAGTAACTTTGTTTCGACTTAATTTTCTTGAGAAGATGACTTGAGAGCTGATTGGCTGTTGCTCCGGGAGGAGAGCAGGCCAGTACCTTTAAACTAATGAAACCGGGACCGGCAACAGAGTTGGCATATATTTCAACTACAATAATTGCTTACTATTTGGGGTCATGAAATCTTGACTGCAGTTTCCAGGCGTAGTCCTTTCTAGATTTCTGTCTAGAGCTGTGACAGACCCTAAGCCAAGGGTCTAGGTGTCTAGAACATTTTTTATTAATATTATTTCTCTTCACTTGCACAAATAAATCGTACAAAGTACCGAGTTTCATAACATTTTCACAGTACACAATGGATTCTGACCATATCTGCCCCACCCATTGTTCTCTTCCCTCCCCTTTCTTCTTGTCCTAAACTCTTTCCTTCCTTAGCAGACAAATGATCATTCACGATTTCCTTCTGATGTTCCCTTAAGAGAAGCAGAGAAGTCTGCCTGAGCGCATCTTGCTGATTCATACCTGATGCAAAAAAAAAAAAAAAAAAAAATGAATTGCATCCACTCTGCTTGGTCCATAGGTCGGATGGGCCAGTAACTCAAAGTCCATTTCCCACATTGGCCAGCCAGAGTGGCTCAGATAATGCACATCGTGCAAGGGGAGTGACAGTCATAGGAGATTTTTTACAAAAGAAAGAGGGAAGGGTGTAGTGGGGGAAGAGAGAGAGAGAGAGAAACCATAAAAATGTGTAAGACGATGGTCTAATAAATCGATACAGCAGCTCCAATCTTCAATTTCTAGTGGCGTTGGGAATGGCAGGCTACCTCCTTCTCCATTCATTCTGAAGAATTCCTTTCTTAGCTCTGTTTGTTTGAAACAGGATCTCACACGTTAGCCCAGGCTAGTCTGGAACTCAGTACGCAGCCCAGGCTGGCCTCAAGTTCAATGCAATTCCCTTGCTTTAGCCTCATGTGCTCTGGAGTCACAAGTGTGTGCGCCGCCATGCCTGGTTCTGGGTTTGTTTGGTGTAAAACTTCCTTTCCTAACTGCTTTTGCTCTGTCAAATGCTGTTAGCCAGGGGAAGCGAGCTAGCAGTGCATAAAGAAAGTGCATCCTAGCTGCACGTTTTTATTCGGACCAGGCAGAATCATCCGTCTAGTAGCAGGTACTCAGTGACATCACAGTATCCTCAGCAGGTCCCAATTTAATTATTTCAACTAGTTATGAAAGGAGGCCAGAAGACTTTAGTTCTCCATAGTAGCTGGATGCACAGGAACACGGGCAGTGGTACAGTGGATGCTTGTGGATACTATATTAAACAGAATGAAGTAAGATGGTTCTAGGCTGTGCGTCTCCTTGGAGAATGTCAGGAAAAAACCAGCAAGCTTTCCTCTCCACACTACAGCATGCAGAGGGTTGCTGTTTTATGGCTTCAGGCTAATCAAAGATTGGAGTGTAAGATTTTCAGATCTGCGCAGTCTCAGGGTTATGAGACGGTTCCCAAGGTTGGACAAAAGAGCAGGAAAGGATAAAAACTGTCATCCTTCATCCTGGCTCCAGGATCTGAGGCAGTTGCCTCACGACACTGTGAAGCCACTCAACAAGACGCAGCCCTTGCTCAGGAGTTCACTGACTGTGAAAAGAATGTCCCTGCAGGACGAAGGCAGGACAGGAAAGGCCTCTGCAGGGACTCCTTATTCCATACTTGTGGTTTCTCTGGGAAGGGCAGTTTCATGCTTCGTTATCTCCCGTAGTCATGGCTTGCTTAACTGCGAGGAATAGAAATCCATTCAAACAAGCAAAAGCCTTGAAATAACACGGAGCAAAGAGAAGAAGGGCACTGCCGCTGCTGGTCCCTAGAAGGTGGCTTCCGGCATGTGCAGTGTCAAGGCAGAGACAACGTTGTTCTAAGGGGCTGGTTTGGGACTGTTGGATTCTCTTTAGACAAGAATCTTTAGTCAACTTCCAGTGTGACGACAGGAAGCCACAGGAGTGTCATGACGACAGGAAGCCACAGGAGTGTCTTATAGAATGGACCAGACACAGTGCTAGAAATGGAAGTGAACAGCTGAACCCAGTGGTTCCCCTAGGAAGAGTCTGCGGGCCCAGAACACAAGGCTGCACACCTTCCTATTGCTAAAGCAGAAAGTAAGCGGTCAGTGCCAGACAACAGCAGAGGGGTCAGAGAGCCTTTGTGTTGGCACTAACTCCTCCCGCTCAAGTTGTCGATCAAGTCCTGAGTTGTCTGGTAGGCAACTAAATGCAGTGTTCTGTTCTGCGGGAAGGAGGCACACTGCCAGAGAAGCCCACGGTTCAGTAAGAAGAGAACACGGAAGAGACTAAGCAGAAGTTAACAAGCGCAGTCAAAAAAAAAAAAAAAAAAAAACCAGCTCCTGAATAGCAAACAGAATCAGCCCAGGAAGGTTAGGCCATGCTGATGGGAGAAAAGGCCACACACTCAGAGTAGGAGATACAGAGAGGGCTGAATCATGAATCCATGGAGGACACTAATCATTCATAAACAGTAAGTCCTCGTAGTAAGCATGAATCACCTCTGTGGCCGTACCTGATCCACAGATGTGGGTCAGAACTGGCAAGGAAGCGTCCTCGGCAGGTAAATCAAGGAAAAGAAGGAATCTACATAGGAAAGTGGAAGAGGACCTCAGGGGGACCCATGGACGACAAAACGTGAAGACAGTGCCATTAAGTTGCACAGTCTTTGCTATCAAGTCGCGTCCATGCCCTGTAAGGCATTACTGCCCGTTTGCTCTCACACACTGTGACCATAAACACAGAATTATAATCGGGTGGGAATGGTACACCTGAGGTAGGCATTGGAGGAGAAAATCTGCAACTGATTATTAAGCTGTCCCCTTAACATTGAATAAAAAATTAGATCAATGCCTAGACCCAGGCTCATGGAATCCTTGAGGAATAGTAAGGACTTCTTATTTTTTATTTTTCATAGGGAACAGGGGAACACGTAAGGCCTTCGGAACTGCTGATGGTACAACTCATGCTGGGTGACTTATTTGCTCTTAAACTCTTCCTCTGCAAACTCAGTCTCCTGGACTTGCTTATGGGAACTTAGTCAATGAAAAGGACGGAGACAATAAGGAGATGGGAGAGGAAGCCAGGGTGGGCAGGGGCCCTGGAAGTAGCTGGGTCTTCTTTGTTTCTGTTTTACTCCCAACAGGAAACCTCTGCTGTTGTTATCAATTGTGCCCCGTGGGTGGTTCTGATTCCTGGGTTCTGATAACGCCCAATCTTCACTCCACCCTGCATGTCCTGTTAGAAGTCTGGGATTCTTAAGCTGTTCCCCTTCTGGTCTTTGGGTGTTTTTGTCACGTCCCCCCCCCCCCCCCCCCCCCCCCCCCCCCCCCCCCCCCCCCCCCCCCCCCCCGCTGGTTCCCTACCTCCAATTCCTTCTACTGAGGCCCGCAGCATGGCCTGCCTGGACATGGGCTGATACACCCAGGGAGCACCTCTTCTTCCGTATGTTGCGTGTTTACCGGGCCATGCAGCCCCAGGATTCCCACCGGAAGTTACTAACGATTAATCTTTGTGTCAACTTGGCTGGGTCTGTTATCAGCTAAGAGACAAGCCTCTAGACACATTTGTCATTGATTTTCTAGATTAGGTGAGTTGGCAGGGAAGACCTACCCTAAATGTCTGTGCAGCCCAGATGGAAGGAGACCCAACAGGAAAGTTTGGTGTTCATCTGCTTGCCTTCATGTCCTACTGGCAAATTCATCTGTTCTGTGGTTCCTGTTGCCACCGCTGCTGCCATTTGCTGACCATCAGAACCCAGCTTCTGCAGCCTTCCAACAGGGACAGATGACCAGTGGCTCTCCAGAGATCGCCTAGACCCTCAGGGTCATGTTGGGGCTGCTGGAGTCATGCAGCCTCGTGCTCTGAGCAGTCATGGGTTCTCATTCTTTCTATGGTAAGACAGTAATTGTTAGACTACCCAGACCGCATTGTATAACCCCACCTAATCGTTCCCTTTTAATAAATACTCATTCCATCAACCCTGCTGCACTAGAGAGCACTGGCCAATCCAACTATGGGAGGAAGCAGAACATGAAGAAGGGCTGAGGAATTCCACAAGAATGGTTTTCATCTCCCAAAGATAGGGCCAGGAGAGGCATTGGCGGTCCTTAGGTAGAATGGGCAGCCTTCTAAGACAGAGCCATCAGCTCCTAGAATTTTCTTCCTATACCGAGAAAAGGGTCAGGCGCCCTACAACAAGTAGCCCATTGTAGATACCACTGGGTGACAAAGTAGGGTCGTAAAAGTGAGTGACACTGGGAGGCATAAACAGAGAGGGACTTGGAACACACTTGGGAAATGCGGGAAGAGAATGTCTTGCGCAGGGGAATGCAGGATTGCAGCAGGCAGCACAGAGGGACATTTCCTTGAAGTAGTTCAAAGTTGGAATTTGAACATGCTGTTACAAAGCTCCCCACACCAGGCTCCCATGGCCGTCATTGAAACTGCTGTGCGTAGCAGACAGAGGGCTTTGCAATCTGATTAAACGTGCTCTGCTAGAGAGACGAAGAGTCTAAGTGCTAGGCCCAACAGTCCCAACTCGAGGCATGACACTGATTTGTGGTCAGTGTCATGTTGACCCAGATGGTCAAAGGCCTGTTTCCCACAGACCCCTTCTTTTTACAATCCCCTTGATCTGCCTCTCATCTTAGAAAGAGGAAGTTGATCTCATTTTGGTTGAATTTTCTAGTAACCCACTGAAGATGGCTTCTGAGTGAGTTTTTTAAAGTTGGTTTTTGAGTGGGTTTAGCTAATGGGAGGCATTATTGAGATCCTGGAAGGTAAAAGATAGAAAACTAAAGAAAACCAGAGTGTTCTGCTTCCCTCTTTGCCTTCTTTTCAACTATAACCTTCATCTTTGCTCATACCTGATTTTTTTTGTAGGTCAAGATTTTTCTCTGTATTCTGCAAGGGGTCTGTTTTGCATCAATTGATTCCAATACTTAAGCATCAATGAGACCCTCTTTTCCTCCTGTTCCTCCAGTTCCTATGGTAAAAGACTCCAGCATTGCTAATTTCAGAGCTGCCTAATGAACAGTTCTGTCAAGCTTCCCATAGCTTCAACCATCTGAATAACTGATCCCCATACACTATAAACTTCCTGTTTTAAAGCTAATTTGTGATCCCTAAAGTCAACTCTGACTACTGTAACAACTTCATTCAGATGGTGCAGAGCCACAGAGGGTCTAGACAAGTGACATGCAGCAGCCAGTTTTTGTTTTGTTTGTTTTTGTATTTTTATTTTTTAAGGTGGCGAGATGTTAAAACTGGTTTGGAGCTCACTTTGCAGCCAAGTTCAGTCTTGGGCTCCCAATCCTCCTGTCTCAGTTTCCCAGATGCTGGCATTTTTAAGTATGTTCCATTATGCCTGATTTATGGTTACAGTTCTTGATCCCAGGTCCAAAATCCTGGCTTATATACTCTTCTCTGAGGTCAGCCACACAGTTAATCTACCTCTTTTCAAACCACAGAACACTAAAGATAATGAACTTGCAAAAAAGAAAAACATGGATCATACTTGTACTGTTTTCTTTTGGTATCTTAGACATCAAAATCCAACTTGCACCGCTTCTCCTCTTTCATGAGTAAGTGACTATGAGGAGGAAGTGGCTCCCTTTCCACATAACTAGGCTGTGGGCTCTGAAGAGGATTGCCTCTGTCTTTTAAGAAACGGTCTAAGAGTGTTGCTCCATTAGAAACAGTTCAAGAGATCTCAGTACCATTTATCCTAGCCTCTATATAAGCAATAGTGGTGCTTCGACTTTATGACCAACATCTGTGTGGAACACACAGTTCAGAATGATAGGTCATGTCCCCAGCTCCAGGATGGTGGTGCACAAGCAAATATAACAGAAAAGGACATGTTGTTCACATGTTCACATATTGTGAGTGCATGTTCACCATTTTTCATTCAGTGCTTGCTCTCCCGCTGTTGAACTTTGAGAGTTCTTTATATATTGTAGAGGCAAGACTGTCTAGCACATGATTTGCATATATATATTTCCTAACCTACCCCTTACCTTTCCATCACTTTAGTGAGTCTCTATTGAAGCAAAATTTTCTATTCTTTTAAAATATCTTTTAAAATTATTTGTATTTTTATCATATAGTATTCATGTATGTGTGGAGTATATAGAATATATAAGTGCACGTGCCCATGGAGATCTTTAGATTCTGGACCCGGGGTCACAGGTTATTGTGATTCTCCCAACATTGGTCCTGGGAAGTGAACTCAGGTTCATCGCAAGAGCAGTACATGTTCTTTACCACCAAGCCATTCCTCTGGTCTGTGACATAGTCTGAACTCTGACAAAGACCAATTGAATCCTTTCTTGTATGAATTACGCCTTTGGTCTCTTGCATACAAATTCTTTGTGTAAATGCCTGTTTTGCCTCAGCATTTAAAGAGAGGATACAGTTTACAGAAGTTTTCCGGAAGATTCTCTTCCTCGCAGCCCCAAACTATTCCTATAAAATGGCCTGGCTCACAAAGTTCTATTCTGTCTCAGAGATGGCAGCTGATCTGCGCAGCCAGCAGACCCCAGGTGACAATGGCATGTCTGCAGTGTTTACAACCTAGTCAAGAATTCTTTCTTTATTTTAAGTCCAGAAGTGACTTTTCTTTGTACTGAAGTTGCCCTATAACCCTTTGACCCTTAGGGAAGTTGACCAGTCCAACGGAGGTCTAAGAAGCTCATTTCCCGGTTGTCCTTATCGACCTGTGGCCAGTGAGCCGGTTGCCTTTCTTGTTTGACAATTACCTTTGCACCACAATGGTCCCTCCTCTCAAATACCCTGTGAGTCTCACTATAAAGTAGGGAGAGAGATAACAGGAAGTGAAGGAAACCGGTTCGTGCCCTGGTCAACAGCACTGAAGTTAATGTGTCACTATAAGGAGGTTCAAATGACATTTCAGATAGCAAGGTCCTTACCACAGATTCAGTCAGTCCTGGCTCTCTGAACGGCTTATTCTTACCCAGAAATGCTTTCCCTACAGTACCACCAAACAAGAACCCAGATGTGTGCATTCACTTGGATTTGTGCTTGTGTTGTTTCTGGAATGTAGTCAGTCGATAGTCATCTTTGTCCATATATA
>NW_026067902.1:6251555-6321066 GCF_014885135.2 Alexandromys fortis
CTCTGCACCACCTGTAACTGAGCGTTGTTTCAGAGAACAGTGATTATTCAAGTGTACTTTAAATCCCTCTCTTTGAGCATGGAGTGGTATACGGAAGGGTTTGGAAGGAAGAAAGAGAAGGGGAAAATGAAGTAATTGCATGGTGGCACACGCCTTTAATCCCAGCACTCGGGAGGCAGAGGCAGGTGGATCTCTGTGAGTTCGAGACCAGCCTGGTCTACAGAGCTAGTCCTAGGACAGGCTCCAAAGCCACAGAGAAACCCTGTCTCGAAAAACCAAAAAAATAAATAAAAATAAAAAAATAAAGGAAATAACTTAAAAATCCCAGGTTTTTTTTTTTTTTTTTTTTGCAATGCTATCTTAATTTTCACATTGAAATCAATTTCACCCCTATGCAGGCTGCTTTGGTGGGACTGACACCCCTGACTCCATAGGTAGTTGTGTGATTTTTGACCTGGCTAACCAGAGTACTCTGTTGAGGTGGCCACTGCCACTGTTTCAAGATTGGACACATGATTAGTTCAGGTCGCTGAATTAAGTCACCTCAGAGCTTCGGTTAGAGATTGCACTCCTTGTCTGAGGTTGCCAACCGGTGAGATGTAAAAATGCGTCACATGTCCATTGCTCACAGCATATGGGGAAGCAAAGGCACAGCCAACAGACAGGAAGTGGAGAAAGATGCTGAGGATGCTCAGAGCACGCAGTGAGCATCTTAAGAGTGGTCTCCCTTCTGACCCTGATGCTATCTGGATGAATTTCTACCATTTTCATTACAGGAGGGCCCATTTGCATTCCCTGTAGTCAAGGGTTTATCATAGTGTTGAAAAGAAAATTGTCTTCTCTGTCCGCGAGCCAACTATCTGGAGCTGATGATGGTTCTGATACGGTACCCGCTAAGTGCACACTATCCTCTACATCTGTGAGTTTGTTTTTCTGTTTTTCCAAGGATGCTAGGGAACCTCTTTTAAAGATCCTGATAACTGCCCACAGACATGATAACTGCTTGTCTTAAACGTTAAATAGATAAGCGTGTCATAAATCCAATCTACTTTGCCATTGTTGAGGATGGTTGGCAGTTTTGTAGTCTAGAATCGTTTTTTTTTTTTCTTTCCAAAATGCACACTGGGTTCCTTGTCAAGAAAGTACTCGGCCTTCTATGTCACCAAGGCAGATGCAGCCCTCATTGCCATGACCCAGCAGTGTGTAATCTCTCTTAGATTGTGCTCCGAGAACAAGCCTTAGTACTAAGCTCTGGCCGATCAGTACTTTTTCCTGAGACTTTGAATTTTGAGTAATCAATTTTAGGTAATCAATTTCATGATCACGTGCATTTTTAATGTTGTTGTTGTTTGTTTGTTTACCATTTTCTTTATTGGGCACCTACCAAGCTTTCATTTGTATAAAAATATGGTCCTTCCCATGAGGCTTGGTGATGCTCCTGTAATCCTAGAAAAATGAGAAGCTGAGACAGGAAGCTCTCAAATTTGAGGCCAGTGTGGGCTATAATAAAACCCCGCCTCCAACAATCAAACAAAAGTAGTTCGTGCACCTTTCTGTCACTCACAATAACACAATGACTAGTTGTTTTTCTGAAGGCTCGGCTGCTTTCTGCTTCATCCTCAAGCCTGTGTTACTTCTCTGCATTTCTTTCCACCTCCTGGCTGCTCTGCCACCCTCGCTCTGCTGGGAAACCTAGAGGTGAGAGGCCTCTTTTGCTGGCAATGATTTCTCTAAGGCTTGCGGCAGATCTGAGTTCAGCACACTGCTTCAATGCTCCTCGGTAAGTGTGTGCGGACGGAGATGTGCGGACAGATGTGACGATAGCTCCCTACATTCTTCTGGAGCTTGCCGAAAACTGACTCGGGATGGCTTCCTTGGGATTTCACACGTTAGAGATGATTTATTACCCCCAAAAGGAAAAGAGAAAGAGAATGAGAAAGGATTAACAGGAAGATTAGCTGTTGCTCTAATCTGCAGAAAATGCCTGAGTTTACCACTTCCTGGCTGTATAACCCTGGGCGTGTTTGCCTCGTCTTGATAAGGTTCAAGTTGTTAATCCCTGAATTCTAGATAGTGAGCAGCGCTTCCTAGGCTACTTAAAGGAGCCATGGACAGCAGAATTGACTAAATGCCAGCCTCTACCCTCCAGGCCTGTACACAGATACGGGTGGCTTCTGCCTTCAGGTCCTTGTAGCTCGGAATCGGCAAGTCTTTCTCCTGAATTCAGTAGGTCCTTTCAAGACATTGTCACCCCAGGAATCACCTTGCCCACGTTTGAGCACAGGCCAGCCACATCATTTTATCTTTTGGCATTTGTTCTTAAATTCTAGTTTCCGTGAGAAGTTTCATGACATTTGGACAAAAGAGTAAGTTTACCCTGTTGGGAGGTCATACCTCAGAACATTCCTAATGAAGAATCAAAGCAAAGATGCTGAACTTGTCCTATTTGGCTGCAGTGCCAGCTGGCTAAGTGCTTCCCATACTTTGGGATTCATAAACAAGTCAGTGTAAAAATAAAATAAAATAGTTTCCAGATTATAAATTTGTCAGGTAAGAATGCTAGGACTACAAATAAGAATGAAGGATAAAATAGGCCCCCCTCCCCTCCCCACCCCTCACGGGGGGCCAGCGGTCAGTGAAATCCACTGAAGCTTAATGTCAGTGCGCTCTTGGATCTGAAGCAGCAGCAACGGGATACAGTTGAGCATGACAGGTTTCTTATTTAAGGAAAATCTAAGTAGTCCCAAGTTGAAGCTGGGTGTGGGCCAGAGGCTGGGTTGCTCGTGATGTAAAGGAAGGAATCTTGCTTCACATGTGGCCGAGAACTAGTGCTTGTTTGTAGATAGGCAGCGTTGCTCACC
The DNA here is from genome assembly GCF_014885135.2 of Alexandromys fortis. Lineage (NCBI taxonomy): Eukaryota > Metazoa > Chordata > Mammalia > Rodentia > Cricetidae > Alexandromys > Alexandromys fortis. Next base: position 6,254,417 of record NW_026067902.1, read on the forward strand.
GGGAGCTGACATGAAGACACAATGAACTGGGAGCCTGTGCGGCCAATCTGGTGGATATTTTTTTCTTTCCCTTTTGAATACCAGATTTAAAACTGAAATATTTCGGACAGATCTGAGTATACTTTTTATCTCAGGAAACACCGTTGCATTTCATATGATAACTGTGCCCTTTTCACATGGTCTTCCTGTTCCTTTGGACATCTGATTCTCCTTTTTTAAAAAAAAAATTTATTGATTTTTATTGAGCTCTTCATTTTTCTCTGCTCCCCTCCCTGCCTCTCCCCTCCCCTTCATCCCTCCCCCAAGGTCCCCATGCTCCCAATTTACTCAAAAGATCTTGTCTTTTTCTACTTCCCATGTCGATTAGATCTATGTAAGTCTCTCTTAGGGTCCTCATTGTTGTCTAGGTTCTCTGGGATTGAGATTTGTGGGCTGATTTTCTTTGCTTTATGTCTAAAAACCACTTATGAGTGAGTACATGTGATAATTGTCTTTCTGCATCCGGATGACCTCACTCAAAATGATGATTTCTAGCTCCACCCATTTGCCTGCAAAATTCAAGATGGACACCTGACTCTTCTAATCAGAGTTTAAACCAGGCATGAAGAGCTGTGTCCATAAGTAACCAGGAAGTAAGTACCAGATTCTGTTGGTCATGTGGTCTCTTTTACAGCTACCCAACTTTGCCAGTGTAGCAGAAAAGCAGTTGTGACAAGCAAATAAATAAATAGGTGTGGTTGTATTCTAATAAAACTTTATCTACAAAAGTAGGAAATTAAAAAAAGACAAGCAAAAAAAAATGGAAATGAAAGGAGTTAGGTTTAGTGCCAAGGACCACAGCTTACTGCTCTCTGCCTTCAACTCTAAAGACTTTGATAGTGTGCGAACATAGATGATATCAGGAGATCTTGGAGTATATATATGAATATACAACCAATTAGTCTGATTGGCTGATTAAAGAAATTAAACAAGGCTGTCTTCAAGTCACCTTATTAGATTTGCTAGCTGGAGTTGGGATGTATCCTTAACCCTAGAGAGCTATTCTATGCTGACTAAGTCAGACTTCTGAACATACAATGCCACTGATAGGGGTCAAAATAGAGCAGAATTCCTTTTTTAAAAGTACAATTGAAGAAAAGCAATATTTTGAGGAAAGGCCTTGACTTAAAATCAGAGAGTAAGTTAAGTGCATATAGATACAGTTGAGGAGAAATGTAGTTCTTACTTGTTTCCCACACACAGTAGGCCCCAGCAAACCTGGTTTGATAGAAACACACATACACAGTCACATACCAGCACAATAAATATCCCTTCTTTAGCCCGGGGCACTGTGCTATGCTCAGGGCTTCTGAGGGCATACAGAGAAAGCCTAGGTTTGGCAGGCTTCTCACGAGACCCCCCAAAAAGGTGGTACATTTTCTAGACATGTGGCAAAGCACACTCAGGTGTATGTGCCTGGGGTGGCATGCAGGTCCAGAGTTATGCTGTGTTCTTCAGCTCTTCACTCTGCACAGGCAACTCTGCCAACCTTTGGCCTAGCCATTCACAGACATCCGTATTCTCGGAGATGCATAGTCCAAGAATACAGACTCGCTTTGTGTCCTCACAGTGGGAGGCAGCACGCACTCGGAGGTTCTGTTGCACAGGCTAGTCACTTTGCACTTTCAGCTAGACCGCCATCTTCTATGGAGCCCTGAGAGCATTCACTCTAACGTGTCACTATGGAGGGTCTTCTAAGTCCACAGAATGGATTGGGCCCCAGTTCTTGCCATGCTCCCTGCCCATTCGGGCAAATCCTAAAATATCAGAAGATATCCAGGTACACGCCAGCAGAAACATGTAGATCACTTTCATTTTTCTTCTTTATGTTGCAACTGTCCCGTTCCGCTCAAGCACACTGCCTTTCTAGTGCTTTGGAAATATGACTCTGCTCGTCAGAGGCCAGACCAGGTGTGTAAAACCTCTGCTTATCAAGGACAAGATAAGCAATGCATTCAGAGTTAAAGAACTTATTATTCCAGTCGTTTTTCTCTTGAGATAACCATGCTTAGAATGTGGTTTTATGTTTTCCTTTATCTGTTTCTACTTTTGAAAATGGAATTATAAGACCGTAGGAAAGCCCTGTTAAGCTAGACACTTAAAAGTCATTTTTCTCCTTTCCCGAGCAAGGGCTAACTTACAGTCTCTTGCAGTTAAGAGCCATAGTCGGTTAGGATCATAGGATTGAGTTTGTTCATAGGAGTGGATTGTGGGTGAAGTGAATTTTGGTCGAATTGAATTGTGTCCTTTCTAGGCAAGCGAGTTGTAGGCATCTATTTCCATTCTCCCCTAACGTTCGCCTTCTGTCGTAAGCAACTCCAAAGGCTGTAAGTGAGACATGTCAGAGACATACCATGGCAACCGAGTCTCCGATCCTTCTCATGGCAAAAATCTAGACAGCAGCGTTGCCCAGGACTTGACATGCGTGAGAAAGACTCCGTTCACTGCGCTGCTAACATTTGAGAGCGTGTGTCTGGCAGCGACTCTTCCCTGGCATATGAATACATAGCTGTAGTTGGTCTGAAGAAGGAAGCCTGGCTGACTCACACATGAGAAGAGGCAGCCACTGAGGGGATCTCAGCCTGCCCACATCCTGTCCTGTGAAGCTCTCTGAGCTGATAAGACACCAAAGAATGTCTGGGAACTGACACCTCAGGACAAATACTAAACAGAGGAAACTCTCGAAGGAGGGAAACAGACATGTGACTTTCCTACAGGTAGTTAAAGTGGGATGCCTCTGTCAGTTTATGCATTTTTGCTGTGTTTTCTGATTTTACTACAGATCATTAGAACTTCATTAGGGATCAATTTCCTTTCAGAGAGCATTTCCTGATGCTGATCGAATGGGCTTTTCAGACAGACCCAATCTTGGAAGCTGAAATCGCCAATTGTTATATCCTTTCCAAAGTCACTCAGGGGAGACAAGATCCAATAAGCTAAGCTTGGGCATATCCCATCCCCCAGCAAGAAGAGCCTTCACGTGGAAACATGCGGGGAATGGCTTGACATGCTTTACTCTGCTGACGGAACGTCCTCACTGAGAGCAGATGTGCAGGCCTCGTTTACCTGCCATCCACCATTTAATTTATCCAGTTCCCCTTGTTCTTATCCTAAGGTTTGCAGGTCAAGATGACCTCAGAGTTTCTCACCCCTCCAGTGTTTATTGTAAATTACAACTGGCACTTTTAGTTTTATGCAATCATGAATTCAAATAATCATAAGGCGGAACTGAAGTTTTATGAGTTCAGATAAGAAAATTTTCTGTTCTAAAACATGGAACTTTTCTTGATAAATGAGAAAAAAAAATTCACATTTCTGGCTCCAAATTGATTCCTAGATTCCTGACTGTAGAACTTTTACGAGAAAAAGAAAAAAACCATTCCCTGAAGTTGCTTTACAGATAGCCTTTCTTCTCATGCCTTGTATCTATCTCATAGCACACAAAGATCTGAAATACACATTTCCTTCCTTACTGTTCTATAGGTCTATGTGTCACATGTTTCTAAAAATCACTAAAGATTTGTCAATTTCAGGTAACAGGAAAGCCCACTTTGAAATGAAGGCATCAGAGCTCAGAAACTCATTGGCTGCAGACGGTCTCTGTGGGTTTTTGGCTGCATCTGGGACCATGACTTCTCAAAGGAAACGAGTCTGTTTCCTCGACTCTTTAATTGTAAGGTGCTTTGATGGAATGAATGTGCCAAAACAACAATCTGGAACTCAGACGTTCAGACAGCTTCCTTTTTTTACCCTTTGACCACTTTGCATTGCCGCCATATAAATAAATTCAGGCAAACCATGTGGGAGAGAAGGACCCAGTCATCCTCTACTTGCTGTAGGGACTCAGATGAAATCCGCACTTCTGAATGAGTGAAGCCATTTCAAGTGTCCTGCTCCAAGCCAAGCCAACACTTGAGTTCATGTGTGACCCCTAACTGATGCCATATGGACCAGAAGAACCATAAGAAATAAAACCAAGCTAATGCTTGGAATGCAAATAACCAAATAAATGTTGCCTTTTAAGCCCTTACGTTTTGGAATAGATCCTTACAGTTGTGGGTAACCTTACAAATTCCTCTCATCTTGTCTGCATTTATAGGAAACTTTCCTGGGCTATTTCTTTTAATAAAATTTTTGACTTCTAAAGGTGATATTTCTATAAACATTTAATCATAAATTTAAACATATTTGTTTGTGTCTTTCATTTATCTTAACCATGTTTCTTTTAGATTCGGTCATAGATGGAAGATGACTTTTGCAAATATAATCTTCTCTGGGGCCTTTGTATTTCAGATGAGCCCAGTTACACATACCTTGGAAAGGAATGAGAGGTGATCACTGTCCTGGATAGCCACTAACAAAGTGGTTCCCACCTCTTATTTGAGGACCCATAATGGACTACCATCTCTTTGTGTATGTCTTTATTCTGTGTTTTGGTGAAAAGGATACGAAAGATGTTAACCTGTTGTCCTTGGCCAATGTACTGGGACACACATGCTTTATAAAAAAGAACCCCTTTGATATTTAGAATCAATTTCTGATGAAAAGGGACAATGCCCTATGTGCTTAGAATAAATCTCGCTAAGAAGCCTGGCAAATTCAGAGGCTTTTGGAATTTTGTCTCATTTTACAGAAATATGCTGAATGAAAAGAGGACAGTTATACTTGGTTTGTGGATGAGGAGGTGAGGAAAACCCTGGTTATATCATCTCAAATTAGAAAATACAAGTGTAAAGCACTGTAAGTATCCACCACCCCTCTGGAGATGAGACTGGAAATGAGGAACAGTGCTTCGGAAGCTTACCGAAGGCCACCCAGTTAACAACGGACAGCAATAGGCAACAAGACAGGTTGCTGTCAGTGTCAAGGTACGCATTCTCACTGTAGATGGAGGCCTGCTCTTCAGCTCAACCCAATCAAATAGCTTCGTTTTGTTTAATAGCAGTGCTCTTTAAATCTGAATGCCTGGCCCAGTGGGTAAAGGCACTCCCTGTGTGTTGTAGTATCTCTGCCATTGCTGTACCCTGAAAGCAACTCAAGGAAAAAAAGGTTCATTTTGGCTTGGTTCCAGGTAGAGATACAATCCATCAAGGCAGGGAGATGAGAAAGCAAAAGTGTAAGGCTGTCAGGAAGAGGAAAGAGAGCATGGAGTGGGCCAGGCTGTAAACCCTTGAAGGCCACCTCCTGCGGCATGCTTCCTTCAGCAAGGCTGCACCTCCTAAAGTTGCCATAACGTTGCCAAACAGCACCACCAGCTGAAGAGCAAGAGACATTTCTCATCCAAAATGGCAAGCCTGCCAACCTTAGCTTAATGCCTAGAGCCCACCTTGAGGTGGAAAGATAACTGAGTTCACAACATTGACATCCGGCCTCCATGTGCATGCTGTGGCAAGTGCAACCCCTCCCCTGTTGTGCGCACACACATACACAATCATAACAAGTCAGAAATTCAAGCCTGGGTTCCTCAGAACCACCTGAGAGTGTTCTTCTAAATACAGGTGCTTGGCCTCTCTCTGAGAGTTTCTGTTCTGGTAGCTTTGGAGTGGGAGTCTCTACCCATGTTTCCAATAAACAAATTCCCAGTAACTGTGAGTGCTGTCTCTCTGGAGACTACCTTCTAGCCTTTACCAGTTTACTACATGCCTTTTATTTGACATCCTTCATGAAAATTATACGTGAATTTTCCCTAAGTGTTGCTTCTAGTCCACTCCACCATATCCTGCCATTATTCAGAACATGTAAGCAGGCCATTTTATTCATCTTAAATTCTTCTTCTCCTCCTCCTTCTCCTCCTCTTCCTTTTCTTCTTCCTTCTCCTTCTCCTTATTCTTTTGCTTTTTTGAGACAAGATCTCTCTTTTGTAGTTCTGGCTGTCCTGAAACTTACTATGTAGGCCAGGCTGGCCTCAGACTCACAGAGGTTCACCTGCCTCTGCCTCCCTCCCTATTTCTGGAATTAATGGACTGCACCACCACTCCCAGCTTTCTTTAAATTCTAATTTTTGCATCCACATATTATTGATATTTTGTCTAATATGAGCCACTTAATTATCTGCTTTTCTTTTTCCACACGTATGTTCTCTCATATCCGCATGTAAACTCCAACATAAATAACAGTGTCTTTGTCATCCCTGTACGGTATCCACTCTGAGATCGACTTTCCTGCAGCATACATCAATACACGCCTAGAGAAAGGATATGGCACACCCTAGCTTGCCTCCTTCCTGGTGGTTTGGAGAATGGATTGGAAGATGCGTCTAGGGAAAGTACCTGTTGCTCCGAGATAACCACTCCCAGTTACCACCTTGCCACCAGAAAACCTATCTGTGAATCCTCACGGAGATCGAAGGTCATTTCCAGACATCACCCCACCTTGCCTCTCCTGTCCTCAGAGTCTTGCCACCCATCGCCACTCCAGCTTGGCCTCCTGTGCTCTTTACCTGGACCCCTCTCACAAATGCCTGCGGTTGCTTCTGAGAGTTTCATCCTATAAAGAGATACAAAGAGTCGTTGTGTGCTGAATGACATAGTGTTCAGCTGTCTGGAGAGTCAGCAGCCATGTCAAAGAAGGACAGTCGAGCTGGCTTTGAATGCCTGGGATTGATTCAGCTACCGCATCAGTCACAATGGGTCAGGCTGTGTTGAAGTAACAAAGAAGCCCAACTATTATCCGTGACTTAAAAACAAGGAAAGCCCTCATCTTTCATTTTGCCATTTGGAGCCTGTAGAGGTCTCTTGGTCCATAATCCCCTCACATAATAGCTTGAGGCTTGGTCAGGCATTGGGACTCTAACAAATGGGATATAACCAACATCTTGGAAAATGTCCAAATTAATTTCTTCGGAATTCTTAGACCACTGTGTGCAGAAACCCAAGGCAGGCTGCTGGAGAATGAGAGACCACGCATTGCAAAGAAAAACCAATGAAACAAAACCCCACAAAAGATAAACCAGCCTATCAGCTGCAGAGAGTTGGATGAGGTCATCACCCATTCCACCCACTGGAAGTCAAGTTGCCAGGAAACTACAGGCCTTGAAGGAGAAGCTGGCTACAGCAGGGAATCTGGCCAAAACGAGGAGGATCGCAGAGACAACCTATCGATACAGAAGTTCAATAAAAGGTTGCTATTTTAAGCTCACGAGTTTTAAACTGGTTTATTATACATCAAAATAGAGTTTGGAAAACACTAATCATTAATTTGAGAACATTTTTTTAAATATTGCCTTCCAATGCTTTCATGTTTGTTCTTACCTAACAACATCTAAATGTTCTTAATGGAAAGGCTGCCTTATTTACAGCTGAAAAACCATCCCCTAAAAGCACCGCAAGCAGTGCTAAATGTACTGTGGGAACTCACTTTTTTTCCCAGTTAAATTAAATAATGTTCTCATAATTCCCTGGGCAGGTTGAACTATACATTAGAAGAAAAAGAAGATATAAAAATACTAACAACATCTAAAAGTATCAGCCCCTAATTTTATTGCGGTGGTATTTATTCTCATTAACTCCAGCACCCTCTGGGTAATGGAAATGCCATCCTGACTTCTAAAGAAATGACAGCATAACTGTGCTCTGGCTCCTTGGGGCATGCCAAAGCCTGTGCTAAAAATAAAGAATGGCCCACACAGATACCACAAAGCAACGTGCGAGTTCTACCGAGAAACGCAAGTCAGTTCCCGGATGGTAAAGCCCTCCAGGAGGGGTGAGACAGTGTTAGGCGGATAAATAAGCGGGTAGCTGGACAGACGATAGGTGCTCAGATAGGTGGTAGACACATATGGACATACACAGATAGATGACCCACACATTTTTCTTCTGTTGGTCTTTCTCTTTCTACCCCCACCTCCATGGAGGACTCAGTTCACAGTGGAAATCCTCTGTGTTCTTGAGCTTGTGCCTCAAAGGGCCTTGCAGGAGGAATGGAGAGAATGGGAGGTCGTCTTTTTCTGAAATCTTTTGGAATCCCATACTGCCGAAGTTTGAGTGAAATGACGTCATTATACGTGCATCAACATTTTCTCGTTAAAGGTATATATTTACCACTTTAACTAGACTAGTGATATTAGAAATAGAAAGCGCCATTTACCCTTTAAACCAAAAGGAAAATTATTATCGAAGCACACAAAAGACAACAATCTAGTTCATAGCTTCCCTTTCTATAACCATGGTGACCTTCAAGCAGGGTAGCTGCTAGATAAAATACTGCCTGATCGTTTCCTCCTGTTTCCATTACGGGTGGTCTCTTTACCCAAATTAATTATATTATAAACATGAATAAATACTTACTGTATGTTGAAGAGATTCCAACCACTATTCTGTTTTCTATAATGTTTTTTAGAATGACCATACATATGAACAGCCTAGGAGTTCTCACTTTTTTCTTATTTTCTTTTTTCTTTTCTTTATTTTATTTTTGAGACAAGGTTTCTCTGTGTATCTCTGGCTGTCCTGGAATTAACTCTGTAGACCAGGCTGGCCTTAAACTCATAGAGACCCACCTGCCTCTCCCTCTCTGAGTGCTGGGATTAAAGGTGCGATTCACCATCACCCGGCAGAGTTCTCATTTTTTTTTTAATACAAGGATTTGAGCAATTGGCCTAAAGTATTGGTAGATAACAGGACTTTGGGAGTGTGACAGTTGGGAATCTAACTCATCCATCAAGTCTCTAAGTATTGTACGATTCAGAAATCAGATAATGGATTCAGTCAAAAGCACCCAGCACAGCCGTGTGCCACCTAGGGCAAGTCAACAATCTGCTAGTTCAATCGTCCCCATATCCGCGCGCATCTGTGAAGCGAAAGACGAACTGGACTCTGTACCTCATCTGACACTAACGTGAGATTAAACCCTCTGTTCACTGCCTGCACAACCTGGGCAATGCACAAGACCCCAAAGGCAATGACCATGACCTCAGCCCAGCCTTGACAGTCATAAAAACATAGAGCAGCCCTTTCCAATACGGCAACCATTACATAGCCACATAGCTGTTGAGCACTCGGAATACACGTAGACACGTAGCCCCGAGATTGGCTGTGAATGTCTAATACACAGCAGATTTCAAACAATAGCATCCAAAAAAAAAAAAAAAAAAAAGAAAAAGAAAAGGAAACAAAGAATACTCCAGCAATATCTTGATGTCAATCATATGATAAAATGAGAGTTCTTGAAAGTATTAGGTAGAATAAATACATTCCTAAGACTCATCTTTCCTATTTCCTTTGGCTTTACTTCATCTACTAGGAAGGTTGCACCCTTTCCCTGTGCTGTCTTTCTGCTCTACAGTGCTGGATCGGGTGGTGGGGACTAAAGTAGAAGCAGGATTGGAACAGCTACGGTCAGTCTACATTTTGTGCTGATTAGTGCAAGGTAAAATAAACAGCTTTGGGCCTTCGATTCTGAAGGCAAGTACAACAGCATAGACTTACAGACACAGGACTCGGCAGGCAGGCAGGCAGGACTGCAAAGTCAAGGCCAGCCTCTGCCAAAGAGTAAGACCTGCTTCTAAGCAAGGAAGAGAAGAAGAAAATCAAGCCTTTCTTTTCCCACAGGCCTCCGTTTGTACTATTTGCCTCGAGGAGGATTTGTGACAACTGTAGGCAGGCCCGATAGACACCAGGGTGACAGTTTTCTGTTATTCTCTCCCTGCCCTCCACTATGCATGAGTGCTGATAAATGCTTGATGCTGGACTTGGGGAAAAGCCTGATTCACAGTCTGAGTTTCTAAGGTGTAACTGCTTGCACCCTAAGTGGTTGCATTCTAGTGCCTCCGTCACCGGGTGTGGAGCTAGGAAGAGCTGCCCAGCTCTAACGCTGGACACCAGGTTCACCGCTCAGACATTACTATGTTCTGAGTGTCTCTCACAACCCATGTGCTGGTGTGTCTGTCCCTAGTGCACGGTGCCGGGAAATGGGGACGTCAGGGAGTGCTGATGTGGCTACTGGAAGCTGTGGGAGTAGGTTCTGGCCTGCTCTGTCACCCAAGAACATGGAGTCACCTCCCTGGGTGACTCTGATCTGCTGTGTGAAGATTTCCAGTCCTCCTCTCCCCTTCGGCCTTTATCATGTGGCAACACAGCATCTTGCTGAAACTGCATGCTGAGACGACCTTGGACGCCGCATCATCCAGAACTGTGAAAGGTTCATTTCGGTCCTTCGTGCATTTTCCACTCTTGAGTGTTATGTTGTAACACCCAGAAATGGACGAAGACAACAGATGCAGACACAAGGGGCACACACAGGAGCAAAACATGGCGAAATTATTGGGCTTACAGCCACGAATATTTATCATTTTGCTTTTAATATAGTTCCTTATAGTTCAAGTTTATGTGATTGGTTTTAGTAGAAGCTTTGTATAATAACTGACTTGCCAACAACAACAATAACCAACTTTAAATATTTAACAGCTGGCACTCCAGTCCTTCCCTTCTAAGTCATTTACTTGGAAATCAGATAGACAGGAAACAGAACTTCTATGATGTGGGAGGAAAAAAACACCCAGAGGCCTCATCTTTAGTTACCCAGATCCGCAAGTCTCGGGTTTGGTCCATATCAACGACAGCAACCTAGCAGTGCGATGGCGAGGGACAGGGACTCCGATGCTTCTGGGGCTATTAATCTTGTTCTCACATGCACCACCTCAGACAAGACAGACACCCTGCGGAGCTCTCCAGGAAGGTAGTGAGCAGCTCTCAGGAAGTTCCCCCTGGCCACTAACCCAGGTCCCTTTTGCTGCAATGGCAGCTCGGTCCCCTTCGGTGGAGGTGGAAACAGCTGGTCACCATCCTCTGCGTTATAACTCTTCACGTGAGGAAATGAAACACCCCAAATCAGCTTCCCAACCTGTTCAGCTGTAAAAATAGGCCCTCCTTGAGCAAAAACAAACAATAAATTAAACGGAGCTGGGAGTTAAGAAGTGCTGCGCATTTTACTCCAGGGGAACTGCTCGGCCAGGTTGGACCCTCCCAGTGCTCGCTGATCAAAGGCACGTGTTCCCTGGAAACAAATCAAGGAGTGAAATAGACAGGATGATTAATCAAACAGGGAGTAGGTGGGGCGAGCTCACAGAACATCCTTAAGCAGGTGGCGGCTGGGCTTTTTGATGTAATAGGATTCTAGGATCTTGGCAAAAGTGCACTGTTGTCTCGAGTACCGATGGCCTGCTTGCTACATCCAAGGCGTTTTTTTATGGAAATGCAATAACCAGAGGAGCGGAGGAAGCTCCATCGCAGATGGGTCAAGCAGACCGGCAGAAATGAAAATGTCAAGCTCTGCTCAAAGGAATGCCGGCCACAGTATCAGGCCAGGCTTCTTGTTTCCCTCCACCTTGTTCAGGGTGTTTTCTACAATCTGCACTCGTTCAAGGCGTCCAAGGTATTCTCAGATGTCCAGGTGGGCAATAGGCATTGCCTCCTCTGTGTCCATTGGCTGGCTGGCCTTTCATTTGTTAAAAAAGGTTTCCAAAAACTTTAGAAGGAGGTAGTGGGCCAAAACACCCTAGTTCATGGCTGTGCGATTTAAATTATGATGTCTATGCTAGGGCGGTGTTCCTACAGCTCTTGGACCACAGTACAGAAGCTGCCCTTCGTAGGCCGAGGTTGGAAAATGGCAGCCAGAGCTCCAGTGCCAATCCAGGTAGACATATTGGAATATTCTTCCCAGCACCTTTAAAAACCATGGCTTGAGTTAGTGGAGTAATGTCTTGAAAGTGGTAAGTTTGAGTTAAACACCATGTCTCTAACTTTTCCAAAGCATCTTGCTCTATGTGTCACCTTCTAGCAGGAGGGCCGGTGTGACTGTTGAGTGAGATACTCTCTGTGGATAATGGGAATCTCCTCACTGCAGTCCCCACTGCTTCTGATCTGCTTGGTGTGTCTCCAGCTTTTTTCGCTCTTCTAGGAAGAATATTCCTATGGTATTTAAGAAACAAGAGGCAAAATTCATGCCCAACATCAAGAGTTAATATGCAACGTGCTTGACTTTTGAGGCTAAACTGGTTGTATAAGGCAGAAACAGGGGCTGCTGGGAAGTAAGAACTGGCTTGGAGGCTGGGTGAAGGCTTACCTATCACACACTAGAGCAGAAGCTGCCTCAAAGTGCCTACCTTAAATGTCTGGAGATCCTGAGAAGATAATCTCAAAGCTTTAGTTTGTCAGTTGCCAACGAGCTTCCTGAGCTCCCCTGTTCTACTCTTTCTCCTTTTTTTTTTTTTTTTTTTTTTTTTGAGTCAAGGTCTCACTCAGTACATAACTCTGGCTGGCTTGGAACTCATTATGTAGACCAGATTGGCCTCCAATTTACAGATAACCTGCCTGCCTCTGCCTCCTGAGAGCTGAGACTAAAGGAGCGCATCACCACTTCTGCCCTGTTCTTGTGGAAAAGTGATATTATCATAGCTTTGTTTTGAGAATGATACACATTCATATTGACTCACTCAAGGAATAAAACATTAAAAATAAAATCTGAAATTACATGGGATCATTTTTCACCCAGAAGCAATGGCTCCTTGCTTTGGAAGGTCTTCATTGCGGCATCTTTCTAAGTCTGTGGAAGGATGGGAAAGCAGGAGGGAAGGATTGACAACTGGACTAAAGAAGGAAAGACAAACAGGGGATCGATAATCAGTTTGTGTGAGTTGAGAATCAGGATGATACTTTCAAACAAAATCTTTAGCTGCCATTTGTCTTGACTTCAGAGTTGAAGGGGAAAAGGCAAGGAACGATTCAACTTCAGGGGGATAAAAGGCTTCTTCACCAAATCGATCGTCCCTGAACTATCGCTTGAGAGAACAATGTGCAAACATTAGCCACTAGATACACTAGATAGCATCTATTGTCTGTTCCGATGGGAGAATGTGGAAATGCGCATTCCTTGTTTTATTGTGTATATTATTTTTTATATTTTAGTTTTATGGCACTTACATTCTGTTCTGTAACAGCGACTTCAATGGTTCCTTGGTTTTTATTGCTATTAAATAACACGAATGTTTACCATCAGCAGCCCTTTATCGCGGTGACCCCGGTTCACGGATTTCCTGCTCAGTCTCTCATTGGCTGATGGGATTGAACGTGGCGATACTTTGTTTATTTGCTAGCTCAAGAAAGCCTGTAGTGTTCCGTGGCTGGAATGTTGGAAGGACGGTTCACATTCTCTTCAGCATCCCGTGGATGTTGTCTCACCGAGGACTGGTTTTAGGATAGACTTTTAAAAAAATTCTGATTTCTTTGCAGCGAGTGGTTATGTTTCCCACTTAGGAGCCCACGAAGGTTGTGTCTTGACTTCTGTGTTTGAACACATTCACTAGGATTTGTGTTTGGCGCTGACGTTTTAGACCACTTCTGCCCCACACAATGCGCATCCTCAGTTCTGAAGAGTCAAGTATTAGGGAAACTTTGGAGGAAACAAAGGCAGGGCGAGGTTAGTAAGGTGAGGTTCAAAGTCACACAGCTGGCAGCAGAGTCTGAATTGAGCCCAAGTTGCTTATGCCCAGAGTCAACTCCCCTGCTGTAGTTGTTTTCCTTGACGGGGAAGATGGCCGCCCATCATCTGGATGCCCAGCCAAGTCAGTCTAACTGCTGGCTGTAATTTTCTGTGAGGTCGTTTGCACTCAGCACATGCTGGCTAGGTAGTATAGACAGTCCCCGTCACTGACACCACTGTCTAGGGAGAGGAAAAAGGTGGGGGCTCAAAGTGGGAAGGGGTGTTTATTATGGTACTGTATGGTCTCAGAATAAGAGAAAGGAGATGAAGAAGACTAGGAAGACAAAGGTAAATTTTTAAGAAGTAGAAACAAAACAAATAAAAAAAAATTGCAACCACCATCAACAAAATAGAGGAGCCCTGGCTGCCTGGCTGGCTTGCTGCCCTTACTATCTGGGGTCAGCAGGGCAGAAAGAGGCCATGCCTCGCCCTCGCTGCTTCCCCAGACAGCATTCGCCCTGACTACAGCTTTCCCTAGTGATGCCAGGGTTTCTTAGCATCTGGACTCTGAGCATGCAGCCCCAAACTTCCCGTAGTCTGTGTGGACCTGACAAAGCCCTCTAGAAAGTCAGTGTGGAGGGGAATGTTCACTGTGCCCCAACAGCCCTGGCAAGACTTCGTGACCAGCTTTCTACAGACGGAGTGACTAATCCAATCTGACATTGTTCTATGACACTCTTTCTGGTAGTATGTAGACAAACGCCTACTCACCCCAGATAAAAACCAACAGCAGACCAAAGTAAGATCAGCAAAGTCCAATCCGTTAGCAGCAAGTTTCATTGGGTTTCTTACAGGGATATGGGTTAGGGTTTACCTACATGAGCAGAAATGGCCTAAAACCCACACCAGCGTGAGTCGGTGCTCATGGAAACATGAAACCTAAAGGCAGTTGAGTTCACAGGATGAAGCGTGTCCCTCCCACCTAGGTCAGTTGATCAGAGCCTCTTCGTGGCAGCTTGGCTGATTTCTGCTTCTTCCTGGTGCTTTAATAGGTCCAAGCCTTTTCTAGGTTACTCAGCTTATTGAGAGTCTCCTAGGTGGCTGGTCTGGTCTCCGTCTTTTTCTAGTGCCTTGGAGCATCCTAGTAAATATGGCCAGTTTCAGGGACTTCCTGAAGCCTTTTAGTAGCTTACTTTCTGAGCTCGCTGAATTTCCCTGCAGGACAGAAAGCTTCACAGTCCAGCTAGAACAGTTCTCAACCTGTGGGTCTTGTCCCCTCGGAGAGTCAAGCAACCCTTTCACAGGGGCGGCATATCAGATAGCCTCCATATCAAATATTTACATCACTGTTCATAAATGTAGCAAAGTTATAGTTATAAAGTAAGAATGGAAATAGTTTTATGGCTGGGAGTCACCACAACATGAAGAACTGTATTAAAGTAGCACAGCGTTAAGAAGGCTGAGAACCGATGCTCTAGAACATAGGGCATCTTAAGAGCTTCCTTCCAGAATGAGGTTTATCTGTCACACAGCAGACACCCTGACACCTCTACCTTCAGAACTGCTCCTTGATTTCATATTTTCTCTATAAAAGTGATATAGATATGAATAATTTGCATTGGTATGGATTTTATGGTCAATTTTGTTATATGTATATGTATTTCTGATCTTGATTAAGGTATTGTGATTTTGTAGTTCATTTAAAATGTAATGTATAATTAGGAAATATAGGTTGTTAATGGATAATCATCGCTAATAGTTAAGCTTGTAGTCATGTTAATTATATTTTCTAGATATATAGAGATATATTTCAGTTAGATAGGCATTCTTCATATCTCTCAAAGGCTGCAGAATATGGCATTTAAAATATTTTAATAACTTAGGGCTTTTCATGACAATGAGACACGTCTGCTCCTGGTAGCACCAACTACTTCAAGAGGAAGATGGGCATCGAAGAGAATCCTTATGGAGTTGGATAGTCATTTGGGCAAGAAACTGCTCTTGCCTGGACTGTTACATAAACTGGACACAAAGAACCCACAGAGAGAGGACTGCTGAACTTGCCTAAAGGTGAGATGGTCTTTCGGGGTTCCTGATTCATGAAGGAGTCTGCAAGACATTCTGCAGGACACAGCAGAAAGTGACTGAACTGTCTTTGAAATTTCCTGCTTCATGGAAATGTCTCTGGATACCATGGGCCTGTAGGCCGAAGATGGATGCCCCAACGGTACAGAGGAACTTTGGGTGACTGTCCAGGCAGCGAGATGTCTCTGTCATTTCTAGAGTTTTCTTATTTCTTGTTTACTTAGGTAGTATTATATCCTTCTGGAGTCTTTGATGGAGTTGAAGAATGAATAGATAGTTATAGTTTTCCTTAGTTATGATAAGAGATAAAATAGATATAAATATTATAACTGTAATTCTTACTTGATAACTGTTTTGTTATATATAATTTTACTATGTTAAAGTTAAAGCCTTTCTTTTTTTGTTAAAACGAAAAAGGGGAAATGATGGAGGTGGGTCTTGTAATAATAAAGAAACTGCCTCGGCCCTCATAGGACAGAAAATTAGGTAGGCGGAGTAGACAGAAGAGAATGCTGGGAAAAAGAAGCTGAGTGAGTGAGTCTCCATGATGCTCCCACTCCAGACAGACGCAGGTTAAGATCCTCTCTGGTAAGCCAGCTCATGGGCTACACAGAATATTAGAAATGGGTTAGAACAATATGTAAGAGCTAGCCAATAAGAAACTGGACCTAGCTGGGCCAGGCAGTGTTTGAAAGAATACAGTTTCCATGTAATTATTTCTGGGTATAAACTAGCCATGCGGGCGGCCGGGTGCCGGGGACGCAGCCCTGCCACTCCTAATTCAACATAAAAGGTCATCTATGGCCAGGAAATGAAAACTAGCTAAACTTTTATATACACAGAGGACATAGGATTCTCCAAGGTAGAAGAGGCATTTGGGGGAAAAGCAAGTGTACCCCTTCTTTGTCAACAAAGGCAGTGGGCACTTCATTTTTCACTGCTGAAATACGAAGTTCGAATACATGCGATGTGGAGGCCCGGAGTACAGACACTTGGAGAAGTATGAGCAGAGGTAGAGTAAGATTAGCGGGGTGCTGGGGTCATGGGTGCCCTGGCAAGATCCTCTTCCCTCACTCTCCCCCCACTCCTGGCACTGCTAATGCCTACTACCTCATGTGCCGCCTTCTCCAGAGTTGCTGTGACTTGTCAGGAGCCACTGCACCTGGCAGTTTCTGCCCCCTTCTTAGGGCAGTGCATGGATCAGGACACTCTGAGTCAGGAACAAAGAAAAGCGGTTTCTTCACATGACGGGCCAGCTGTTGCTGTGCTACAGTGCATGACTCTGTGTGCCCCGCGGGCAGGCCTGAAGCTGGAGCACAGGAGACCGTGTGCTTACTCCTCTCGAATCTCTGCCTCTCCCTCTCCTTTCTCCCCACCCCAACACTCCTTCAGAAATCACATGAATCTGAGTTTCGATCTCCAACTCTTCTAAAGAGGCCACTCAGAGACCGGCCGGATGCATACTACCCAGGGAAGGAAGACACTAATTCGCTGACCACTTAGCCTGCAGGAGATGTGGCTCCCAGAATAACCCAGGCTCTCTCCCGCGTCTCTCCTTACCTTTGCTAATGTTTCAGCCAGAAAAAGGCTGTGCATGCACAGTGGGAGTCCATCCATGGCCCTACTAACACTATGTTCAGCTTCTACCAGGTCTCTACTTCTGTCTCGTGACACACTGAGCATTCCAGAGCCTTCCAAGACAATAGGGTTTCCGAGGTGCCTCCAGTTGGAGCATCCCAGAGGCAAAGCGGTGTTAAAACATGGAGTTCATTAGCCGTAGTGCCCTATTCCAGTGTACAGCAAAAGGATTCATTTCTCTTCTTCACTGTTAATCAGCGCTGAGAATGGAAATTGTTCAGCAAGGTGAGAGACGGCATGGGAGTTGAAACACATAAAGATAACAAACGTTTCATTTAGAAGTCCAACATAAAAGGCTGTGTTTGAGAAAGGAAGGGTGGAGTTTCTCCAAGCCAGCTGTGTTGCCTCCAAGCTTGAGACTTAGTTTCTACTAGCAATTGAGTAGAATCCATTACCTTGCGATTTTACACTCTTTACCTGGGGTCACTTCATGGGGATTAGTCCCCTTTTATCCATGTCTCCCAAATGCGGTCATCATTCAGGCATGCTTTTTCAAGACCCCCATGCTCCGGACTTGACAAGTCAGGTCGATGACGAAAGGTAGAGAGCACAATTAGTTGTCAAAAATAGTGACACAGTGAGTCAAGTGATCCAACACATATCAATTATTGCCACTCAAGGAGACCGCACGGCCCTTAAAGGTGGCTTCGTTTATAGTCACCTCTTCTGCTCAAAGGAGAACGTTCCCAGGGTAATCTGATTGACATTCTTAATTCATTACCGTTGTTATCAGTGCAATTCATGTTTTAAACGCGGATGCTCTAGCTCTGACATTGTAAATGAAGCCCACTGCTCATGTAAGAGATCGCAATAATAACCTCTTTGTTTTTTTTAGTTAGTAAAGAACAAACATCTGTACGATGTAAGATTCACAGAGCAAGAGCTACAGGTTTCTCCCCAATTTATTATCAAATAATTATGTTCTCTTAGCAGAAACAGGCAAATGACCTGCTGCCCTAGCTCCTTCCAGTGGAGAGAATAAGCAAGCCATGTCTGCAATTTCATATGCTTTTATAGTCCTTACAGCAACGGAGACAGGGAAAAACTAGCTTGATTTTCTCTTGGGGGATTTTAAAAACTAGATACTTAGGTAGCTAAGGCTAACCCAAACTTCGAATTCTCTTGTCACTGCCCCCTGAATGTGAACTCAAGTTAAATGTCTTTTGTCTAAACTAGTATAATCCTTTCATTAGTTCAACACATACTCAACATAAAAAAAAAAGAATATTTAACATGGTTTTCTTCCTACTGTCTTCAAATCCAATGTGTATTTGATACCAACAACATATCTCAGTGGAGCTGACACACTACACAGCCACATGGCTAAGAGCAACTAAATTACCCAAAGAAGTTCAAAGCAGTAGCAGAAAAGCTAAATTAATAAGCCTATCGCTTAACCAGCGTGGCTAAATCAACATATATTCGAATCACTGGTGCATGCCTACAGATTTGTCTGGGTATCCAAAATGATGCCTTATAGACCTCTGGATCACTCTATAGGTAGCTTAGTTTACTCCAAAGTGCTGTTTTCCTGTGAACCTTTCAAGTGTGCAGCATTGCGGAGAATATGCTGAGAAGGAGCACAAATACAGCTAAGGTTGGGGGAATTCAAGCAACAGACCGACAGCATGTTCTGCCAGGACTGCAGGTAGAGGAAGGAAAGAGGGGTGAGAGCTTTGAGGGTGTGCTCGATGAAAGGCTGCTTGTTGGGACGTGTGGGCCCAGAGCCCTTTTCTTAAAAGGTTAAACAAAAAGCAGGCCACTGTGTTTCAGCAGGCTAATTACGGAGAGTGACTTTGACCTTTTCCGATTCTGCAGATTTATGATAGAACATTTTCCTTTCACAGGCACAGGGCTCTTTGAATCCAGGGCAAGTGTAATCAGGTGCACAGGGAAAGCCTTCTTTTGCATAAAGACATGTCTGTGCCCCCGAGCACATCCCGGGGGGAGTCACAGCGTGGAAGCCTGAACATCTGTCTGCTGTCTTCCTTTCACAGGGGCCTCACCCTTCTGAGAACTTGGCTGATCAATAGACACCTCCCCTCACCTTTCTGAGAGCCACATGTGCCTATGGAGTCTGAGAAAGACAAAAATAAACCATCTCCACCGAGGAAACAAAGCTTCTGATGGCCAAACTCTGAGAGCAGCTGATGTAAAGCTAACAATGTCTATGAAAACAGATAGCAGAAAAACTCAAGATATCTTTGGAGAGCCCACAGAGTTCCTGGGTGAGTTAAAGCTGTTCCTGGGGTTTTCTGCTGGACCCAGCAGGCCAGTTTCACACTCGGTGTCTTATCTATTTATAACAGTCATTTAAATCACGTCAGTTTTGATTCATTCTGATCAAGTTGTTTTTCCAGGCCAGGTGTACAAACTCAGTGCCTTTGGCTGTTGGTTGGCTCAGTTTGTTAGTGCTAATCAAGGACCAAGTATCTTTATAAGCTCCAGGTGGGTTTACTAACTGCCCACAGTTGCCTGGCAAGGCTTGCCAAACCCAATAAAAGACTGACTTGGGGTGGGGGCAGACGGTCAGTGGACCCAACTCCCAGATACTGATCTAAGCACAGAAAAGCAACCCAAAAGGTAGGTGGTGTGTGTGTGTGTGTGTGTGTGTGTGTGTGTGTGTGTGTGTGTGTATCTGTCTGTCTGTCTGTAAAATGAAGAACTGTCGGTACAATTTTCTCTTAAATGTACCCATTTTTGATACAGCTAGAGGATCTTCCTTTGCCCTCTTATGCCCAAAGATCATGAGGCTGCCTAATCTTTCATTGCCACATTTTGAAAATCGCATTAAAATTAATTAGTAGGCACCAATAATCTTGTTTGACCATGATGATAAAGATGAATAGTGTTTATCTGGAAGATGAGTGCGAGATTCCCAATGGTTAGGTTAATGGAGATGTCAATGGTGTGGGATTATTTTCCTGAAACCCTGGGCAGTCTAGAGCATCAGACAAAGATGCTTCCTCTTTTTTTCCTCTTTTTGTTCATCGCTTACTCATCACTGGCACTCAGAACTGATGGTAGAAAAGCAGGAAAAACTTCCGTTTCTTATTTTGTCATTTAATAACTCCAAGGGTCTGGCCAGGTAGTGGAAGGTAAGCTTCTGTGTTCCTGGTTCCAGGTTTGTAATAAAAAAAAAAATGCAACCATAAAGGAGTTCTCAATCCAAGCAAAAACTGAACATCAGCGATAACTTAATTCCCTCCCAGCAAAAGAAAGGCCCACGTCTACTCATCATAATGACAACTGACAGCAAGGCCTTCAAAACATGCTTTCCCTTCTGGTGTCTGGTTGGGAATGGAGCTGGAGGCCCACAGAACCCTGATAACATTGGGGTATTGTTCCCGCGGGTCCTAACCTCTGCCGGGCTGAATCAGTATCTTCCCTCTGAAGAAGTTTGCTTTCCTTCCATCAAACACATTCCAGAAGTCAGCGCTAAAAGCTGTCGGGGGAGAGCGGATTGCTCCATTAGCGCTCACCAGCTCCTTGGCTGAACCCTAGCTTCACATTCCAGGTTTAAAGATCTGCTGAGTTATCCAGCAGGAAACGAGCACTGAAAGGCCCCGTGTCTTCAGGACTCTGTCAAAAATCCTTTTATTTTATTTATTTATTTATTTGTTTATTTATTTATTTATTTATTTTGCTGCCTGAGCATCCCAGATAGAATGTGAAGTCTGTTTCCATAAGAACAGTTCTGTAGCTTTCTCGAAGTTGGAGTGCCTGGGTGAGGAGGAACATAGGGTTTGCTAAAGTGTACATTGTGACTGAGTAATGACGGACCCTGAGTTCTGGACACCTGTGCTTCTAACAGTAGAGCCACGAGACACACCGAATAGCTAAGAACTGGGAACAGAAATTTAGATGGTTGCGTTGCCACCTGTTTGATTACTAGTCTCAAAAATCCCACCCCCAATACATTATGCATGCCTGGTGAGTAGCGTTGGGTTGGGCACAGTGAGAATGAATACATTAGAAACTGAAAAGTAAAAGGTGAGGTAGTGCCCACCACCACCCAGTGTTTTCAGGGTTGAGTGTAGAGGACACTGCGGTCCACTTTGAGAGGACACTGAACCCACCTTTTCAAGGCAACATTTCATGTGACAAACGTGAAGACCAAGGGTGAGGGTCAGATTCGAGGCACAAGTTCTGTATCAACAGGTCTGAGCTTGGAACAGGTTGCAGCTCATCACCCCAGCGCCAGGATTTCTTCTTTTTCAAATAAAAGAAGAGCCCGGGGTGAATTTTTATTCAGTTTTAGTTTTTTTCTGAGAAGAATAATCTTTATTTAAACTCTTTAAATTCGCTGATAAAGTTTCATGCCAGATAAACCCAGCTCCAGCTCTCTGGCAGGCCAGATATGGTTCTTCCGTCATATATGACATTCTATACTTGTCACTTTCTCCTCTGTAAGATTAGGATTCTGAAAACATGCTTCATGCTAAGCGTGGGAAGGCTGAAGAGGCTAACGGACAGATCAAGGACGTGTTGCGTGTCGGTAAACCAGCAAACGCACCTGTCCTTTCCATTGTTGCGAAAAGCAGGGCGTCTTTGTCTCCGAAGGAGCTCGAAGTCGAGCACAGTAGAGGTAGAGAAAGCACTGGAAAGGTCGGAGGATTTCCTTTCGTGGCTAATTTGACAGCTTGGGGAATATTTTAGGAGGCAAAGACCATAATTTAAAGTGCCTTGACATCAATAAATATTTCCTTAGCATTTAGCTGTAAGAGCTCTGAATCCTCTGTGTGTTCAGAAATTTCCAATTTAAAACTAATGTGGCGCTTTGGGAGCCTGTGGATGGACATGAACGTCAGAGGGACCGGGGACCGACGGTTTTCCTCCCTGAGGGGGATGTCCACTAGCTTTTTTTTTCTCTGTGTGTATGTAGAAGAGGAAGGAACAACGGTCGATCTCTGTCAGTCCTTCAGTTCCTTGTCTCTTCGGCTACAGTTGGAAGAAGCCAAGAAAGAACATTAGCTCTGGCCGTGGCTGGGATTGGCATTGCTACAGGCAATTTTTAACTGTCCAGAGATGACAATTTCCAGGCTTCCATGACTGCAATGGACACCTTCCTGGACCAATTATTTCTACCTTGAAATGGCAGGTTTAGAACAAGCGTTTATCACTGAATAATTGTTGTTAGAATCATCAACAAATTCCCCCAGAGAAGTTCCAGGTAAGCGCTAGATTGAATGGACACGTTTTCTGCTGCTCACTTCTGATTCTGGCTCACACATCAGTCTCTTAGGAAGATTGCCCCACAGCCCCCACCATCTGTTCTCCGGTGCCCGTTCCAGACTTCATACATTAGATGCAAGCTCTAGCGTGTTGTCTAAGGGAAAGAAACACACACACACACACACACACACACACACACACACACACACACATGCTACTCAGACACTTTGCAAGCAAGCATTTAAAAATGATAATAGCTTTTCTTTACCTCCGCCACAGTCTACTCTCTACCCTTCAGCGGGAATGTTTTCCAGGGTGATGCTGACCATGTCTCTCTCCCACTTGAAGTCTGTCACTGGCACCCTTCTGTCCCTGAAATAAAGTCTGAATGGCACAGGGAGTTCTTTGTGAGCTGGCTGCTGTTTATCTCTTTCGCCTTGTCTCCCACTCTCCATTCGACCTCCCTTCTTTCCCGGCACTGGATTCTTCCCTGGCAAGTTCTGATGCTCCTAAGATCACCCTCAAGCACAGATAGCCTCTCTCTAACCGTCCATCTTTGCCTGACACCTCCCTCAATACTAAAGTCTCTAGTACTTAATTTTGACGTATCCATAAGGTGGCCGTGTAGACATCACTTCCTGGGATCCACATCTCTCCTGTGCATTCCCAAATAAGTTCATCACTACCAGCTTACCTGCTAATATGCCTGTTTCCAAACGGTTAATAACTGTGTCCTGTGGCTAGAGAGATGTTCAGTGGTTATGTGACAATGCACTTTGCTGGCAGAGGGCCTGACTTCACTTTCTAGCACTAATGTTAGGGGGCTCACAACTGCTTATACCCGCAGCTCCAGGGAAAAGACGAGCCTCTTTTGACTCTGTAAGAACTCACACTAACACCACACACACACACACACACACACACACACACACACACACAGAGAGAGAGAGAGAGAGAGAGAGAGAGAGAGAGAGAGAGAGAGAGAGAACTAAAAAGAAGAAATAACTTTTTAAGAACTGTGTCCCTCAACTTACGCTGGAGAGGATGTGGGGTAAAGGGAACACTACTTCATTGCTGGTGGGAGTGCAAACTGGTACAGCTGCTTTAAAAATCAGTGTGGTGATTTCTCAGAAAATTAGGAAAAAACTTCCTCAAGACCCAGCAATTCCACTTTTGGGTATATACCCAAAGGATGCTGAATCATACCACAAGGACATGTGTTCAACTATGTTTATACCAGTGTTGTTTGTCATTTCCCAAACCTGGAAACAACCTAAATGCCCCTTGACTAAAGAATGGATAAGGAAAATGTGGTTTATTTACACAATGGAGTACTACACAGCAGAAAAAGTAATGATATCTTGAAATATGCGGACAAATGGATGGATCTACACATCAGAAAAAGTAATGATATCTTGAAATTTGCGGACAAATGGATGGATCTAGAAAGCATCATTTTGAGTGTGGTAACCCAGACCCAGAAAGACAAATACCATATGTACTCACTCATAAGTGGCTTTCAGACATAAAGCCAAGGAAAGCAGCCTACAATTCATAATCCCAGAGAACTAGACAACAATGAGGACCCTAAGAAAGACATACATGGAATTAATCTACATGGGAAGTAGAAAAAGGCAAGATCTCCTGAGTAAATTGGGAGCATGGGGACCATGGGAGAGGGTAAAAGGGAGAAGAAAAGAAGGGAGGGGGGAAGTATATAGCTCAATAAAAAAAAAATCCTCATTAAAAAAATTGTGTCCCTCCATGGATTCTACAAGCATCTTGATGAGTGAGTGAATTAATGAATGATGAATAATTGTGGATAGACGTGCACTGGAACAGAGGATGACTCCTGTGCACTGGAACAGAGGATGACTCCTGTGCACTGGAACAGTGGATAACTCCTGTGCACTGGAACAGTGGATGACTACTGTGCACTGGAGCAGTGGATGACTACTGTGCACTGGAACAGTGGATGACCTACTGTGCACTGGAGCAGTGGATGACCGACTGTGCACTGGAACAGTGGATGACCGACTGTGCACTGGAACAGTGGATAACTCCTGTGCACTGGAACAGTGGATGACCTACTGTGCACTGGAACAGTGGATGACTGACTGTGCACTGGAACAGTGGATGACTCCTGTGCACTGGAACAGTGGATGACTGACTGTGCACTGGAACAGTGGATGACCTACTGTGCACTGGGACAGTGGATGACTCCTGTGCACTGGAACAGTGGATGACCTACTGTGCACTGGAGCAGTGGATGACCTACTGTGCACTGGAACAGTGGATAACTCCTGTGCACTGGAACAGTGGATGACCTACTGTGCACTGGAACAGTGGATGACTGACTGTGCACTGGAACAGTGGATGACTCCTGTGCACTGGAACAGTGGATGACTGACTGTGCACTGGAACAGTGGATGACCTACTGTGCACTGGGACAGTGGATGACTCCTGTGCACTGGAACAGTGGATGACCTACTGTGCACTGGAGCAGTGGATGACCTACTGTGCACTGGAACAGTGGATAACTCCTGTGCACTGGAACAGTGGATGACCTACTGTGCACTGGAACAGTGGATGACTGACTGTGCACTGGAACAGTGGATGACTCCTGTGCACTGGAACAGTGGATGACCTACTGTGCACTGGAACAGTGGATGACCTACTGTGCACTGGAACAGTGGATGACTTACTGTGCACTGGAACAGTGGATGACCTACTGTGCACTGGAACAGGGGATGACCTACTGTGCACTGGAACAGTGGATGACCTACTGTGCACTGGAACAGGGGATGACCTACTGTGCACTGGAACAGTGGATGACCTACTGTGCACTGGAACAGGGGATGACCTACTGTGCACTGGAACAGTGGATGACCTACTGTGCACTGGAACAGGGGATGACCTACTGTGCACTGGAACAGTGGATGACCTACTGTGCACTGGAACAGGGGATGACCTACTGTGCACTGGAACAGTGGATGACCTACTGTGCACTGGAACAGGGGATGACCTACTGTGCACTGGAACAGTGGATGACCTACAGTGCACTGGAACAGTGGTTCTCATTGTGTGGTCCACATATAGCAGTTAGGGTACTTGGGAACTTAGTTAGGGGTTCAGTCCCTGGCCTTCTTGCAGCCCTGCTAAGCGAGGAATACTGGAAGAGCTATAAAAGACCAGTACAGTGACAGATTCCTCACCTACCAAACCCAAGGCTCTCAAGGACCCAGACGCTAGGGTTAGTTCCCAGTACCACAAAGATAAAGCAAAAGGGCTAGGTATGTTCACCTGTAACCCCAGCTGAAGCAGAAAGATCAACCCTGAGTTCAAACATGTATGCCCAGACAGACTCTGTCTCAAAAACATAAATAAAATAAAATAAATGTTGGGACTCGGCCCAGTGATCTTAATTTTATTTAGTAAACCCACAATGACACTCATTTTTGTCTGTACAGTACAGCCACCTGTGCTGCCCTTCTAAGTCCAAACTGCCCCAAACCTTGTCAGGGTTGATTTGTTGTTTGTTTTGTTGTTGTTTGTCTCTTCTTATATTTTTGTTTCTTTTTAAAGTGTGTGTGTGTGCGTGTGCACGCGTGTGCTTTTGTGTGTGTGTGTGTAATTCTAACACAAAGCTAGAGTTATTGGCAATTGAGATATGAGTTATGGGAACTGAATTCAGGTCCTCTGCAAGAGCGGTTCATGGTCTAACCCCTGAACCGGTTCTCCAGTACCCCATCAAGGTTTTCTGATTCCTTTAGAATAATGCAGATTCAGGAGTACAATGGAACTCACCCAGTGATTCTAATATGCAGCCAGAGTTGAGAAATATTTTCCTAGACATCCCACGCCCTTCCCTACCCCACAACATCTCTGATAATTCCGGTAAGATGGGCCCTGGCTCTGCACCGCAGTGGTGGTGTTTCTGCTGGACACAGCCTAGCAGGCACATGGCCCTTGCTCTTGAGGTTGTTCGGTGGAGCAGCAGAGCTTGCTTCCCCCAGCCTGCCCCAGCCCTCCCCAGACTTGCTGTATCACAGACTTGTTGTGTCTCAACAGGTCCCCAGGCATCTCTCGTCCACTCTCTGGATAGACCAGAGCCTAGAACAGAAAGCACTGAGCATGTGTCTTCAGACAGCAGAAGGGAAATGTTTCTTTCCAAGTCTTTACATGTTCAGCCGCATATAACAAAAGACATTTTGACAATAACCTTTAAAAAAAAAAACCTTCTGAGCACAACCAGAATTATAGGCATGAAGGTAATATAACTCTGTGAATTTCTAACAGGGGATGGACTTCGTGAGCCTGGGCTTCTGCTGCCTTTTGGACAGAAATGGCACTTCTACACAAGGGTGTTTGAGAGCCCAAGCCATCCTGTATCCTCCCCACATATGTAACTCAAACTAATGCATTATGGGAATCAGTAACTAAATTGTATTTCTTGCGCTCTTACCATATCCACACACTGTGCTAAGTTAACAGAAATGAATTTGTTTAACTTTCCAAATAACTCCCCATGAAAGACTAGAACAAGGAAGAAAGCATGAAACAGACAAGTAAGATCCGGGAGCAAAAGCTCAATTCATCTGTTGTAGAACATGCATGCAGATCCACTGAAAATACCAAGACCAAAAACTGCTCCAAAGGAGAGCAGGGCACAAAGGCCCCAAACAACTGCTTTTTAAACATTAGGTTAAAAGTCCTCCGACAATGAGAAAGAGCCAGAATTAAACAGAATGGTTGCTGTGCCAACCCCACAGAAGTCAAATATAACCAGCCAGTAAATGAGAGTAAACATTTAGGAATCCCTTGCATGTGGCACACGACTCCACCCACCCTCCCTGGCACAGGCCGAGACGTTGATTATACGAATCCCGCTGGCATTTCATGTCCTCATGCGAGTCATTCGGAGCATCCTCCTCGCTGCTCGACGTGAACATGACCAGACTCATTTGAGTAATTTGGCACATTACGGCGATGACTCAGTAGTGCAGACGAGGGCAGCAGCTCCAGCCCGTGCTCTGCCCCCTCCACCCTCACTTGCTTCTTTTGTTCAGTCGCCTGGTATAGATGGCAAGAGAGAAGACATTTGGCATATGGACAGGGAGAACAGGGGTAAAGGTCATTTTCTCAGGACCGGGATTTACCAAAGTACCAAATAACCAATTGGCCTGCTACATTTAACTGCATCTAATACATCAACTTTGGGGAAGGCGTCTGGTCTAAACAGTTTTTGCCATGCGTTCTGAGGCGGACTATGTGGGAAAGGGCAGCCAGGTGCTTATGTCTGGAGAGAACTTAACGCCTCACATTTGCCAGGCCGGCAGTTCACCTCATCTCTCCCAGCATTCCCTGGGTGACTGTCGCCCCTCCCCCACTAATACAGTGAGGTCGACATGCTAACCCAATTTGTAGCAGGGGAGTTTCCAATGAGCCCTCCCCGAGCACTGGGCAGAAGTGGAAGCCATAAACATGCATATGGTTTTGCTTTTCACGGGATCAGAAACACTCTTGTTGCCAGGCAGCTTCTGACCGAAAGAACTTCTGGGCTGTGGTCAGAGTCTCGGCTGATGGACACAGACGGGGCAGCTCAGGCATTTCCCATCACACAACACTGGGAGCGCATTCTTAATTAAGAACTTAATATGATAGGTGTCTCTAATCCACCCCACAACTTTCTTTGGAGTCGGGCAAAGGGTTGATCATGAACTCATAATCGCTATTGCCCAAGGAAACTTAGAAGATCGTCTGGTCATAGTCCTCTCTTTGAAAGGCAAAGAAATTTGGGTTATAAAGACCTTGGCAATTTGCCAATATTTTGCAACCAGAGAAATTTTGGGTTTGGTGCCCGTGCTAAGTAGAAGTTTCTCTGCTGGGTTAGACCGTGGGCACAAGTACTGAGACCCACAGAGGTGCCCCTTAAAGATACAGCTTTCCTTGTCTTTCTCTCATATGTGTGTGTAGTTGAAATCTTAGTTTGCTTTCTATTTTTATGATAAAACAAAGAAACACCATGACCAAGAGCAACCTAGAGACAAAAACTTTATTTCAATTTATATATGGTGGTGATCACAATCTACCCTTGAGAAAAATCAAGGCAGGAACTTGGAGGCGGGACATGAAGCAGAATCCACAGAGGAACACTTCTTAATGGTCTGGTCCCCCAAGGCTTGCTCAGCCTGCTTTCTTATAGCGCACAACCTGCTTTCTTTTATACCCCACAGGCCCACCTGCCCGAGGGTGGTACCTCTCTCAGTGGGCTAGACCCTCCCATACGATTGTCAATCAGGAAAATGCACTCCAGATTTGCCTATAAGCAATCTGCTGGAGGCCTTTTCTCAATTAAGGTTCCCCTTCCTAGCTAACTGTAGCTTGTGTCAAGTTGATAAAAGTACCAGCTGGCAGAGGGCCCAGGTATATGTATCTCAGTTGCTTCCTAGTTATCTTGATGCATACAAGCCTGTATTAAATGCATGTCAGAATCAGTCCATCATGAAACGGCCTTAAGTCAGAGAAGGGAGATTTTGGGTTAGCAGGTCATTTTGACTGAGTCTCCAGGAAATGCTTCTTAATTGTTGACTTTCCCGAAAGTGTTTTGTTTTCTTTTTTTTTTTATCAGATGTTCTTGTGGTCAAAACAAGGCCTGCTTCTGCTCAGCCAACTCAGAGAGGTTTCAAAGACACTGGGCTGAAACCCGTACTCAACCAGAAATGTGCTTACCTTACATAGGAATGGACACGTGTGTATAGTTCATGAGATTGCTGCGCAAGGCCATCGTCGATACTAGGACACGAACATGAGCCCGATCCTGGAAGGCATTGCTCATAGCTGTGGGCGAGGGCTGTTCACGAGCTACAAGCACTTCTCTCTTACCGGCCCACCTCGACTTCTCTCCTCGCTCGGCATCATCAGGATGGCTGGAGGATGTTCACAACCACCTTGTTCATTCATCGTGATGCTGTAGCTCTGCTTTTTAACTTGCCCTATGGTCCACAAATACGAGTAGACTAAAGAAAGGAGATCACCATCATTTGTTAGTAAAAAGGTGACACTTCCAAACACCTTCTCCTGGGAACCCAGACTTCTTCTTGTTTTTTTAAACAGATCTAAGGTTTTTACTCATTTATTTAGTAATTTGTTTTATACTTAAGCAGAAGTGGATTCTTCATGATAGAGACACAATGCTTTAAAACAAAGTATCTTACAATCAGTATTCTCCTGTTGTTCCACCATCTTGAGAGGAACCGTGAGGTATACAAAGTTTGTTCGTGGGGCATATTTTTGTCCAAAGAACCTCTCTGCTCCATCTCCTGGGCCTCGAAGAGATTTTTCAATGGACATCCGGACACTCATTGAAACTGAGTTGTTAGGG
Source organism: Alexandromys fortis (assembly GCF_014885135.2). Classification (NCBI taxonomy): domain Eukaryota; kingdom Metazoa; phylum Chordata; class Mammalia; order Rodentia; family Cricetidae; genus Alexandromys; species Alexandromys fortis. Next base: position 6,284,154 of record NW_026067902.1, read on the forward strand.
GCTGACCACAGCTTAGCAGCATTTAGAATAGCTTGGGTTGCAGAGTCACGTGAATGACAGGGTTCAGCAGAGGAGAGTGGGAGAGTGTGGAAGGAGAGTGTGGAGCAAGGGTTAACCGAGACTTAGGAGGTATGAAAAAGCCATAAGGAAACCTACTACATATGGTCAAAAATATATCTATGAAATTCTCAAAGAATGAGTAGAAATATTATATACAATGCACACATATATAATTTATTTATATGTATACGTGTCTGTGTGTATTTAGAGAATATCAACAGGAGTATTCTAGAAGTATGGATGGGCATAGCTCCCAGTGTCAGGATGGATACTTCCATGTGAGTTCTTGGTCAGAAAAGGACCAGAGCATTTGAACAATTCGGGATAGTGCCCCTGTTTCTCTTTGAAGCAGCTGGAAAATATATTAGGACTTTTGGAAGAGCAAAACACACTGGAAGATATATTGGTATGGATTATAATTATTAAAAATTTATGTGTGTGTGTCTATCTCTGTCTCTGTCTCTCCCTGTGTCTCTTTCTCCCTTTCTTTCCTCTTTGTGAGAATTTTATCCCAAGTGTGTGGTTGGGAGGGAACTAGGTGGTATCTTCCCCAATACATTCTCCACAAGGTACCCAATGACAAGACAAAATTAGATTTTACCAAAGTTCACCTTGGAGAATCAATGAAAAGCAGAATTGAATACAACTGGCTGTGAGGAGTAGTTGGGTGTTCATGTGAGGGTACAAGTAACCCTCTCCAAACCCCTCACTGTCTGAAGGAATATCTGCAATCCACAAGCCCAGCTGTGATTTTTTTTTTGCAAGCCGGCATAGTTGATCTAATGAAAATGGTAGCAGTTTGATTCAGAGTCGTATACAACACACACACACAGACTCTCTCTCTCTCCCCCTCTCTCTCTCTCCCTCTCTCTCTCTCTCTCTCCTTGGCAAAATTGCACTACACTTGCCCATCTCATCATTAATCCCTTAGAAGATGATGCCATCTTATCCCCTGTATGAGCTAAGTACTGTACTAAGAAAATCAGGAGGTTTAACATTAGCATTAACACAACATGGTTCTATAAACTCTAAATCAAATTTTGCCCATTATCAAAATGTCCTGTATGGATTCTTCATTTTTTTCGAGCTCCTAATATCTATCCACACAGCATACTTTATCATTATTTCTTTTCATATTCTTTTAAACTGAAATATGTTTCCGTTTTTGTCTTTCATAACACTGACATTTACTTAAGAGTCCAGGTTGGACTTAACAGAATGCCCTTTAACTGGGGTTGGAGGTAGATACTCTCTCAAACGTGTATACGCTTAATGGAGACTTCAGTGCCTTGAAGTATATGCAAGTTATGAATATGGACATGCTATTCAGGAATATATTATTAGCAGAGTACACGGGTTATACAAGCAGAAATACAGTAGTAGAATACCATGTAAAGAGAAGGGAGAATAAAGATTTACCATCTTAGAAACAGCACAGTTAGACAATCTAGTCTTTACATTCTTTCCATCAACAACTTGAAGATGACCAGACGTTATTTATCTCCTCTGCTAAAGAGAATGAGACGCTGGTATTCATGTAAATAATAAAGAAGTAACTATTTTTTCATCACACACTCCAAGGGCAAACTATTAGTAGCTGGTTTTTGCAACCCAGTGGCGAGATCTGCAAAACCATGGAACACTGGCGACAGCCTCCATTAGCACCCTAAGAACTAGAGACAGGAGCCAAGAAGCCTGGGTCTCAGTCACTGTCTGAAATGATCTCTGGCAAGATGCCAAACTCTCTGGAGTACAGTTTTGTTATCTATAAAATTATGGGTTTGTGCTCCATGCTCCTTGGTGTCTCTTCCAGCTCAGTGACTCTATGAAAGGCTCAGATCTAGAGCATTTGGAATCTGATCTAATGCCAGCCTGGGCAGCAGTTCAGAGAGGGGGCTTTCATGTATGCTGCAATCTTGGGAGCATCCATATAAGACCCCAAGTAGGGGGTGGGATTTGTGAAGGACAGGAAGAAATTTGGTAAGTGGAAGGAGAAAGGAGGACTATTAAAACGGAGGGCAGTATGCATGAGCCAGAGGGCCCCCCCCCCAAAAAAAACAGCTTCCCTGCACCAAGTATTTAGATAGTCATCTTCTTTGGCTCTCTGATTACCATGGAAATGCGCAGATGCCCTTGATAGTGATGGATGTGCACATGGAAGAAGCAGTGAATTCAACTTAACTGATAGCGTCAACAGCCCAACAGCCCCATAAAAAGTATTTCTATACCATCTTGCATCCTTGTATATGGAGAAACTATATATTCACCCCATTCCATTAGAAATTTTTTAAAAGCATCTTCATCTCTGCGTGAGTGCACATGCTGAGGCCCACATGTAGAGGTCAGAAGACAACGTCCAAGTAGGTTCTCTCCTTCCGCCATGCCAACTCCAGGATCAAATTCAGGTCACCAGGCCTGGCAGCAAGCCTCTTTGCCTGCTGAGTCATCCTGAGAGACCTTCTGAGTTACTTTTGACAGATGAGGGCTAGGGCACAGTGCAGACAACTCTGGCTCCTGTACCGCCTGCTGCTGAGGTTGGTGACCGGCTTTCTTTGCAGGAGAGGCAATGTCTTCACTGCAAATGGATCCTAAGCCCGTGAAGTTCAATTGATCTTCATTAGTTTCTGAGCAACTATTATGCCTCCAATTTTGCACATGGTGACATTGGACCCCAAAAGAGTTTATTAAATTGCTAAGTACTGGCTTTTGTTTCTAAAACTTGTGCTTGTAACATCTGTGATCGCCACATTGGTTTCTATAAGCATTTTTGCTGATCCTTTAAGCAGTGCTATCCTTCACAGATTCCACGGATGAGCTTGAAATCTGGGGTAACATCTCCAGAATCCTACCACACTGGATCTGTCCATCATCAAGTGCACCCCCATTGTCAGTTTCAGAAGGGTACTCGAATGGTGATTTACTTGACAAAAAGAGGTAACAGATTGAGCATGGCTGCTTTCGAGCATTGCATGCTAACCAACAACAAAAGCCATGTCAAGTTGATATCAACAACTACTTGCTAGGAACTTAAAGTGATTTCACACATCTCTGGGATTTCGTATGATGTCAGTACCTGAAAGGTGGTTTTAAAGTTTTGAAATTAAGAAGTCAATGTTGTTTGACACACATAGATTTTGAACCAAGTTTACATATGGGTAATAGAAAATATGAAGGGTAAAATGACTCGAAGCGGTGTGTGGATGAACTGAACCTGTTTCTAAGATTTATGACAGGTAGGTCTGGTGAACAGAAGCCCCGATCAGCTTCCCAGGGTGAAGGGCGGGATGCAGGCAGCAGCCATTCCTTCCTACAGTCTGAAGGAAGAGTGTTTCCTCCCATCTCCTAATGAAGCATGGTGTACATCTCACTTAACCCTCTTGTGAGTTATTTCTTCTTCTCACAGACGAAGACACTGGGGCACAGAATGGCGGAACAAGTCAACTGGGCCCACAGCCTCTACTGGGCACAGCTGGAATGTGGGCACTGCCAAATACTCGGGTTCTGTGCTTTGAATTCCACAGTATCCTTCTCCTCTACCCCAAACTATCATAATGAATTCACTGGATGTGGTGGCACATGCCCATAATCCTGAACTTGAGAAGGCTAACACAGGAAGAGTCATGAAAACTTCAGACCAGCCAGAGCTGATTAGTGAGACCTTGTCTCAAAACGATCAAGCAAGCACACCCTGTTGATTGTCTATCTAGAGAAATGCTGATTTAAATAAACATATCTCCAAAGAATATCAAATACAGTGTTCCTAGTGTTCTGTAATACTTGGCTGGCATTAACTACTAAATCATTCCCTTTATATCATCCCTGATCATCAGTGAAAACTACAGGAAGATTTATTATAGAATTAGCGCAATTAGAAAGCTCTAGTAGAAAATATTGCTGTCCTTCAACAAACACATGAACAGTTGAATGTAGTTATACTTTTTTTTGTTTTGTCTTATTTGTTTGTACATTTGCATGTTTTGCTAGGTATAGAACTCTGGGCTTCCTGCACAGCAGGTTAAATCCCTAGCTCCAAGTGATTGATTTTTTTTCCAAGTAGTTCAGAGTTTCTACGAAAGCTCGGTTTCACAGTGAACTGAGGTTTGATGCTTTCCACTCAAAGCATAGCAGTGTCAAACACTAGTGACTGAATGACTGTGCTTTTGGAATTCATGGGTAACAATTCATGGGTTAAATCCTATTTGCACACTGAATTAAAAAACTCTTACAAGGACATTAGCTGGCAAAAAGTACAACAAACCACACGTATTAGAGTGGTTTCAAATCATTGCTACCCCATCTGTCATTAAATGAAAAAACACTCAACAGTTTGGCTAGTTACATGTGTGCACGTGCGCGTGTACGCACACACACACGGGGGGGGGGGGGAAGCTGTGCATTGCTTTAGGATAGTAATGCATTCTGAAAGATGCATCGTTGGGTAGTTTCATTGTTGTTTAAACATCATGTACTGACACAAGCCTAGTTGGTAGAGCCTATAATACTCCTAGGCTAAAGGGCATCTCCTATTGCTCCTAGGCTATAAACCTTTATAGCTTCTTATCATATCATATATAGCAGAAAATACCATGATAAGTACATGTGTATCAAAAATATGCAGGATACAGTAAAACACAAAGCCGTAGAAGATTTCTTAGTTAGGGTTTCTATGGCTGCGATGAAGCACCATGACCGAAAAGCAAACTGGGAAGGAAAAGGTTTATTCAACTTATACTTCCACATTGCTGTTTATCACCAAAAGAAATCAAGACAAGAACTTAATTAAGCTGGGTAGGACCTGGAGGCAGGAGCTGATGCAGAGGCCATGAAGGAATGCTGCTTACTGGCTTGCTCTACATGGCTTGCTCAGCCTGCTTTCCCATAGCACCCCAGGACCACCAGCCTAGGTATGGATGGCCCCACCCACAAAAGGCTGGGCCTTTCCCATTGGTCATGAAAAACTGCCTTGAGCTGGATGTTGGGGAGACATTTCCTCAACTGAGGATCCTTCTTTTCTTATGACTCTAGCTTGAGTCAGGTAGACACACAAAACCAACCGGTACAGGAAGTCTTCAGCCCTGTTATACTCTGAGGCCCCTGTAATATGTGTAAACCATTGCTGACTAGAACACTAACAGATAATAATTGCTGTCTCTATGCTTTGTGAGTCAACAGTGGCTCTATCTCTCAAGCTCTCTGGAATAAATTTTTAAATCATCCCTTAGCTACCATCTTTTTGCCATTTCTCTTGATCCCAAACTGTCACTTACGGACTCTGCACAATAAGAACTTTTGCTGGCTCATGTTGGATGTTTAAGATGGATAAGAAGACATGGTCCATGTTCTTAAGCAAGTAACAAACAAGAGAGGAAGCTGACAGACAAACAAGGACAGTGATACAGGATACAGCTGAGCCATGCATAAGATGCTATGAATGTTTACCAGGTTCTGGAAAAAAATGTCTGGAGCAACATTTTCCAGAATGAATGTTGTCAAGGGCCTCTTCAATGATGTACTGAGAAGACTCGAAGAAGTCATCAGAGCGCAGATTACGAAACTCTTTTTATCTAGGTAAGCAAATCTGAATTTGATCTTACGGACAATTAGGTACCATGAAAGGTTTATAAATTTGAATGTGATGCCACCCATTCCCCTATGACCCACACCTGGAGAGCTTCAGGCATTCTAGAAAACTTCCTCCATACCTTCACGGCATTCTCCACATTTCAAAATCCTGCCAACATAGTTACAAAAGGGAGTCTGATCTGACCCCAGCGATCCCAGAATTCCTTAGTTCACACCAGCCAGACACAGCTCAGAAATTCAAGTCATCTTATCTAGGCTCCTGTTCCTTCAGCTCAGGTGCAGGGAGCTTGACTCTGTTTCTTCCCAGTTTAAGATGAGCTGGGTCCTGAGGACCCAGGGCTCCATTCCATTTCAAGCAGAGAGTTTGCTTCAACTTCTTACACACACTGGTTTTGCTAAATGAGAATTTTTTGTGGGGAAGAAATGGACACTTTTGCAACACCCCAGCAGTCAGCAGTCAGGTGGTTAACTGTAAGTGTATCTTTTGTCAAGAGACTGAAGGCTGCTCGTGGATATACAGTGTGTATAGACCTGAAATTACAGAACAACAGCCTCGGTGGCTTGTGTCCTTAGGAGAATGTGCCCAGAGTCACGGACTACATCTACCTTTACAACTAGTCTACTGCCTACATCTTTCTCTAGGATCAGCTTGCCTTCCTGCTTCTCACGGCAGCATCCGGTCATTTTTCTAGAACTCCTGGGCTTGAGGTCCAGGGTAAGAAGGAGATTGGTGTTAACTACATACTCCAGGGCTGAAGGATCATGTGAGTTGGGTATTCCTTTGACTATGACCACCTGGATCCACGGGGAAAGCAAGAAGTTTTTCAGGGAGAGCCTCTGACCCAGGCCATCCAACAGGGAAAAGTGCCGCTGAGAAACAGAATTGAATGCTGCCACCTGCTGGAAGGAAACGGCAGAGAGTGGGAGAAGTTCTTTTCGTGGGGCAGTAAAAGATGAAATTGGAAGAAACAGAAGTCACAGGGTCTGCTGAGCTGCTAAGATGAAACGCTAATGGAGCCCAGGGTGGTGGTGTGTTGTGGAAGCATAGGGTATTATGGGTAACTGTAAATACTCCTTAGATGGCACTGCTTCTATTCTGCGTTTCAGGGCAGAAAGCAAGAAACCCAAGAGGCATCAGGAATATGCCTGTGGCTTCTCAGTTGCTGTGTAACAGCAACATTGTTTTTACCTAGTTCTTGCCGAATGTTTTCTATTTCTGCATAAACAAACACATGGCCAAAAGCAGAGACTACTGGCTCCATTTTGCTTAGTTGCTTGGGAATCTAGGAGTCTAGACTGACCTATAGACTTCATGTATTTACTCACAATCCAATCTGCTTCAGAGATATTGAAGGGATAAATGAAAAGGTGGATCCTCACCCCAGAATAACAAATGCACGAGACATATGGAGAGAGGAAGACATAGAGAAAGCAGCGGTCATGAAAAACAAGTCAAGCCATGAAGAACTGTGCACACGGAACAGTCTTCAACAGGAACCACTGGAATATCTGTCCATCTCCACTAGATTTTTGTTCTTTGACTATTAGTAGCCTGGGCTAATGCCAGAATGGCTTCACTGTCACTAAACAAAGGAATCCAGGAACTCCACTGGATGAATATTTGATACATAGGCAGCTTCTGGCTATTCCCCCTTCCAGAATATTACTGAACTAGCTGGAGCCACCATCACCTCCATGCCATAGCCTGGACCATGGCACCACCTTTTACCCAGCCTTCCTGCTCTTCATTGTGGCACCCCTAGCAAGCAGCAGTAACTGTCCTAATACTATGGAGGCTCCAGAATCCTTCTCCTGTCTCACTCACCAGGGTGAGAAAGTTGTCAAACATAAGCATTCTGCCTCACACACTCTGGCACCATCTCGGATAAACATCACGCCATGCACTCTGGTACCTCTTCAAGCCCTGTCCGTTGCCTATTGTTTTTTTTTTTTTCACTTCCTGGTACATTAATACCTTACCCTTCTGTTATTTCTGATTAGACCAGCACTCACACTTACTGTGGAGCCTTCGCACTGGATGGTTCTTCTGCTAGATGATCACATGGACACACACCTTCCAGTCCTCATTAAAATGTCAGTTTCTTGTTAAGTATGCCCACATTTACACTTACAGACTTATGAGCTCTATTACATGCACGGCACGTGTCCCTTTAAGCATAGTCTATAGTTACTATTTCTTCTCACAGGATGCAGAAAGCTGGACTGAGGCCTATGAGGGAGCGGGTGGCCTTCTCATCCTCTGAAGACGCAGCAGACATTTACTTCATGGGTCCTTCCTCCCTTAAGACACCACTTGCTGGTCACAGAATGTTTGGGTGGGAAGAAGTAAAAACTTGGAGTTCCATCTTGGCCCCAAATGTGGAGGGCAGAGGAGCCTTTATAAAACTGACAATAGTTGCACACACCTGTGACAATCAGTGTGGCTCTTGACACTTCTGTAGAATGCTCCACGATCACATCAAGGAGACTGGACACCCACCGTCACAAACCTTGATCATCTCTTTCTGTTGGGAACTATCAAAAGATTCTTTGGTGACTGTTTTGAAGTCCACCATGATTTATAATTAACTTCACCTCCCTCCTCTGACGTAGAACTTGGTCTGATCCCGCACAAACCCTTTTGGCAGGAAGAGGGAAGGCACTAGGAGGCAGGAGACCCTTACCTTAGTTGGGGCCGTGGCCTTTACTGTTGACCCACTCTTCCGACTCGATCCCGTCCGTTCTCCAACAAAGAATCTTCAGAGCTGTGTGCTGATTTCTTTCAGCATCCCACCCTCCACTGAGAGCTCACCTCCAACATCTCTGGTGTCAGTCTCCTGTGCCCAACTGTTCTAGGCATGCACTTGGACATGCAGGCATCCCTGTCATAGATCTGTTTCCCTGAAGGGTCACCAGTGTGCCTAGGTCCAGGCCTACCTGAGTGATTGTTTAGGAGGTCTTGAAAGGAGAAACATATAGACAGATAGGGGGTGTGGTGGGACAAGACACATGAACAAAGTCTTGATGTAGGACAAGAAAAGAGGGGGAAGCCATACGTTGGGGAGTCCCATCTCGTTCTCAGGCTTCCCCAAGGTGTGAGGGGCAGGGCTTCCCCAGCCCCCGTCAGGAAGCTGAGGAGAGGCAGTGCCCGGTGATTACAGTGAAAGGATGATGCGGAAAGAAAATCTTACAGCTTGGCACGTGTTGGGGTGCCTTACCCCATGTGGTATCTTGGCTGCTCTTCAGGTCCGGTAATTACAGGTCTGGCCAAGGGATGGGTTGGGGTGGAACTGAGGTAAAGTGGGTGAGGCCCTTTGGGAAAAGGTGGTTAGGTGTCCGAGGCTGCAAAACCCAGGCCCTGGCCAAACACAAGGAACAATGTTTGGCAACGACCAAGGGGCGGGGTCCTTCCTGGCTGCCAGGCCTGGCCAGGTGTTAGGTCTGCTGTGGACATGTGGGCATCAGTCCCCAGACTTTCCCCACGATGAGCCATTCCCTGGCTCTCTTCAAGCAAGGCTGAGGTAAGAACACATCTGGGGATGCAGCTGGTCCTTCGGGAGATGACCTCATCCCAGCTTCCTATTACCCAGATTCAAAGTGGCTTTGGGAATCGAAGTCTTCTGCTCAGCAGCTATTTTCAAAACACGATGATGCTCAGACGCAAGCGCGGAGGACTGCAGCCCACACCATCACAGGCTAAGCTTGCCTGATGGGGGAATGGATGCTTTACGCTCAGCGAACACAGCCAGACTATATGCCCTTGAGGTCTCTCTTGAGGCAGAGACACCAAAAAACTCATCTGGCCTTTTCCATCCTGCAGTTCAGCAGCAATATGGGTGTTTCTGTACTCTTTCCAAACATGGAGAAGTAGTACCCCAGTGAACCACTCACTAAAACCATCGTGACAAAGTCTGAGATGAAAGGAGATGAAGTGTGATCTGACCCATCTGTGTGGGTCCCAGTTAGGCTAGTAGATCATTTTCTTCTAAGCCCCCACCATGCCTCCTTCTACGAAGAAGCTACATAAGCAGAAGTCCTAGAAAACTATAACAATAAAGGTTCTTTCTTTGGGGAAGATTATTATAGATTTTTAATAAGTCCATGGAATGAAGCCTCCTGTGGTCCTCATTTCACATATCACCGAGGTTCCGAAAGTGGACGTGCTGGCTATACACCGAGGCAAAGTCTCCGGGAAAGAGGAGCCACCAACAAATGCGGCCCTGATGTGGGAGAAGCAAACTTCAGAGGAGAGGAGAGATGATGGCAAACTTCTCAGAAGACCTAAGTTAAGACCAGGAACTTCAGCTACTCTCAAACGGATGGGAGGCTCCTTAGTTAGGCAAGGATCCCTAGGGGAAGAGCAGGAACGTTCTTTGGGGGGTTCACTAGATCTGCATTCTAAGTAAAAGAAGTCATACAATGATAGAACGTCTAGCTAGGTAACATAGGCACAACTTTCCCACTCCTGACACCTTATCTGGGTGCTAGTCAAGGATGGACCTCATGCCTCAGTGGACAGTAGACGCCCAACACTACCCTTTCAGAGCCAGAGGACCACGGTAGCCTCGTCACAGCTCAGCGGTGATGACAATGTTCAGAGGCATTGCTTGAGAGGGAGAAGAACCCAGAGAGGCCAAGTAGGGGCGACGGCAGTTGTGTGCCACAGACTGTCCAAGTTCAGCTCTTCCCGAACGTGGTTAGGAAGCCAGGATTTGGGTACGATGACCAACGTTTTGCTGCTAAAACAAATGCCTGAGACAGGGCACATCTGGAGAACAGGAGGGTTACAGGTCGGTGTCTGGAGGTTTGAGCGCTTATATGGCAAAGGCGCAGGCTCTGCTCGAGGCCCCAAGTGCACTCCAGCAAACACACAGGAAACCTGAGAGAGACTGCAGGCCAGCTCTCCGGCGAGAGCCAGCTCTGATGTCTAGGAGGACCACCCACCAGGACTCATCTCTCTACCACATCCTGATAACTGGCACCCTGGGGAGGAACTTCCCAACACATGAAGCTCCGAGAAGACAGATAGCAAGCAAATGGGAGCCAATGATCGCGAAGGAAGAAACGAATCTTATAGTACCAGATGAAAGTGATGCTATTGGGTAGAGAAGCTTCTAGAAGATTACCTATGTTCACTTCTGGGGTGTCTGGGAGGGCATTAGCAGAGAGGGTTAGATCATGAGTGCTGTGGTATAATCAATAGTTTAATCTACTGAAATTTGCATCTAGCATTGGAAAGTGGTGGAGCTGTGGAGGCTAGGGCTTGGTTGGAAGAAGTTTGTCATGAGAGGTGGCTTTGAAAGGTGTCTCTTGTCCATCCTGGCCCCTTCCTGTTCTGCTTCTTGGATGCTGGGTGGCACATGCCTGCTACCATGATATTTCTGCCTCATTTCTGGCCCAAAGCAGGAGATGGAGTAACACTGAACTAAAACCTTTGAAACTTGAGCCCAAACCTTTCTTCCTTTCGAGCTGTTTCTCTCTGTTATTTGTTATGCCGACATACAGCTAGCACACAGGAAGGAAAGCAGCTGAGGAAGGGCCTCCTGTCAATCAAATTCCCACTCTCACTGGGTAGAGCTCCTTTCCACGGGCTGTTTGGGGACCAGTTAAGCATATGCTCCGGAATCCCCGAAGGATGTTCCTGGAGATGCTGAATTCCTCCGCATTCGCAGCCCTGGGCAGGTGCTCGGTATTTCCAAGTACCTGAGAATCTGGGCCAGGAGAGTTCTCAGCCATGAATTCATGCTTTCTTCCAAGCCCTCTGTTTCTTATTGTCCCTCTCTCCTCTTCCTGATTTCTCTCTTTCTACCCAACAAGGCACCCACCCAGTTTTATTTATGAGAGAGTTCAGTCTGCCAAATGACTAACCGTGACATTTTTGTTCATCAAAGAGAGATGCGGTGAAGAGGCAGGCTTTTTGAAAGGCCCTTTCTGGTTACCATAGATGCCTAGCTTATACTCTTGATTTTAGACTACACCTCCGACACCAATGCTATCAGTCACCCTCAGGGAATCCTCGCTAGTTTGGGAGATTGCTGTTATTTTAGCATTAACTTTCACTTCAGTGATGAAGGCAGGAAAATGTAAAGGGTGTTCCAAAGAGATGGTGAAGCTCATAGCTAGCATCGAGACTAAAAGATGTTCTTGTTTTGTTCTCTTAAGACTATGCATCCAGGCTGGCCAGACACTCATGAGTCTTCAGTGTCAGGTCCCCAAATGTTGGGAGTATAGACAGGCACCACCATACACAGATGGCGATCTGAGATTCTTAATGGCTGTGTTCTCCGGCCTCCTGTGTCTTTCAGGTAATACCCATTATGGTCTTATTCCCAATATGTTTTTTAAGAATAAAATAAATACTTGTTTTAATACATTTTTGGAAAGCATTGGGAAAGGGCCCGAGTCCCAAGTGTTTGGTTAACTGAGTGTCTCAGGGTGGGCTTTCCGGGTGCAAGCTCAGGAACTCATGGCTGCCTGAATCCAACAGGAGCCTCTGTCCTCACTTCCATCGCCATCACAATAGAAGGTTAAAGATTACATTGTGACTTTTCACAGCATAGGTCTTTTGCAGGACACTTGTGAATGTAATTTGCTTTATTTCTCATAGCTGTTGATGCATTACCAGTGTCTCATGTATGGGTAGATTCAGCTTTTTCATCTGCTTGGTCGGCCATGGATCCTGGGGTAGTTTACGGGTAAAAACTATCACAAATAATACATTTATAAAATGTCTTACATACACCTTGTGCTCCACTCATTCGTGCATTTCTAGGTGTGTGTGTGTGTGTGTGTGTGTGTGTGTTTACACGTGTGTAATTGCTAGGTCAAATGAGGTGTTCATCTTGGGGGATAACTGGGGTGAGAACTTAGGCTCCCCTCAGTGAGCTCCCTCCTCCACAGTCTGCTTATGTGGCCTCCTAAAGCCTCGAAACACACAGCTTCAGCACCTTCCTCAGTCTTTCTAGTCATTTCCATCAAGAGAAGTTTTCTATTACAGTCGTCCTCAACCCTTTTGGGGGGGTCAAACAACCTTTTCACAGGGGTTACCTAAGACCATTGGAGGAAATAAGATATTTGCACTATGAATCATAATAGTAGCAAAATTACAGTTACGGAGTAGTAACGAAAATAACTTTCTGGTTGGGGGTCCCCACAACATGAGGAACTGTATGAAAGGGTCGCAGCGTTAGGAAGCTTGACAACTAGTGGCCTTCTACAAGTCATTCTCTCCTGTGGAAAACCAAGTACAGTTGTAAATCAAGTCAATAATTTACTTTGATGCTCTTGTGCGATTTCACACTGTTGACTGTTGAGATAACTATACAGACAATACCTTAAAACGAAAAACTCCTCTTATGAGTCATATTGCTCTTTTGTTTGTTTGTTTAGTCGGTTTTTGTCCCATTTCAACATAATTTTTTCACCCTGGATTCTTCTATTCGGTGTATAGCTTCCATTGTCCTCAGAAGCTGCCTGTAGTCCACCTATTAATTTCAGATTTTAAAAAAGATTCTGTTGAAACCCTGATGTGAACACCCAATTAGCACCTTCCATGACTTTGCAGTGTTAAATACTCTCGACCCCTCCCCTCGGCTCTCTGACCCTTCAGGGTCCCTTCTCTCGGGCAGCTGTTTCTTGTAGTCCAGGTTGCATTTTTAGCACACACCCTTCCTTTGTGCATCTGAGTGTTGGGCAATGGAGACGGGGAAACTGTCGAAACCCAGTGTTGAACCCACTCTGGGGACTTTGCCTTCAGGAAGGCTAAGTGGGACTAAGGTCCATAGTATCAATCAAGGCTCAGCTGATACTGATGCGGCTGGCCAGGAGTCACAGGCGAGTTGTGCTGTTTAGGGCGATCTCTAGTTCTCTCTAGCAATGTTCAACTATCTTTTCAAAAGAAGGTATTGTGTCCACCCCAGCTGTTTCTAATTTCCTCAGGCTGGATTGAGCCCATCAGCCAGAGAGTGATAAAAACACAGCATTTTAAAGGGCTGGACCCACGTTCCTTCTGCATCAATTTAAAGAAAACAAAGCAACGGTATAAATAGTTAAACAGGTCTTTCCCTAGTACCCAGGAATCAAAAGCTCCTTTTCAACTGCAAGTTATATTTAAAAGCAGTTTCTTTCAATTTTGGACATATTTGAGAGGAGGGGAATTAAATGGGAGGTTAGTGTACAGCCTAAAATCTCCCCCCCTTCCATCATTTAAAAAAATGTCATTTATGACTGCAGGCCTGTGAAGCCAAATTTATTTATAATCCTCAGTAGCCCTCAGGTTCGGAGGCAACCGAAAGACACAACCCTTTCTTTGTTCCTAAGTGAAATATCTATTGAATATACATTCTATACATATTTGTCCAGATTTAGGTCAAACAACACAAACTCGGGGATTGGGAAGTGTGCTGCAGTGTACAGTGGGTAAAGCAAACAGGAGGCCGACTTCATACAACGGGGTGTGCAGGGCATCTGTCAGCTTTTAAGCCTTCACAGCGTGCAGTTGAAGCCCCCAGTTGAGGTGGGCCAGGAGCGACAGGCTGTCCACCCTCAGTGGCAGGCCGGAAAGAGCTTTCTGCTGCAGGCCTGTGTCTTGTTTCACTAAGTGTCCTCAGGGCAGGACCATTTCCATGTAAGGGAAACTGCTGCTTTAACAGAAGATAAATTAAGCCCTAGAGTGAGATCTTTGAGGTCAGAAATCAGATGATAAAAGGGGCTTTTTATCAGCTTCCTGGCCCAGTGTTAATGAGTGATAAGAGCTCTAATTTGAAGACACCCTGGAGCTATCAAGGTGTGTGTGCAGGGTATGTGTGTGGGTGTGTGGGGGGGGTGTGTGGGTGTGGGTGTGTGGGTGTGTGTGTGTGAAGGGTGTGTGTGGGTGTATGTGTTTGTGTGTGTGTGTGTGTGTGTGTGCTCAAGTGTTTGCGGTACAGTTAGCTTAGCAGGAGCAATAAAAATCGTTGCAAGGAACCACAATAGTGCCAGCTGGGAAAAAAAAAAAAAGAAAACCCCAAACCAAGCATCAAAAAGATGGACATGAAAATAACATTTCAGTACGCCTCATGAGTGCCAGGCAGCAATCTAACTCTTCCCAGGGGTCAGTCATCTGCAATAATTCCCATCATGTCTCCAAATATGGTTCAGATGTGTGCAGATGAGGAAAATGAGGTGCCCAGTAGCGAAATGGTGCAGAGCCCATGCCTCAGTTTCTTCACACGGAAGCAAAGCGGATAATGAAAGAAATCCATGTCTGTTAGACTCCAAGGCTCCCCTTCTACCCTCTGCTTGGTTTCCACCTGGCTGTGTGCGGTGTGTGAAGCACCCACGGAGTGACTGCTTTCTTTAGGAACTGCAGATCATAATCTCAAGCTAAGCATAGATGTCTGTTCCATCACAGCTTCCTAACCCAGCAGGTATATTCGTATCCTTCCTTCCTTTCTTCCTTCCTTCCCTCCTTCCCTTCTTTCCTCCCTCCCTCTTTTCCTTCCTTTCTCTATCTCTTTGCCAATAAAAAACCTCTAAGCAACTTATAGCCAATGGTGCTTGGGTCTACTAAATAATGCTAGAGTAGGAACTTGGGACTTTGGGTCAGTAATGCATGGCTTTCTGTGTCACTTAAGGTAAATGACTGAATTTGTGTCGCTCATTCTATTGACATTCGCAATTGAGCCAAGATTCAGTTGCCCACTTCAGCACAGAGCTTCGGACCTGATCTGGTCAGGGGAAAGCTGGTCTAAGTCCCACCCTTCTCTTGTGAGCTTCCGAAAGTCAAGGGAGAAGTCCAGATGGAAATCTGCCTGACACTCAAGACGAATCTGATGGCAGATCCCTGGGAGGGGATACGAGAAGCTGTTTCCAAAAGTTCTCACTTCTGTCTAGATAGACATAGCACTCAGAGAGTTCCTGTGAGTTCCAGACTGCCCTGGGAAAGCAGAGAGGGGAGACTCCCAGATAAGAGAAAGGCTTATGGAATGGTATGCTCTGGAATCAGGATGTCATGAAGTAAAGCTAACCCCCAAGAGAAACAGCAAGCTACAAAAGAGAACCTGACGTAATCATAGCAAGTTAAAGAGTGATGGGGTGACATAGGAATTATTTCTTCATTTATTCATTTTGGGGCTGCTATGGAGTGTTTCATTTCTGTATAATACAGCAGTATGACACATGAGTTAGGGTGAGATGCCAGTACAGGCAAAGGGGACTAAATCAAGAAACTGTTAATAGTAGTTCAAACAAGAGATCACGGTTTGATCTAGAAAGTGTGTGTGTGTGTGTGTGTGTGTGTGTGTGTGTGTGTGTGTGTGTGTAACATGGGAGACAGAGAATCAGGCAGGCAGAAATAGATGAAGGCACTATTTCAAGAATCATTCTGAAACTATAATGGACAGACAATCACGGCATTCTCACATATTTGAAACAGGGTAAGATGAGAGCCGGGTGGTGGTGGTGCACGCCATTAGTTCCAGCACATGGGAAGCAGGGGCAGGTGAATCTCTGATTTCATGGCTAGCCTGATCTACACTGTGAGTTCCAAGACAGGCTCCAAAGCTACAAAAAGAAACTCAGTCTTGAAAAACAAAACAAAACAAAAAAACAAAACAAATGACAGGAGATGCTGGGCTGTGCTGGGCTGTGCAGTGTGTGCGTTCTGTGTTCACCATGGAGAATATGCTTCACATAGCAGGGGGCCACATAGTATGGGCCACATAATACTCAATCAGTAAGCAAACAACTATCTGCATGAATGGATGAATCGTGACCTCCAGGCCCTGGAGTAGCTTGAATGCTTGGGCCATTATCCAAAATAGGTTGGCGAAAATAGAACAACTTAGAGAGTAAAGGAAATTGAGTTTAGTTTTGGATATTTTAGGTCCACAGGAGAAATACATTTGGAAATATGAATCTTCAGTTTCAGGGATAAAAATTCAAAACTAGAGATTATGGTTTGGAAGTCAGAAATACAGAGACATTATTTCAGTCCACTAGAGAAAAGTATAATTACCCAGACAAAATAGCCAATCACTCAAGCATTCATTTGCTTTTTTAGTCGTAAGTCCCTGTGCCCTTATGGAGAGCTCACTTCATGTCATGCTTTGGGTAGGGTTTAGGAAATGGGTAGAGACCCAATTTAGTCTGAAGATATTAAAAATTAGGAAAAATTTAAGGGTTATATGGACTATAAAGGAGACAAATGCTTGATGCTAATGATCACAAGCGAGGTTTTCAAAAAGGACATGACTTCTAAACTGCACTATATATTAATCTGTGTTCTCTTGAGAAAACAATTGATAGAATATTAGAAAGAGAAGAAGGATGATGGGGTGGGGGATTCCTATGCAATGGCCTCTGGGCATTGTAGGGGATAAGAAACACCTGAATCTGAAGCCAGTCAGAGACATAGAAACACTGATTGTGTGAGCACTATGTTCCAGTCAGAGACCAAAGGAAGGAGATCAGGGGCCAGAGAAGGAAATTCTCCCTCCCCCAGTCATTTTGTTCTACACAGGCCTTCACTGACATGCGTCCTCTGCTTTGCTTAGCCTGCATATTCAAATATTAATCTCATCAGAAACGCACTCAAAGACTCATCAGCAGCCGTGTGAAGCCAGGCATCTGGGTTCAGTCCAGTTCAGATGTAATTTGCCCTCACAACCTAAAGAAACAGGAAAGCTCAGCTGTGTGGACTATGCAAAAATCATTCTGGGGAGGCAACAAAGCCCTAAGGAAAACGGATTGACTGACCCCCAGAAAGTGAAGGGCAGTGCATATTGCTGGAAGCTAATAAGCAAGACAGGAAACAGCAGGCAGAGAAGTTTATAAGATGTACGGATCTCTGTGTAGCAATTTCAAAACCACTGAAGGATCTTAAGTCTTAATTTTAGAAGTGGTATAAAGTCAATAAATGTCATTACACGAGGATAGATAAACTTTTGCTTAAATTTATATTTTCTCTCCATGCTACAAAATGAAGGTGGGAAGCCTGGACAGATATTAGGCAGGCTAAACTAAGCTTGGTGACACGGGTCTGTAACCCCAGGTGCTGGAAGGGTAAAGCAGGAAGAGTGTCAATTCAACGCCTTCAGAGTGGGTTCAAGGCCTTCAGAGTGGGTTCAAGGCCTTCCTGAGCTACAAAGTGGGTTCAAGACCTTTCTGGGCCATCAGTGAGGACTTGGGTCAAAACAAAAGTAAATTAATCAATCAAACAAACAAGAACCAACAACTAGGACCATAGCTCAGAGGTAAAGTTCTTCCCTGGCGTATGTGAGGTCCTGGGTTTGAGTCCCTGTACATGCAGAAAGGGTTGTATGAAAGAGAACGGCCGAGGATGGCTCCTCTTCTCACCTTATTTCATAGGAAGGGTTGAAGTAGTGAGTGACCTATAAGATGAGACTATGTTCTGGAAACTAAAGCAAAAACTACAGATCTTTGTGTGTAGGTAATTTATAGAGCTGTGAAGACTTCTCAAGCACACAGAGTACTACTTCAAGAAGACACGCAGCCCCTTGAACACAGACCTCAACACACAGGCAGTCAAGCAGACAGGGATGCCAGTAATATTTGTCTTGAATTACTTCATGGTTTGCACACTTTAAAATATCTTGTTAGTATCTAAATTCTACTTTTTTCAACTCTCTTAATTATTTTATTTTGAGCATATCCTGGATTTTGCAAATTCAGTCTCTTCAAGTCCAGACTCTACACCCCCACCACAGGGTTTCCCGTACCTGCACCCTCCTCTCCTCTGATATGGATTGCATCACAAGTTGAACTCCTAAATGCTCAATGTGATCACCTAGGTCTGGATTTGGGGTAGGTGATTAGGTCAGGAGGGTAGACGATGCGAGAATGGCAGACACAAATTCTTCCTCATGCTCTTAGCTCTTCGCCATATGCGGAAGTAAAAGAAGATGGTCATTTGAAAACAAAGAAGAATGCCTTCACTAGCCGCTGGATCTCTCAAGAATCTGATCTTGGATGTTCTAGACTCTAAAACCCTGGAAATTGAACTATTGAGCCATGCACTTGAGGGAACTTCTGTTAAAGCAGCCCAGATTCACAGTGCACCACATCTGTGTACATGACTAACTCCCTTGGACCCTTCAAATCTTTGTCAGTTCACTTATCAGTAGAGTGCACCCCAAAATCCATTCTAAGATCCTCCTTACACAAGGAATATACAATATGCTTTATTTATATAGACAGAATTTACCGCATACTAAATGCAGCATGAGCACTGAATGAGAGATACATGCTTGACTTTTGTTCAAGCACCATGGTGGGCCACTTACATATTTCCCTTACATATATCCCATTTATTTCTCAGCTCAATCTGACGGGTAGACATGATTATCTTTGTTGTACAGATAAGGAAACTGGACAGCAGAGAAATTCAACCATATCACATAAACACTGAGAACTAACATTTAACTCATGTTCCACACTTCAAATGCTCTGGAAGATGGAGGATCGTGACAGTTTTTATGAAAGGGGACATTGGAAACATGGCTGAATAAAGTGTAAGTCTGTGGAATAGAGTTCAACACAAGGGAGCAGGCACATGTCATCTTCTGGATGTCACAGCGACTTGGTAAGCCCTCTGTAGGTTTGCTGAAGGTCCGCGGTGATACAGATACATGCGTGTTTCCTTAAAAGCAGACCAGTTTTCTGTGTATGTGCACACATTTTGCTTGCTTCTTTAAGAAATGTGCTCAGCTGTCCATCTGTCGCAGCACACAGTTGGGTTGCATGCATTCCATCCCCATGCCTTATCCTTCTTCAATTGCCACTTGATGGGGTCTTGCTCCTTATAGAGGAAACGGATTCTGCAGGCCTTCCCTAAGGCATGTGTGACCCTTTCATCTGAGTTGCTTATAGACACACTCTTGCCAATGATGTCTGGAGCGTTGTTGGGCAGGATGTGTTGGAAGAGCTGGGCAAGGGAGTGAATTCCTTTCTACACTTGAGTGTGAGACACCCTCAGGTCACACTGGGTCAAGGAAGTGAGATGAAGAGGCATGTGACATTCCTGACCCCGCTTTCATCTCCGAGACCCAGCAATGACGGCGCTGTGGAACATGAGATATGTGTGTCTTCACACAGTCAAGTGCATAGTGAGCACCTAGTGCAAATTTAGCTGTGTGCCAGGCACAGTGAGGGTGCCCTGTGCTGGAGTAGTCAGGAAAAATGCTGTCAGAAAAAGACGACATTCTTACACAAGCCTTTCAACTCCTGATAGACAGAAATTAGGTAAGAGCATGAATATCATCCAACATCAAACTGAAACATCATTTATTCTAGAAATTGCTCTCTTAGCTCAGAAATTCATCCATAATGGTTCAAAAGGAAAGTGTGTAGATTTGTAAAGTGGAGGAGTCAATTTATTTCAAGAATAAGAAATGGTTTAAGAAAAAAAAGAAATGGTTTAAGCAAAGAAAGTGTATACACACGCACACATATACACACAATACATACATACATATATACACATTTGACTTTGAGAACAAATCCATTCACCAGCTAGTGGAGAAATTATGTGATACTTGCAAATCTGTAAAGGAAATGAACTGTCCCATTTTTCTATTAATCTGGGAGCAGTTTGAGTAGATTGCCCCCATACACACAAAGCACTTCTCTTTCTTTCCCACTGGGGACATTCTGAAATGTGTTCCCAATACTTCACCTCAAGAATCATTTCCATGTGATTTCTATGGGAAGTGCTTGGGACGTACCAGTGATGTCATGCCTTATGCTTATTAAACATGAATGAAGCATTAGCTCACTGTAGAGCCTCAAATGTTCTGCCGGTCATAAGCCAAGTATGAACATTTCAAAAAGCAAGTAGGTGTTCCTCGGCCGACTGTTCCCCGAGGTAGGTATCCTGGGACTTTGAAGACATTCAGACCACATCAATGGCATCCCAAATTGCAGCTGGGAGAGTCATGAGTTGAAGCTGATTAATGTTCTGGAAAAATGGGCTCAACCGTGCTTCTCCATTCCTGTCTGACCTGTGGCTATGAGAGAGGAGATGCTGTAGTGTGAAAATTCTCGGACGAAAATAAAGGGGACACGAGTGTTTGTGACTACTTCCTTACATTGTAATGTTGAAGTAGTGCATCAATTTATCCCTAGTTCACTGGGGTTGTGTCTTTCTTCCTCCCTCCCTCCCTCCCTCCCTCCCTCCCTCCCTCCCTCCCTTCCTTCTTTCTTTGAGACAGGGTTTCTTTGTGTAGCCCCAGCTGTCCTAGAACTCACACTATAGACCAGACAGGCCTTAAACTCACAGAGATCTGCCTTCCTCTGCCTCCTGAGTGCTGGGATTAAAGGTGTACACCACCACTACCCAGGAATGTCTTATATGAAGAGATATTGCAGTTTGTTTGTAGATTTTGGTTAAAGGACACTTCCCTAAATTTTAGAACATATGTCTGCTCATTTTCTGCTTAGAGTACGAAGAACCTGGCGCATCTACCCCTTGACAGTGGAGAAACCCACAAGGCACAGCATTAGATACCTGCACCGTCACCCGAATGAAGCTCTCGGCGCAAGGTCCTGAAATATACAGGATTGGGAGAAAGAATAGTGAGTGTGACTGGAGGGGGGAAACTTTGACATTTGATTTTCTAATCAAGTTGCAAGTAAATCCATGCTTTAAAGTATGCTTCACCCTTGGAAAGTTAGGAGACAAGAGAATACATGACAATTGGGTACAGACTACCCCTTCAGCAGCTTACATGGCCCAGGATCTCAGGTATGCTCCGAGAGGGGCGATCCTAAAATAGGGATTCTGTGGGCATTTTATGTATGTGTGTGTGTGGAGGTGTGTGTGGGGGGGTTACAACTATATTATATTATAAACTATACCCTCCAAAACAAAAAGTATTTAGAAAGCTGAGCCTTGAAAGACAGATGAAACTTCAAGTGGCAGAGACCTATCTGTAATGTGTCTTTCTTGTTCTCTGCAAACAGTTGATACTGTAGATGCTTTGCCCAGAATTCAAAAACAATTGTAACAATGAAGTGTCTGAGTGGTCGTTCTTCTTGGCAGTGGGTCTAGCTAATAGGTTCTCACCCATTAGACAGAAGTGGTAGTGGTAGTGGTCCTTCCAGCCAAAGCTGTAAAAGCAGGCGCCCCTCCTCCATGCCCCTGTCATTTCTATCGTATGCCTAGATGGCAGAGCCAGAAAATAGAAAGAACCTGGGTATTTTATCTCTCATTGGTGAGAATCCTTTGCTAAATAGAACTTTGTGTGTGTGTGTGTGTGTGTGTGTGCATGTCTGTAGGCATATATATATATATATATATTCTACTGAATTGAAATTTTTTCAGTTGTCATAAAAATATCTTAACAAATAACACTAGTGATTAAGAAAGTGACAAAATTTTCACCATAGATTACAAACATCATCTCTTCTGCGCAGTACGTAAGCATTTCTCTGCTGTAATGCCTTGGGTCTTGCTCGCCATCCTACTGACAACTTTAGCATGGACTGCTCATTGCTTTGCACCAGGACTCAGTTCAAGTGGTATAAAACTCTAGCTCCTGCTTACTTTGTTCAAATTAGCATCAAAGAAGGTAGCATCATCTACGGTGTATTAAAAAGGCATCTCCTTTTCTGGGGTCCTTCTCACTTGTCCTGCCAACATTGGGTTTAATCTATGTGAGTGTTCTTGCTTGTGAGAAATTATTATACTTCCTCCAATCAGAACCAGGACTTTCCATTCCCTACCTCAGGTTCTCTGGAATTGGAAGATCTTGTGGACTTGCCATGGGGTGAAAGATTATCACCTTCTGTTGTTTTGATGAAAACTGGGGCTTCCTGTTTGTCCAACATGCTGAAAATGCATGTTGATTTAGAAATCTACATCAAGTCTATGGTGATTCCACAGAAAGGTCCACAGGAAATTGACTATTATCAGTTTCATAATGTTGTATCAAGTATATTGACATACAATGAATATACCATTCCATCAGACTCAACACACATTGTTAGCATTCCTTAACAAAATTTCATCACTATTGTCAGAAGAAAAAATGTGGCAAATGTGTGTCCCTTTAAATTTACATATAAGATACCCAAAATGCATGTGTGAGATGATTTTTTAAATAGCTTAGGATGATAATGACAGAGATAATGACATTCATGCCGTTTGTGAGTAGCGAAGTGATGATGATGTCAACATGGCCACAAATCCAAGTGTTAAACAGCACAGATGTGCAGCCACATGGAGTGACATTTAATAGACAGCATCTCTTCCCCAGGCTTAGCTCAGACACAATTGTTGCAACCAGAACATACCGTAGACTCTTGGAAGTGTGCTCTTATATTCTATGGTCAATCCTCAAATGATTTAATAGAGAAATACATATGGAGACAGGAAATAATCACAGGAATCAGGCCAATCCATAGAGCCAGGGAAATGCAGAGCCTCACCGAGCAAAGCTCAATACCACGTGACTTTAAATGTTTCTGTTGGACTCTTAAATCTACCAATGTGATGCTACCACTACCGAGTATGAAAGGGGTTTCTAATCTTTCAGTTTATAAATTTCTAAATGCATTAATTAAACCAGAATGATCCCTTTAGAAACTCAGGGGCTGGGGGGAATCCTCAAATGACATATACTACATTTTTCTCTGCAACATAAAGAATTTTTTCATAATAACAATTTGTATTACCCAAGACACAGAGTATTATCACAATTAATTTAACCATGAACCAAAAGAAGCAATGGCCTCCTGGTCCGCCACCCCTACCACTCACCATTTATTCCTCCAGACCTGTGTAACTTTGAGAGACACATTTCCTACACACAGCTTGTCTTCATACCAGTCTATTTGGGTTACGGGTGGTGTCTGAGAAACAGACTGTGACCGCTTTTTGACCCACTGACACAGCTGTAGGCTTACCATTTCCCCGCTACAATGATCTGGGTAGCATTTCAAGTGCTCAGAGTCACAACCTTTATTGTCTGCCAGATGGACTGTGAAATACATGCTAATGTTCATAATAGGATTATACAGGCTGTTTATTGTCTGAAAAATAATATGAGCATTATCCTTTATGTTTTCTCTCCCAGTGGGATTTCCCTTTACCAGGTATTAGGAAGTCTAATTTTGATTAAGTAAATATCAACTTTCAGCTTTACAAATGATGGCTCACTGAGGCACATACTTTAATGGTATTAGGGGTGGAAAACAGGAAGAAATCAGTCAGATAAAGTAGCATACAAATACCTTATAATGTAGAACCATGCATGGCAACTCGGAGCGAGCACATGTTTCTTGCTAGAATTGATTGTGCTGATTCAACCTAAGTCAAATATGGAATAAAAATCCATCTGTGTGCTAGGAAGGTGACCCAGACCCTTAAACATTCAGGATAATCAGGCATCACGACAATGCACTGGCCTACACACACTTTGTGTCTGCATTGTATACGCCTTGTCTGTTTTCTAACCCTAGTTAGGATAACTGGTAAGATAGATGCTGAATCCTTAGATTTGAGTCATTTGAAAGGGATGGTAAGTTCATAGAGAGGGAATGAAGGGAGCAAGTAGTCCACTGCCTGTCATGGAGTGGGGGATGCTGCTAGAGGCACCTGAACCACTACCCACTCAGATTTCTCCCAGTCAGAGCTGTCAAGGGCACCTCGTTGATTGAAAAGTCACTCCTGTGACATTCCCTCCCGCGTGCAGGACAAATACGTCCAACAGGTTAGCGAGAGCTGTGGGCAGAAACATGCAAGCACCGGTGTGCCCAGGAGCTCCACCTTCGACTCGGTGTAAGTCAAGAAGTCCCAGCCTGGACAGTGTGTATCATGGACACATACACTCATCTTTAGTGAGGTGTACAGGAGCCAGGACTTGGGAGCTCAGCATCCAGAGACTCTGATTCTGTCTGTTTCTTATGGTAAAGTTCTTCTGAAAGGGACCGTGCTGTGTCATCTATATCTTGTGACTTCTTTGAGCCTGAAAACTGATCTCCATTCTTTACTGTAAACAGACCCAAGAGCAGATCAGCAAGGACTAAACACAATCAAGCTCTCATTAAAGGCATCTAAAAGAGTTTTTCTGCATAAGAAAAAAAAAAGCCACAGATTATGAGGGTCTAGCTCTGCCCCTCCTACTATTTCTGATTTCGGCTTCCTTTAGCAATAACACCAATCATGTATGACAGACGCTGAGCCCAGATGGGGTTCTCAGAAACATCTCCAGCTCTGACAGTCCTCTAGAAGAACTCACAGAATTCATAAAAGCAGTTCTATTTCTGTTATCCTTTCATTTGGCTTAGCAATTACAATTAAAAATCAGGAGTGGCGAACGTGTGCCTAGGCCAGAGTTCAGCAGAAACCTGATACCTGCTTCCCAAACTCTTTCCAAATGGAGCCGTGTGGACATCACCTCACTCTCCCATCAATGGTGACAGAGGATGCATGCAAGGTGTGACCAACCAACGGAGCTCATTCAACATCAGCCTGGAGTTTTTACTGGCGAACAGTTACATAGGCCTAGAACAACACACAGAACTGTCCTACCTACTCAGTTTCTAACACCCAACTAAGTCGAGAGCTCTAGGTCAGCTTTCAAATGACCTAGGGAGCCATTGAGGGTTTTTGAAAAGTGGCTTCACCAAATCAGGTGGGAAGACGGCACGAGAATGAAATCAGCCTTCTAAACAACAGCAATATCGCCCAGGATAAAGGAGAACCTTCCTCTTGCAAAGGGTGATTGGGCTGTTCATTTCAGAACTTTTAATAGTGAAAGCTCCAAGTCATCACAGCCATAGACTGAAGGACTTTCATAGGCAAGATCAACACCATGGTGCCAGCAGGCAGACATGAAGATGAAAAGGGCATGTGAGGTGCTGGAGAAGGTGGTCTCTGTGAGAGTCAATGGTTTTCATTAGCCCACGCTGGCCCAAGAGCCAGTGTGAACTGCATTCTAACACAAGCACGATACGAGCCAGGAAATGAGACTCAAGTCTAAGGTTAGATTTCTCATAACTATCTTTTCTTTCTTTTTTTTTTTTTTTTGTTAAAGGAAAGGAGATAGAGTTGATTTCAGTAATAAATCCCCCTTGACCTAATATGACCAAAATAAAATCAGCGTAGAATCATTAGCAAAACACATTCCATTGCTATTTTAATACGAGGTCTTTGAATTTCAGCTTGCGTTTACATCCTGCACATTGGACACGTGGCAAGTAGGCAGTGGTATATCTGCTTGCAAAGCAGTCCTGGAACATAACCATCCTTTTCTCCACAGTAAGTGGGTGTGGCAAGCTCACCTCCCTGTGTGCATTTCGCTGAGCACATTCAAATCTGGGTAGAACATGGATTTTTAGTCTCTAGCACAGCCTTCTTACCACCACCATTATCTTTCCCTTAGTCTTTGCTAAGCATTGCGTCAACGTTTTTAACGTATGATGTCTTGCATGTATAGTACCACATTAAATATTTTGATGATAGATCATCGTCTTCAAATTAAACAATAGAAAACAGGTTTGAGAAACAGTATGACAACCTGTTCAGGAATTCAGGACTTAGAACAGGGCAAGGGGTCAAAACTTCAGCGTGTTTCTCAGCAGAACTTCACCCCAAATAACACACAGATGAAAAGAGTAATGGCCGATAGCCAATGTGAACCGTGGGATCTGATGGGATACAGAAAGGCTCAGCAATAAGTGGGTAAAGCCAGAAGCCTTCGGAGCTCAACCCTCCAAGAAGAAAAGAATGAAGCCCTTGGAAGGATTTGCAATTCCATTAAGGCCTCAGATCTTACGATAAGATGTAAGGCCACCACCTTACACTAGTGGAGAATGAAACTATTATTTACAAATTACTTAGAGACACTTTTGATTCATGAAGTTACATTTCAAGTTAATTCCTAGGAACTTCAGCTAAGTCTTCACTGGGGGACGTGCACTGTTGGAATCCAGACCATCTCCTGAATCAGTCTAGTGTTTCCAGATATTTCAGGGCATCAACCTCCTGATTTTTAATTTTTTATTCTTTACCAACCTGCAAACTATTGAGGAAAATTACAGAATTTGACTCTACTGCTGACTTCTTTGTCAACCTCCAGAAGATAGATTAGGTCTTCATTAACTTCTCCCAGTCTTTAGTTTTATTATTCCCAAGTTCACTTTGCTGGCTTGATTATTTGATCAATTCTCCATATAACTGACACTTTCAATTCATGCAGTCATATTGCTTGATTGCAAAACAGTGTTTGAAAAAATTATACTGGAAAATAGTGATATCAGTGTGATTGACCTTGGCTGCATAGGGAAATCCCTAGGGACCTTAGTGAACTACCTGGGCTTCCAATAGATATCAAGATTTAATTGGTTCAGAATGTAATGTGGCCATCCAGGATTTCAGAGCTTTACTGGTGACCCTGAAGTGCAACCTGACCAAAAAGTTTCTACTCAGGTCTCTCTAAGTATGACCCCTTACTTAGGCAAGCAGAACGAACTTATATCAAACTAATGGACCTTCTCTGCTAATACTCATAAAAAGATACATCTGGAAAACAATTTAATATTGTTTCTCCATCTTAATGAAGTAAATAAAAACAGCTCATCAAACAATGTTTCTTCTGTGGCTATTCTGTAACCTGCGAAAGATGGAAAGTAGCAACTCCAATAAATCTTCTTGTTCATTAAGCCTCATGAAAAGGTAGTTACTTTCCCCAGACCTATGGTGTACTTTGTCAATCATTTGAAATAAAATGAGTTTTCATCCTATATTTTTTACTCTTTGAACTTTTTTGTTTTATAAAATGCTGTGTTTTCTGTTTATTGCATTCAGTTTCCAAAGTCACGTGCACTCACTTTCAGGTGTAGATGAGGCACACTAAAGCATGCTCTTAATCTAGTATTAACTGTTAAAGGCACCTGGTGTAGGAGGTCCTTCTGTCTTTGTGTTGCTTTCATTGGTTAATAAAGAAACTGCTTTAGGCCTGTTGATAGGGCAGAACTTAGGTAGCCGGGGAAAACTAAACGGCATGCTGGGAGAAAGGAGGCAGAGTCAGAGAGAGACGCTATGGAGCCACCGCCAGAGTCAGACATACTGAATCTTTGCCAGTAAGCCACGGCTATGTGGCGATATATAGATTAATAGAAATGGGTTAAATCAAGATGTGAGAGTTAGCTGATAAGAGGTTAGAGCTAATAGGTCAAGCAGTTATTTAATTAATACAGTTTCTATGTGGTTATTTCAGGGCTAAGCTAGCCAGGCAGCTGGGACAAACAAGTGGCCCTATCCTTGCTGCAGCCACCCATCCACTTTCTGTCTTACCTTTCCATTGGCCATACCTGGCTATATTTTCTCCATCACTTGGAGGTCATAAGGGAATTTTTGAAATTTTTTGTAAGGAGACCCCTGCTCACATTCCCCAGTTTTTAAACTCAACTTTCCATTACTAAAGTCTTCTTCTGTTTGTACCTAATCATTTATTAGACTATACTAGCTGTCCATTAATTTCTAATAAATATTCTATGTAGGAAACTTCAGCCCCAACTGGACTAATTTCAGAGTTAAAACACCTGGAATATTCTTTGTAAGGTGTAGTACTAAACTATATGTAAATATGTATATCCATTTTACAGATAGGTAAACTCATAGTGACATTACATTACCTGCTCGAGATCCTGAAGATTCATAGGTAAACAAGAGTTTGAAGCCTGCAAGTGTGACATATTAGCCTACAGTCACAGCTCATCACCACCAATGCCAAGCAACCAGACAGGTCACTGTGTGCTAAAAGCAAGGATAAGGGTTTTGAAAGTACCTTTAGAAAATCTTTGTTATATCTGAGAATCTGTAGCCCTGGAAGACCAGGAAAATGAATAGGATTTGACAGAAAGAGAAAGTGGACTGCAATGATTTCCCACAAAGACTCAGCCTGGGACTCTCGGGACCTGGAGTAGGCAGCTAACTGGGCAGGCAGTTAACCGGGGCAACACATCTGGCATTTTTTTTAAGCATACTGTGACTGTTCATTGGGAACAGGCTGTCCTAGAAATGAGTTTAAGGCTAAGGCTAAGACCTAAAAGCTGTATTTTTCAGTATCGTGAGAAGAGGGAGTAAGTTCCCTGTCCCAGAAAAGACATGGCAGCAGCACACCACAGTGTTCATGCTAGGTTTGTTCAAAGTTGACTACAGTGCAGTGATTGACATAGAGTTGTTTTGTTCTAAAGCCTGAAGCAGGCTCAATAAAAGGGAGTTGGGAAAAACCTACTCAGAACAAGATAGAGCATCTTAGGGTTGGTTGGTGAGCTTGGTGACAGGTTTAGGAGTGCTGGGGCATACGGAGGAGATCACAGGGGAAAATGTACTACTTTGCCACCTGACAGCACCAACAATACAACAGGTGCCCAAATCCATGCCATTTAGGCACCAACCAATCATAAGTGACTAGCTGACCTTTCTCTAAATAATCATGATGAATTTAAATAAGCAAATAGGTTCAAATCAATAGTAAAATTAAAATATATACATTGTACTAAGCATCTAAAGAACAAAGTAGATTAATAGTCCATAAGTTCTTTCAGAGGTTAGAAGCAGAAGAAATACTTCCTAACATTTTCCTGTGAGTACAGCATTGCTTAAAACCAAAACAAGACAGAGGCATTACAAGAAGAAAAAAAAAAACTATAGCCTGATATCTCTTATGAAGCTAAATGCAAAATCCATCAACAAATATTAGTGAGTCATGTAGATGAATATATAAAAAGTATTAATCACTATAATCAAGTCAGTTTTATCTGAGGTATGCAAGCTATCTCAGCATTCAAACGTGCATTACATCAACAGTACGAATATAAAAAAGAAAAAGATAGCATCATATTGCCATATGTAGTAAAAGCATTTGAACAACCCTGATTACCATTCATGATAAACTCTCAGCAAACTGGGCAAAAGGGAACTGCCTCCACTTAATAGAAAAAAAAAATCTTGTAAGTACCAGCAGACTGGATGAGACGCTGGAAATTCCACAGTAAGGTTTGCTTAAAGGCAAGGATACCACGTCTCACCACTCGGGTTCCAGCATGGTACCAGACTCTTCATTCATGCAGAAAGACAAGAGAAGGAAGTAGAGGATAGACAGATTAAAAGGGAAGAACTAAAGCTTTGTTCGTAGGTGGTGTGATCATTTGTAGAAAGGTCATGATTTCCTTAATTAATCAAAATTCAGAAGCATTTTACATTAAAAACAGTACATTTTACATTAAAACGGAGGATAATTTGCATCAGTGCCACCAAAATGAAATCCCCAGGTGTACTGTAAAAGATGGTCAAGATTTATAAAAATAAAACTATAAAGTCTTGATGAATAAATAAAAGAATTAAATACGCATACACATTGTGCGCCTAAGGAATTTAATTTTACAAACTAAGACTGACCGAAACTCAGTGGTAGAAAGCAGCTATAGCGCTCACAAGACCCCCCAGTTTGATCATCGTGATACTGAGAACTGTAGATGCTGGTGAGGATGCCAAACAAGAAGGGTTTCTTATTCATTTCTGCTGAGAGCTCAGAATGGCACAGAACAGCCACTGTGACGGCCGGGCAGTCTGTGAACACACTTTTACAAAAAGACCCAGCAACCATGCTCTTGTCCACCCAAAGGAGCTTAGAACTTGTTTCCACACTAAACCCATCACATGGCGTGTATAGCAGCTTATTCACTAGCCAGTTCTCCAAAATTGTGGCATAACTATGAAACACACGTTTACGTTAACGCTTTTCTCATTTAGCAATAATCCTTTAAGGAGTTAGTTCTCTTTGCTATAGAGATTCAGTTGATAAAGCAAATATGAAAGACCATATCCCAGGGTGAGGACATGGTTTATGGTCTTTCAGTGGAACTGGGTTGGCTGCTGCTTGATGTTTCTGAGCACAAAGGTGCCCAGAACTCTACTGCCTTACACGAGCCTCATTCAGGTGGATTTGATCAGTCGTGAGCTATGGAGTACAAGCTCTCAATGCAGCTGGGCAGCCCACTAAGGAGGCATTTCTGACCATAAGTAATGGTTCTTGAGAAATGTGACTTTGAGAATCAGTGCTACTGCCCATGGTGTCTTTCTTGCTCTTAGGATATCGTAGTCAATGTAGGTTCAGCTAACATCTTGGGGTGATATAATTAAAACCTCTACATAGACATTTTAAATAAGGTTTATTTTTAAAGATGCATAAGAATCATAACCTTCTGCAGAAGACACTAGGCTCCTTCTCCAGTGGAAGGGCTGTTATCCACCACTCAGAGTGTGATGTCATCATCTTTAGAACCTTCACAATGTGCCTCAGTTGCAGGGAGCTTCCCAGACCCACAGTGCGACCCTTCCTGGAGAAGTCTACGTGTAATGTTTGATCGAAGTGAACATATCAAGACCTGGCCATTTCAGTATAATTGGTGGCAGTGCCACAGGGCCACTGTAGCTCCAACACTCACAGTAGGCCTTGGTCAGCTCTGACTTTGGGATCAAATTACTTCTGGCTCCTCTCCTTGCATCCCTGCTCCCTTCCCTTCTCATTCACAATGTTTGTTTCTTGAGAAATCCAGGCTGTGGTTGAAATGAAGACAATGTAAGACTGAGAAAAAGCTAATTTCCTTTTGATAATTTTCCATCCAATTTCATGCTTCAATAGCTACCCATCCAGGGGTGGTACTTTTCAAGAGCCCGTATGGATAGCTGAAATTTATTTTTATTTATTTATTTATTTATTAAAGATTTCTGTCTCTTCCCCACCACCGCCTCCCCTTTCCCTCCCCCTCCCCCAAACAAGTCCCCCTCCCTCATCAGCCCAAAGAGCAATCAGGGTTCCCTGCCCTGTGGGAAGTCCAAGGACCACCCACCTCCATCCAGGTCTAGTAAGGTGAGCATCCAAACTGCCTAGGCTCCCATGAAATCAATAGGTTCAGTAGGATCAAAAACCCATTGCCATTGTTCTTGAGGTCTCAGTAGTCCTCATTGTCCGCTATGTTTAGCGAGACCGGTTTTAACCCAGGCTTTTTCAGCATCCTCCTGAATATTAACCTTCATCAGGCAATGAAAGGAGACAGAGACAGAGACCCACACTGGAGCACCGCACTGAAATTTCAAGGTCCAAATCAGGAGCAGAAGGAGAGAGAGCACAAGCAAGGAACTCAGGACCGCGAGGGGTGCACCCACACACTGAGACAATGGGGATGTTCTATCGGGAACTCACCAAGGCCAGCTGGCCTGGAATAGCTGAAATTTAAGCTAGTACTGAGATATATGTATACTGTTTTCTCCTATATATCCACACCTGTGACAAAGTTTTATTCGTAGGTTAGACATGATATCAATAATAAGTAATGATAAAATAGGTTGGTGAGAATGATATAATTTAATAAAACTTACATGAATGTGATATCTGTCTCGCTCTCTCAAAATCAATTCTTCACCCGAAGTAACAGTTCCTGAGAGCATCTGAGATGATGTAAAACCCATGAGAAGAGAGGACGTGCTGTGGATGAAGGCACTGGGATGCAGCATCAGGCTGAAGTGATCCTCAGGTGTGTCATCACCTTTGAGGAGTGACTCTCAGGTGGGTTCTGTATCTTCTGTGGATGCACTACACACAAAGATGACCACAAGTCAGTCATATGGATAAAGGGGGCAGATACTTCATCATGCTACAAAAAAATTAAAATCTCTTCACTATTGACCTCCAAAACTTTCCACTTGGCTTTTCCTTACTGTACATCACTGTGAGTAACTGGAACCATGGAATGCAAGTAAATCAAGCCTTTGAATGAGGCAGGGCAATGGGACTGTCTATTAGAATTGTCTCTAATGAATAGTCTATCTTTGCGTCACTGTGGAGGAGAGGGAGTCCTCCAAAATGTCCAGTTGAAAATAATATCCTTTGCATTTTCACACTTTATGACATGGCTTTTATCATGCAGTAGCAAAGAATAAATTAACTTTTGCTTCCAAAGCAATGCTTTGTGTTATCTATCATATAGGGTCAATCAAAATCTCCCTACATCCTTCAACTCTTGCCTGAAACCCAGGAGTGAAGAAGGTATTTCTGTTCCCTGAACACTCTACAGCTGTTTCCAACCTCTCTCCCTAGGCGCTTGTTAAAAAGGGAAGCTTTTTCTTTAAGGTAGGAGCACTGTAGAACACAGCCACTTACTCATTGTGAAATAATATTATACATTTAGCAGTTATGATTTGGATAGTAAGAAACAGAGCAGACTTGGGGCAAAATGTAGAGAAACACTTTCCCACAGACACATGAACAAATGACCTGAGCGGATATTTCACAAAAGATCGAAAGGTCAATTATCTATGAAAATACTCTCGCCTCCATCAGTCAGCAAGGAAATAAAAATAAAGCGTCATAGTAAGATACCAGACGAGCTAAAGGGGAAAACAAGCAGAAATGTCACACATTTGTCTAGCTGAGCCACCGGACCTCTCAGGTGTCTGACTCCCGAGAGGCAGAAATAACACCACAAACCCTCTGCAATGGAACACACACTCGTGTTCATAGAAAGATGTGACTAAGAGCTTGTCAGATGATCTTACTAGCCACCACAGGCTAGCAGACAAATTACTCAGGGCTAGGAATGGGCTACCTCTTCTGGAGTTATTGATCAGTAGGGTCTCATAGACCCACGAATAATACAAACTATTTTTATTGCTCTTAGTCACCCCCTAGAACTGGATGGTAAGATCCTATTGCTGAAGGCGCTATATACTTGAGTCACAAAACGTGAAGAAATCTAGCTGGTGCTCACCAGGAAGCCACATCTCTACTGCATACATTTCATAGCACTGGAAGGCACTGTACATGATACCAGAGAAGAAAAGTAACCACCCGTCCTATCCAGCTGTGAACCCTGCATGCTACAATAATGAACAGCCTGTCAAATATGCCTACGGGTATAACAACGGCACTAATGTTATGTGAATAACCAAACACATTTTATTGGACCAAGAGAGAACTCATACTTGGTATTATTATTGTGGGACCAAGAGCACGTAGTTAGACAGGTCATAAGCCGTAGCAAAAAAATAATAATAATAAATAAATAAAAAATAAAAAAACCTAGCATTACTACTCTGCTGAATGAATATAGTATTAAACAGATTCTTAATGACTTATCACTATACCCATATACCCATAGGTTAGTACATCTCTCAACCCTCACCAGAGAAGCTTCTTTTTATACTATATGGTGAATAACACAGAGACATACAACTGGTCAAATTACAGAGACTATGGGATTATAGAGTGTTCCACTTTATATTATGCCCCTTTCCTCAAGGCTTACAGATCATTGCCGATGAAGGGGTGGAAACAATTGTAATAGCCAAAGGTAATATATGATGGTAGATGACCACAACAAAATGGGGGTTTCCAGGCACAGCAGGGCAGTTACACACATGAATGCACAGGAATTGCAACATTTTCAAGATCTGTGAAATCTCAAGATGGACCAAATCTCAGTATGGAGGGGGAAGGCTTGCATGAACTCTCACTCCCCAACTAAGGAGTCTTAAGGATATCACCATCCTCCAAGGGATGTCTCTACACTCAAGAGTGACTCAGTGGATACAAAAAAAAAGCAAAGAAAGAACACAAAGTTTGATAGGGAGGAAAGGATGTATCTGAAAGGAGTTGGGGGAGGCTTTGAACATGATCAAAATACATTGTATAAAATTATCACAGAACTAATTAAAATATCATTATAAATAAGGAATATTACAAACACCATTCCAATACGCAGAGTAGGAAAGGAGGCCAGTATCTACCCATCAACATTAGAATAAGCAGGTAAATTGTAGCCATACAGCTGATGCCATACAGCAATGCAAGAGAACAGGTATCAACCACATCACAGAATGCATGAATCTTACAGGAGTGATGTTTAGGAACTGGAGAGATCACTCAGTGGTTAGGAGTGCTCGCTGCTCAAGCATGAAGACCAGAATTATTTGGATCTCAGAATCCACATAACAATCAGGTATGGTCCCACACACATCTGTAACTCCACCACTGATCAGGGTCAGAGATGGGGGATGGCCAGATCTTGCCAGTCAAGCCAGAAAATATGAACTCCAGGTTGAGGGAGAGATCTTTACTCAAAAGAATAGGATAGAAATGATAGAGGAGGATACTTAACTCAAGATGCATGTATACCTGCACGCTTATGCAGAAACTATATACATGCCACACACACATATACATGCACACACAGAAAAGAATGATACTGAACTAGAGGGCAGCTTTTTAAAAGCACATATCTAGCCAGGAGGTGCAGCACACACCTTTAATCTCAATACTAGGGAGGAAGAAGCAGGCAGAGTTCTGTGAGTTCGAGGCCAGCCTGGTCTACAAAAGCTAGTTCCAGGACAGCGAGGGCTGTTACACAGAGAAATGCTGTCTTGAAAAACAAAATGAGCAAACAACAATAGCAACAACAACAAAACCAACATCAACAACAACAAGAAAATAAAAGCACATATCGAATTCCACTGATAAAAGATTCAGAAGCAGTCATAACTGATTTACAGTGTTAGAAATCAGGGTGGCCCCTGGAAAGGCTAGTTTGGGAAAGAAGAGCGAAAGGTTTTCCTGAAGGTTACTAATCCTTTTTTCTTGACCGGGGCACTGGTTACACAGGTGTGCTCACACTGGGAGAACACGGAGCTTTGCTCTTGATCGCCCCTGCACTTCTCTGCAACGCCTTAATGGAAAGGATTTCTCGAGAATGAACTTGTGGGGTAAATATTTGCTGTTTAGTTGGATAGAATCTCGGTTATTTCAAAAAAGTGACTGATGCCTTGAGCCACGGCGGTCCCAGCTGAATAGCTTGTGCTGCCGTCAGATAAATATTGATTTTATGAACAGTCAGATTATGGGAATGAACATAGCATGAAAGAGGCCAACTGGGGTGTGCAGTTCCGAGGAGTGGTTTTTTTTTTTCATTTTTACAGATATGTTGAGGCATAATTGCCACACAAGAAGCTAGCCATACTAACAACAGGCTGTCTGAATACCTTGAGCACGTATTTCCAAAGCTATCAGCAAACTGAGAAGCTAGACACATACAACACTCTCCAGGACTTCGTTTTGCCTATCTTTCCTTGCAGTCTTACTATCCATCATCATAATTATTATTTTTGTTGGTGTGTGCGTGTGTGTGCATATGCAGATAATATGTCAGAGTGGTCATATACACCATAGCATGCACATGGAAGTCAGAGGACCGCCGTGGTTATGTCCTTTCCATCTTTCCATGGGTTCTGAGGCTAGAACCCAGTTCACCAGGCTCACATGGCAAGCACCTTTGTTGTTGCATCTCACTGGCCCTTATTTGTCATTAGCGTATTGGTGTGCTCCATCTTCCTTAGCTGCATGCTGCGATCCACTCTACAGATGCACGAGACAACAGCCCACTCTTTTTGACTTCGCGTAGTATTCCATCACGTGAGCCGCCAACAATCTGTGGATCTACTCCCATCTTGACAGATGTTGGTTCCTGTCTAATCACGCGTGACTCTGCCTTGAACACTCACTAAATAATCTCGTATAAATGTATGATTTCCTTTCTCTTGGATAGATTCCTAGGCATGGGAGGGCTAGATCATGTTTCTTTTTCTTTCTTTTTAATTATTTGAAGGCAGTTTATGATAATTTCCCTCACTAAAGCCTGAACTAAATCAAGTACATAAAGTTAACACCAGCAGCTCTTAACCTGTGGGTTGTGACCCCTTTGGGGGTTGAATGACCCTTTCACAGGGGTTGCCTAAGACCATTGGAAATAATAGATATTATCAAAATTACAGTTATAAAGTAGCAATGAAAATAATTTTAGCTAGGTGGAGGTGATGTACGCCTTGAACCCCAGCACTTGGCAGACAGAGGTAGGTGGATTTCTGTGTGTTGAAATAGGAGTGGCGGGGCTGCGTCCCCGGCACCCGGCCGCCCGCATGGCTAGCTTAGGCCCGAAATAATTACACGGAAACTGTATTCTTTCAAACACTGCCTGGCCCGGCTAGTTCCAGCTTCTTATTGGCTAGCTCTTACATATTGTTCTAACCCATTTCAAATATTCTGTGTAGCCCACGAGCTGGCTTACCAGGGAGGATCTTAACCTGCGTCTGTCTGGAGCGGGAGAATCATGGCGACTCCCTTCACTAAGCTTCTTTTTCCCAGCATTCTCTTTTGTCTACTCCGCCTACCTAATTTTCTGTCCTATGAGGGCCGAGGCAGTTTCTTTATTA
>NW_026067902.1:6321647-6436260 GCF_014885135.2 Alexandromys fortis
ATGCCCCAACGGTACAGAGGAACTTTGGGTGACTGTCCAGGCAGCGAGATGTCTCTGTCATTTCTAGAGTTTTCTTATTTCTTGTTTACTTAGGTAGTATTATATCCTTCTGGAGTCTTTGATGGAGTTGAAGAATGAATAGATAGTTATAGTTTTCCTTAATATGATAAAAGATAAAATAGATATAAATATTGTAACTGTAATTCTTGCTTGATAACTGTTTTTTATATGTAATTTTACTATGTTAAAGTTAAAGCCTTTCTTTTTTGTTTAAACAGAAAAAGGGGAAATGATGTGGGAGTGATTTCTTATTAATAAAGAAACTGCCTCGGCCCTCATAGGACAGAAAATTAGGTAGGCGGAGTAGACAAAAGAGAATGCTGGGAAAAAGAAGCTTAGTGAAGGGAGTCGCCATGATTCTCCCGCTCCAGACAGACGCAGGTTAAGATCCTCCCTGGTAAGCCAGCTCGTGGGCTACACAGAATATTTGAAATGGGTTAGAACAATATGTAAGAGCTAGCCAATAAGAAGCTGGAACTAGCCGGGCCAGGCAGTGTTTGAAAGAATATAGTTTCTGTGTAATTATTTCGGGGCATAACCTAGCCATGCGGGCGGCCGGGTGCCGGGGACGCAGCCCCGCTGCTCCTAATGCAACATCTGTGAGTCTGAGGCCAGCCTGGTCTACAAAAGTGAGTTTCAAGACAGTCAGGACATAGAAACCTTGTCTCAAAAAAAAAAAAAAAAAAAGGAAAAAAAAAGAGAGAGAGAAAAGAATTTTATGGCTGGAGGTCCCCATAACATGAGGAACTGTACTAAAGGGTCACAGCATTAGGAAGGGTGAGAACCACTAATTTACAGCTTTAGAAGAATGTTCTGTTCCCATTTGCCCTCCCTGACTCTGACTACCTGATATTTCACAGGCAAAAATGTTACATAAAGAAGCCGAGCTTTTATTATTACTTCTTGTACAAACCACTATGTAGTAACTTGGTTTTCCTGCAGAAAATGGAAGCATCTCCTTCAGAGGGAAATTTAAGTCCAGATTCATGGTGCCTTGCAAGTGTGTCATAGCTGACTCTGCCTGTCTCCAGTCTCTAGCCTCCCTGCAAGAGTAATTCCATTTCTTCCTCTTAATGTTTTCCTCTTTTTTATCTACAACTTTCACTTCAATGTTATTAAAGGCCATCTTTACTCCTCAGCAGAGCTCCATTAATAGTTTCTGAATAAAGCAGAAATAGTAATTTTCAAAAGAAAACTGGGCATTGTTTAAAATGTCTACTGCAAACAAGGGTTGACTACGTACTGAGGTAATGATCATGTGATTGAGTTTTCATACTCCTTCTCTCACTAGAAGGTAGTAGATGCCCTGGCCCTGGGAGACAAGGAGCTGTGCCCCTAAACCCATGATCCAGTTCACCTTGCCATTGAACACTACCAGGTGAGGACAGCACACAGCCCCAAAGAAGGCTGCATCTGGAAGTCCGTGAAGCTGGGCACGCTCTTCTGTGGGCAGCCCTGACTCTTGAAGTAACATCAGGTGGAAACAGGGCATGAGAAGTTGATGAAACTGAGGACAACATTTGTCTGAGCACCAGAAGGGACTGTGGTCATTCAACAGGGCACACAACTTCACATCCAAATAGATGACGGCCAGCAGCAGAGTGGTGGATGAGAGAGGCCCCAAAGGAAAATCACACAGGGTGGAGCTCAGATCACATCTTCATACAAACGACATCAAGTTAAAATCAACAGAAATGATGATCATGATAGGAAAAAAATTATGCAAAATTAGCATATGAAAGAATCTTGTATCTCATTGAAGAGGAGGCAATTCCCCTCCTAACCATGAATAGACCCTTTGTCTGTTCTCTAGACCCCAACCTACCCTTTACCATTTATTTTCTTTTCGGTTTTTGACATCTTCTGGATATAATTTTCATACTATAAAATCCGTCCGTGTAAACTGCCCAAGTCAATGTTTTCAATACTTTCAGTTGTGCAAGCATGAGTTTATTCACACAGACAATCTGTAATTCAGGAAGAGCACAAAAGCTGACCAAACAGCAAGGCTTTTGTTTTGGTTTGGATAACTGTTTCCCTGTTCCCCCAAATTCCATGTGTTAAAAGTTCAGTCCTTGGGGTGGTACAAGGGGGAAGTAGTTGGACCTTTAACGGGAGAAACTGTCCGCAAGCTTAGACCATTGCAAGTGTGCCCTTCAAGGACATTGGGCCCTTTCCTCGCTCTCACTGCCTGCCCCAATCCTAGTAGTTTGCTCTACCCTGAACTTTCTGCCACTGCCATGCAGCCTGTCCACCAGAGGACCAGTGCTATGGAGCTTCTTGATCTTATACTAGAACTCCAAAATTGCTAACAAAACCGGCCTTTTAATTCCTAAGTTCATGACCTCAGGGTATTTCATTACCATGACAGGCTAACATAGCTTCCTTTGAAGGGGAGCCATTTCAACATGTAGCATCTATTCTTCTCTTAGAAAAGTCTGCGTTTTTATCCCAGCTTTTCTCCACTGCTGTCTTGTTTCAGGATTCCATCAAGGCCTTTTCTTTCCCACTTTGTTTTAGGGTTATCATTGTGGGCTTAGCCTAGTAGAGCATCCTTTTGCCTCTGGGGTAAGGAGAGGGAGGAGTGACTAGATCATCTGTATGTTTAATGGTTCATTGGTCACTTAGATTACCAACTTTACAACCAGCTCTTTTTCTCCTTTCCTTATGCACTTCTGACCTGCTTCATCCGGGCTTGGTTAGGAAGAAAGTCCCAGCATCGCTAGTAGACTTATCAGCTTTAGAATCCCCACAAGTGCCTTTTAAAATTGGGGCCACATGAAATAGGTGATGCATGCGACCATAGGATACTGAACCCCTTTTCAGGGTCTAGGTCTTGTCATAAAAGGGTTGAAAAGCAGACACAAAAGGGAATAATTTATTGGCATTTGGGAAAGAAAGCAACGATACAGACAACTCTAGAACCTCAGCAGCGCCCCTGAGAGGAAAGAAACTGAATGAGCAGGGAGTGGGATGGTCACATGTTATGAGCTGGACATCAGAAGTGGGCACGTTTCATAACAAAGGCCTAAAACTCCATTAAACTGTGGTGCTTCTGCAGAACGCGAGTGTGTATCTCATTGAAGTGGCCACAGCCCCACCTAGTTCTTTATCTCATTATGTTTGTTCTGTTTCTTTTCATCTCCTGGCTTAGGCTAGTCCTCTCTAGGTTGTAGGATTTCCTCTTCAGAACAAAATGTTATGTGCAAACACGGGGCACACTTGCTCTCCTGCATCGGTTACCAATGAAGGAGGTTACCAACTGGTCATGTCCATGTGTAAAGGGCATAACTGACCACGGACAATACCTTTGCTCTAGAGGACGCCACCATACTGATATTCATACGTCTCTGCCAGTGCCTCAGACACAGGCGACCATAAGTGGCCCCCTTTCATCTGCTTCCTGTGTTGCTGTCTCCAATAGGTATATAGGGAAAAAGAACAACAGCATGGAAAATGAAGGCTGATGCAACCATAGCAGGTCATCACGTGACCACTCAAACAGTGAAGAAGGCCACCTCAAACTGACTGGGACCAACGTGGCTGACCCTGAAGACAATCAATGGTCTTTTCTTCATTATAATGTATCATCAGCCTTGTATCTGATCAGACACAATATCTGAAAACGATGTAAGGACTCGTGAAATCCTTTCCACTTCTGCTTATAGGATGAATTGTCTAAGCTCTGAGTAACTTCTCTCTCTCTCTCTCTTGAGAGTGTGTTTTCACTTGGTAATAAAGCTTCCTGTCAGTGTGTCTTATTTCTACATACTTTCCCTGACAGTTTCATAACCCTAGAAACACTAACAAGAGGTTTCTGTCAGAGCTTTCTGTCTCTGAGAACTATTGAGAGTTGACCTGGGTTCAGTTACCAGCACCCAAATCAGGTGACTCACAACCACCTATAACTCTGATTGCAGGGTTCCAGCACCATCCTCTGGCCACCATGGGTAGCTGCATGCCCATGGTACTCACATGGACAAGCAGGCACACACACATCCATGTAAATAAAATCAGAGAAGACACAAGTAACTTAATGATGTCTCTTAAGGCTTTGGAAAAAACAAGAACAAACCAAACCCCCAAATAGTAGA
This sequence comes from Alexandromys fortis, assembly GCF_014885135.2. NCBI lineage: Eukaryota > Metazoa > Chordata > Mammalia > Rodentia > Cricetidae > Alexandromys > Alexandromys fortis. Next base: position 6,325,802 of record NW_026067902.1, read on the forward strand.
CAGGATGAAATAATCAAAATCATGGCAGAAATTCATGAAATAGGAACAACAAAGAAATTCAAACAATCAATGAGATGAAAAGTTAATTCTTTTAGAAGATATACAATGCTGACAAAACCTCTATGCAGTGTTTAACGTAAAAAAAATCAACTAAATGCATTGAATTAGCCTGGAGTAGTTATTTACGGAATCATAGGCGATGCAAGTGAACTCATCTTCAGGGTAACTGTCTGCAAGATTTGCTCCCAGGTAAATCTAGATTCTAGTTACAAGATGGTTTCGGTAAAATAGAGAAGGTTGGGTGAGAGCTTAAGGCAAGAGGAATAATGGAGGCCTGCTTGAGACCGTAGCTTCCCAGGATTTGCTAATACTAACATATAGACACAGAAAACTGGCGAGTGATTAGCAGGTCTTCTTAGAGTAGATATGGCGGGTCACACCTGGAACTCCAGCACTTGAAAGACAGAGGGAATCAAGAAATGGGGTGTGGAAGGGGAACTACCATACATCTGTTTACAGACCAAACAAACTATACTTGGAGACAATTACATTTAAAACGTATTATTTTTGTCTTAAGATCATATGAATAAAATAAAGAAATGCTTGTAAAAAAGTTGTATTTATCTTGTTAAGAACAGTGAGAAGTTGTAAGCCTTGCATGAGAACTGCTCCAGCCCTTCCACCAGGGCTTTGTTTCAGTCCCAGAAAGGGTCCCAGTGTCTCCCTAGTAAAGGAAACCTCTGGCATTTCAGATTACTCCCAAGTTTCAACTGCAGAGGCCCCATCTACAGCTCCCTCAGCAGAGAGGAGAGCGGCTCTCTTTCCCTGGAGTTCTGTTGGCAGGGATTGCTCCTCCAGGAGCAGCAGAGGCACTCCTACCAGGTCATACTCCTCCCAGCCCATTCATAGGTCCCACTGTGAGCACAGAGTAGAGGCATTTCCACAGGGGAGAAACCAGCCAAGGGCTTTCTTCGTCGTCAGTCAGGAGTGGCAGTCCCTGACAAGAGCTCCATTGTCTGTGCCTCGTGCTTTGAAGCTTACAGACCATAAGGTTCTTACTGAACAAACTGACTGCGTTTGAGCCACAGGGTAGGAAAGTTCATGCCTGGGAATACTCTCAAAACGCTCCTTTTGAAAGTTGACAGCTTTTGATATTAAACTCTTGAGAGGACCTTGGTAGCTCCGTGCAAGGAACAAGCTTCACGAAACTGGATGCAATGCATTACACTCAATGCATTAAAATTGCCGTGCATCAAAGAACATTATGAAGAACAAGAAAAGACTGTCTTCACAATGGGAAAAAGTGTCTGCAATCTGTGAGTCTGAAAAGGATCTGTCATCCAAACCATGATAAAGTCTCATAGCTCAACAATCACAAGAGACTAGTCTAGTTTAGAGATAGCCAGCTTCCTCAAAGGGTGTGTTTCCCCAGAATGTATGTAATTGGTAAACAAGTGCATGAAAAGATAGTCACTTTTAGTGACTACTTTAGTCACTATTAGTACTAGGAAGATATAGAGCTAAGCCTCAGTGGGACCACTTCACATCCACAAGAACAGTTATCACAAATCTGTAGAAGGAGCTGCAGGCTGCTTCCTGTCGCCCGGCTCCCAGCCACCGGCTAGCTTTACCCAAAATAATTACATAGGAACTGTATTCATTTAAACACCGCTTGGCCCATTAGCTCTAACCTCTTACTAGCTAACTCTCACATCTTGACTAACCCATTTCTATTAATGTGTGTAGAATCACGAGGTCGTGGCTTACTGGGAAGATTCTAACCTGCATCCATCTCACAGAGGAGAGATATGGCGTCTGCCTCACTTCCCTTCTTCCCAGCATTCTGTTCTGTTTACTCCACCCACCTATGCTCTGACCTATCAGGTAAAGCAGCTTCTTTATTAATTAACCAATGAAAGCAACACATAGAAAGAAGACCCACCTACATCATAAATCCAAACATGAAACAAAACAATATTGAGAATGTGAGGTAACAGGAGTTGTCACTTATTGCTGATATGTGTGTAAAACGGTAGGCCTCCCTTGAAAAGCAATTTAGTGACTCTTCAGTGAGTTAAACACAGAGTTGTATAGCAGCAGCAACGCTGATGGAATTTGAAAGAGTTAAAAACAGGTGATTAAATGAAAACTTAGATATGAGAACTCAAAACCACACTCTTTGCAATAGCCTAAAGATGGAAGCAGCTAGAAGTCTGTTGGCTGACCACTATTGGTGCCAGGCACCAAGCAGTGAAGTGTGTATACACGCTGTGACATGAACAAGATTGAAAACAAGATGCTATGTAAAAGAAGGCAGATATAAAAGGTCACATATTAATTGACCGTTTAACATGGGACATCCACAATTAAGGGATGTTTGCTGAGGTCAGAAGGAGAATGAGAGAATCCTAGGCAAGTTCCTTTGTCTACAAAACTAAACAACTGGATTCAATACAAAAGTCTCTTCCAAAAGTAACTCTTGTCATCATTTGTAAATGAAACAGCTGGATTTTCTTAATTTGTCGGCAAAGTTAAGATTGCCTCATTCAGGGGTTCCATTTTGTAGTCTCAACCTCAAAGAAAAGTTGACAGTGTGGGCAGACTCAGAAACATGACTCTCACTTGCTATGATGAGATCATGCATCACTTTTTTTCTCATGTGGTATCACTTTCTCTCATGCAAGTGTTTCAGTAGCTCTTACATGACAGAAGGTGATGGACTCATAGACAGATTGATAGATATCAATTGATGAAAGAAAAGATCAATCTAAGAGATGATAGGAGATAAATAAAATCAGTAGATGACAGATAGATAATAGATACATAAATAGATACACAAATCACATCTAGATAACAATGGCAGATAGAAAATGCGGACAGTGAAGCAACACTCTATAGCTGGAGGCGTACAATGTTAAAGAAGGATTGACTGCCCCCTCCAATACCTGTCCTTAACCTCAAATTATTTGACTATAAAAGGAATAATGGGTTCTGGCTCCTTTGAGAGAGCAGGAATCACCACAGACTGGTTTGTGCACTCTGGGAGACAGACCAGGCAACTCATCTACGGACCAGGAAACTCATCTGATTTTAATCAGAAAACTCATTTCACCAATTCCAGTTTTGTGAGCCTGCAGCCACAGGCTGCAGATCCTTCAGCTTGTCTGGTACAAAAATAGGTCTGGAGTCAGGCAAAGCATCCATTTGCCTCTATTTCATGCTTGGATCTTTAAAAACTCACTCAAAAGGTCATTTTTGGTCAACACAGACCGCTCACTCCTGCTGCTGCCCAGGAAAGTGACCTTGTTTATATTTGCGCTGAAGCCATGGAAAGCGCTAGTCCCTTCCCTCTCTTTGCTTTTCAAAGGCTGGCTGATGCTGACCAGGCTCCACAATAGCTCTCAGTTCCAACCCGTTAGTTCTGAGACAACTTTACAAACCCCATGCAGAAAACAGAAAAGAACTACCCAAGCTTTCCCACCCCCACCCCTAACCCCCAGATCTGTGGACAAAAGAGAGTAGAATCATCTCAGTGGGCAGGGAACAAATATTGGTGAACTCAGAATGCCCAAATGATCCAGGGCATCCCAGACCACCTGAAACCAAGGAGCATAAGGCACTACTGGTTGCCTAGGAGACAGCAGTAAGGGAGGGAGGAGAGGAGCTCAGAGCTACCAAGCCGGGCCTCGGCCGGCCATCAGTCCCAGCCACGCTAGCTCCACACCCACACCATCCTGGTGCGTTGTCCTAGGCTGAATGCACACAGCTCAGGGGACTTTTCATCAGCTCTTAAATCTGCTGCTGCTCAAGCGTGAAATATCTTTGGATTCCATTAAGAAAAAATAAATGTGCTAACAAGCTGTTAAACCACACTTTACAACAAACGCATCAAACTGATGACTTAGCTTCAAAAATATGAACTAACTGAAATAATAAAGGCTTTGTAGAGCTTGGATAAATGAAGTGATTACCTCACAGTGAGGGAAGTCTGGGAGGCACATCACTATGTAATCAAAAAAAGAAAAAAAGAAAAAAAGGAGGAAAAAAAAAAAAGCTCTGGTCCTCAGAGAGTCTTTGCTTCCCAACAGTCCTGAGCCCAAAGGCTTTGGACAGGAGGAAAAACAACACAGGTACCAAAAAAGACGCAGGCGGGGGCGGGAGAAAGAAAGAAATCCAGTCAGTTCTTTGATTAACAAGACTTCTTGCTGCACTTAAGTACAAACAGCTGCCTAGACTCCAACAGCCAAGCCTGAATCTAAACACTCCACTGTTTACATAACCCAGACTTAATCAAGCGACCATATAATCCTCCAATTTAAAGTATCCCTAAGAGTTTCAGTGTAATGTTGGTTTTCTCACAACCTGGTCCATCAACAAGCTGTTTGAAAATGCCAGCGGCTGCCACTCAGATCCAAAACTTGCTGTTTTGCCTGGGAGCTTACACTACAGGGAGGTTTGGAGGGGGGACACTTGGAGGATCATAAAGTGTTTCCTGTTCTTCTGTTGGCTTCCTACACAGTCTTTGCTTATTAAATCCATAGCCCAGATTGCCTTTATAAGAAAGTTAGGTGGGACCAGATTAATTTTAGTGATATTGGTACAAGTGAGGATGTGTATTTCTTGGTTAGAAACTCCAGAAGGACAAGGAGAGCAAGACACCTGGTCAAGGAGGATGGATAAAGACAGTGGAAGGAAGTGGTCATAATAAAGATGTTGGAGGAAGGAAAATGCTAGAGAGCCTTGAATGAGGTCAGGAAGTCAGATGGTCAAGGGTCTGTAATGAGAGAAAGCTGCCCCTAATGTGGAAGACTCAATATGGCTGTAAAATCTGAACCTCTGAGGTCATGATGCTAGATGCCTAGCACCCAGAAGAGGGTATAAGCCAGAACTACAAATAAGGGGGAAGTCAGAGGCAAGGGAAGAGAAGATCCAAAGATTCCATGGAGAGGAGCTTGTCAGTGGGTCCCAAGGGCAGCCCTAAGGAGGCGAGGAGTCGGCAGGCCTCAGTGGAGTTATGGCTGTACATCTGAGGAGGCCTTTGCGGCAGTCTGTCTCAGAAAGAGCACAAGTATGTCTCTGAAGTCCCATGAAGCTCAACCAGCTGAGGACACTGGCAGAATTTTTCTTTTTGAATTTTCATTATATGCATTAATTGTCCAGAATAATGTTTCACTAGCCTATTTTCATAAATGTATTTTAATCATATTCACCCCATTAACCTCCCTGTTGTTCCCTGCTTCTTTCTCTGTTCACTTTCCTTTTCCCAAGTAGCCTTCCTCCTAACTTTTTGTTTGTTTGTAGCCTACCTTTCTCTTGAAATCACCATGTAGCCAAGGATGACCACACACTCCATATCCTCTGCCTCTGTCTTCCAAGTAGGCACCATGGCTGTCCCCTTCTCCTCTTCCTTCTCTGCCACCACCACCACCATCACTACCACCACTTTTTCTCATTCACTTCTCATTTCTTCCTCTCATCCTCCCTCACCACCTCTCCTCATCTACCTCTTCTTTCTCCCCCTCCCCTTCTTCTTCCTCATTTGGTAAATCTAGATTCCACTTATGACAGAAAATGTAGTGTTTTGAGTTTGGCTTATTTCATATAACATGATCCTCAGTTCCATCAATTTTCTTACAATTAACTTGATTTTGTTCTTCATGGATGAGTAAAACTCCACTGTGTTTATATGCCACAGTTTTTTTTAAAATTCATTCATCTGTGAATGGGGTCCCATAATGTACCTATAATAAACAGTGATCATCAGACTCTTGCAGGCCAGCAGGGAAAGTAGTTCTTGGCTCAGGCTCTGACCTAATGTATAATTTCCTAAGAAGAATGTTCAGTTTTGTTGGCAAAGGCTGCCTATAGTATCTAGCAGACTTTTCCATGAAGCAGGAAATTTCAAAGACAGTTGCACCTATATAGGCAGTTTTTCAATCACTTTCTTCTGTGCCTTGCAGAATGTCTGGTAGACTATTTCATGAAACAGGAGCCCTGAAGACTGTCTCACCTTCTTTAGGCAACTTTAGCAGTCCTTTTTTTTTTTTTTTTTAAAAAAAAAGATCCTACATGTCTAGTTTATACAGCATAGCATAGCATCAAGCAGTTTAGGCAAGAGGAGTTTCTTGCCCAAATGGCTAACAAACTCCATAAGGAGCTTCTTTGATGCCTATCATCATCTTGAAGTAGATTGGTGCTGCCAGGAACAGATATGTCTCATTGTCATGTAAAGTCCTAAGTTCTTAAAACATTCTAAATGTCATATTCTGTAGGCCCTTGAAAGGTTTGAAGATTATCTATCTAATTGATATATATCACTATATATCTCAAAAAACCTAACTAACATGACTACAAGCTTGACTATTATAGATGACTATTAATCTGTATTTCTTAATTATACATTACATTTTTAAATTAGTTGCACAAACACAATACCTTAATCAAGAACAGAAATATACATATAACAAAATTGACCTTAAATTTGTATCAATAAACCAGATCCATACCAATGTAAATCTCTATAGCATATCTACCTTTAAATGTAAACAAATATTTATAAACAATCATTTAAAGAATTTGGGTGTTGTTGTCTAGACTACTTCCTGCTGATTGGGGCACTGTTAATCAGGTCTTTCATGGGATATCCTGTGTGGTAGGTCTATATCAGCCAGCAGTCCTGAAGCTGTCATGGATGTTGGACCATCTGGACCATGGCTTCAGGGGTCTTGTTTGATCAAACCACATTAGTCTGGAAGGAATTGACAGGTTCCCACCCTCTGTGGAAACAAAAGTAGAACCTCTTTTTCAAAGCAACATATCCTTAGACCCAAAGTTTAAAGTCAAGATACCTTTAAAATATATGTTGGTTTAGCTTAGCAATACAATGAAATGTTTCTCTGTACTTAGCTCATTTACAGTCAAAAAATTCAAAGAAAACACATAATCCAGACTCTCAGTGTATATTTTATCTTTACATGGCTTATTTTTCTTACTCTAATACTTTTTTATAAGTTTAATATTTATTTTATTATCTTTACTTCTTTAATCTATGACTGTTTGTACTCTTATATTATAACTGTCTATATTCTTTTTACCTTTCTCTCTCAAGCTTATGTACATTTATCCAACACTGTGATCCATTTAGAGATCTTTTTTATCTGTATCTTCTTTATTGCATATCTGTAATTATTTTCTGACCAAGAGTGCTTTTGTTTAAATGCTAAGCAGGCATGGCCTGCTTGCTCCACCCAGTCCAACATGGTGGAGGCATGTTTGCTGCCTCTGAGAGTCATTTTCTTTGTGCCAGATCCAGGATCACAGTGAGTCTTTGTCACCATTAAGCAATCTGTAACACACTGCTCACAGATACCATTTAAGTGTTTGACCTCCTAAAAGAACCAGAGTTCAGGCTGGTAGCTCAAACCAGGAAGTTGCCATTTCAAAGAAACAATGTTTTTTTTTCTTTTTTGCTGCTAATGCTGAATCAGGAAGACCTCTCTTAAAGGAGCTGCGGTGCTCCTGCTCACTGCCAGCAAACAGAGCCCATCCCCCCAAAAAAAATGCAGTTACCAAGAAACTGTGCTAAACTCTGTTTTTTTGTGTGTGTGTGTCTAGAATCCTGCCAATAGGTTTAATAGATATCTGGGTGTTTTTTTGTTTGTTTGTTTGTTTGTTTTTGAGACAGAAGCCCCACACTCCAGTATTCCAGCCCACTGAGTTTGATAAGTTCCACAGAGAACAACTTTATGGGGGTGGAAAATACCTTCTGTGTGGGTAGAGAGAATCAGTGAGAAAATCCACATTTGAAACTCTTCACTTACTTCATGGCCAGAGGTCTGTTGTTAAGGAAATAATAATGTCTTTGCTATTTCTTTCACATTTCTCTTTCTGTATTGGACTAGTTTAATTTGGGCAAACTTTAACTGCACCCAAAAGCATTTGTTATGGCACAGGGGAGTAGGCTTAGTGGTGATGAGCACTAACTATTCTTCCAGAGGACCCAGGTTCAATTCCCAGCCTCCACAGAGAGGCCCCCTATTTTCAGGGGTCCCAACACCCTCTTTGCCTTTTGAAGGTACTGAAAATATGCACTCATCTACTCAGACATACACAGATACACATAAACTAACGAAATATTTATTTGAAGTGTTCTTATTAAGCCAGATATGGGAGTATATGGTTTAATACCAGTAGGGAGAGGCATTGGAGATGTAGGCCAGCCTGGGCTAACTGTGAGAGCTTGTCTGTACTTCTGAGGCTCAAAAAGGGACACTGGAGTTGTAGGCCAGCCTGAGCTAACTGTGAGATCTTGTCTTTAAAATACAGGGTATATTACCTGTAACATACATGACAGAATAGGCTCAAAGATGGTATGAACTTTATCCACAGAGAATGAACAATTAAGCAAAACTGAATATTTTTACTATAATTTACCTAGTGGAGACAAAACACGCACAAACTCTTGGTGTGGTCCACATTCCTGGAAAGAACATGAGACACATCGCCAAGCAGAAGTCCTGTAGGGGTAATTTAAAAAGATGACTAAGTTTTAAAACAAAGAATGACCAGAATTGTTACACTTGGAGAAAAATATATGCTCAATAAAATAAATTTAAAAATTTTAAAAAGAAAAAAGAATTAATCTACCTCAAGACTTGGCAATATTTGGGCATATACCCAAAGGATACTCAATCATACCACAAGAACATTTGCTCATTTATGTTCCTAGCGGCATTATTTGTCATAGCCAAAACCTGGAAACATCATAGATGGCCCTTAACTGAAGAATGGATAAAGAAAATGTGGTACATTTACACAATGGAGTACAACTTAGTGGTAAAAGATTAATGACATCTTGAAATTTGCAGGTAAATGAACAGAACTATAACAAAAAACATACTGAGTGAGGTAACCCAGATCCAGAAAGACAAATATAATATGTACTCACTCAAAAATGGCTTTTAGACAGAAAGCAAATAATAACCAGCCTACAATCCACAACTCTAGAGAACCAAGAGAACAAAGAAGACCCTAAGAGAGAAATACATGGATCCACCTAGGAAAAAGAAAAAGACAAGATCTCCCAAGTAAATTGAGAGTGTGTTGGGGGACACAGGAGGGAGAGGGGAAGAAGGAAGCAGAGTGGGGGAAAAATATATAACTCAATTAAAAACAATAAATAATAAAAATGTAATAATGAAAAAAGAATAAAAAGAAGCACCTTTTCAAAACTGTAAGTAAAGTAAGGATGTTGGCAGCCATTGTTCAAGTGTAGCCTGGCTGTCCTCATAATGCTGATAGAGAGTGACAGGTGGGAGCGAGATCACCTCTATCCCAATCTCAGAGGAGTAGGTAAAGGCTGTCTAGCATGACCTTGTGGTAAGAGGATAAAGTGACAAGGTAAAATGGTCCCAGCTCACTGAGCCTCCACATGGAGTCATCAACCATAGAAAGTTGCCTGACATGCAGGGCCTTGCCAGGTCAACAATAAATATTATGGAGTTAGCAAGGACTTAAATAACAAATATCATAACATGACTTTTTTATGGCAAGGTACAGTTCTTAGAGATAGTAAATAGATGGAGTCTTTTTTTTTTAAAATATGTTCTGCCATTCTGTGACTTGACTGGGGAATTGAGGCCATTCAAAAAGAGCCATTAAAATATTTTGTGTGAATACCTGTCATTTTCTTGATTTTACTTGTTTTGTGTCTTCCAATTCTACATTCGCTCTCTCTCCTTCAGTTCTAGTGTGTTTGATTCTTTTCTGCAGCTCTAGCTTCAAGGATCCTTCTAGTACTTTCTGCAGTGTTGGCTTAATTTTTGTCAATCTCCCTGTCTCTACTCCACCCTGTGTGTGTGTGTGGTATAATTTTTTGTCTCCTTCAACTTGCTGAATAAAATATTTTGGACTGGAAGTTATTCTAGGCTGGAAGGTATTATATGTTAGAGCTTTAAATGCACAATTCCAAGCCATCCTGGCATATGAAACTTCTGTGGAAAACCTACAGTTATTCCATAGATTTGCTTTTGTATTTGGTGTTTCTTTCTTGTAGATCTCAATACAACTTATTTGTTCTTTAGATTCAGTGCTTTGACTATAGGCTGGTATGTGGAGGTTCTTCTCTAATTTTGTCCATATGGTATTCTAAATATTTTCTGTAAGTAGGTGGGTATCTTTTCCCCAAGATTTGGGGCATTTCTGCCTATTTTTATTGAAAATGTTCCCAGTGCATTAGCATAAAATATTTTTCCATCTTTTATTCCTGTAACTAAATTTGGTCTTTTCATATTGTCTTGTGGATCCTGTATGCTTTGCTCATACCTTCTTATTAATTTATATTTCTTGTTGCTTGAATGTTCTAATTCCTACTAAACATCACGTTGTTCTGATTCAGTTTAGTCTCTGAAGTCTGGTGGTATTGTACTAGCCAAGCCTCAGCATACAGTCTCACAAACCCTTTTCTGTCTTTCCCTAAGGTATAGTTCATAGAAAATCTGGAGTACCTCCTTTCCTATGAGTGGATAAAAAATAAATAAATAAATCCTGGAGTGCCAAGACTGACCAGTAGAGATCCTTTATAATGTCCCTCATTGCTTTGGTTTTTATTTTGTTTTTTAAGGTGCTGTCTCACCGATGTTCCAGCCAAGTGCCAAGAGGAGAACAATTACCTAGTTGCACCTTTCTACCCACTACAGCTTCCATGCGCAGCTTCTGTCTCCCTTCCCCCCCCCCCTTTTTTTTCCTCTTTAAAATGCCAGTCACTGAGAGTATGGTACCAATTTTCCGAGGCTCTCTGTCTTCCACCATGGCTCATATCACTGCCCCCCACAAATCATGCCACTCCCTCCAGGACAAAGTCTGAACTGTTTCTGACCTCTTAAGATCACCCACAAAGCTTTAACCTTCAGCCATGGACGCCAACTCCACTGGAAGTTGGAAAGGGAACGTCCAGAACTGAATGGAGTTAGAGCCAGAAGGAACCTAACTCTTTCAATTTAAAAATACCTAGACAGACTCTCGACATTTACTAGCTTAGTTGAATGGGCTTTCTAAAGTAAGAGTAGAATTCTGGGGGCTGGAGAAATGGCTCCGCAGTTAAAAGCACTGGCTGCTCTTCCAGAGGTCCTCAGTCCAATGCCCAGCAACCTCTTCTGGCCTGCAGGCATACATGCGGTCAAAACACTGTATACATAATAAATAGAAAGAGTAGAGCTTTGCATTTTCATCAATGGTAAGAAACAATGTCTTATGGCCATCATTCAATGGCTACTTCTCCTATTAACAAAAGGAACCTAAAATCATACATAAAATCTTCAGTCTACTCATAAACTGATCATGATGCGGCATCTACAAATTGACCTCTTTTCAAATTCTAAAGGATTAGTCTTATCAACAACATAGTCTTTTGAACTGACTTGTTCTTGTGATCTGTAGCTTCATGGGAATATGAACTCAATACCTTCTTAATCACAGCAAATATTTTCCTATTATTCTTAAATTCAACCTTTTTAGTGTTTATATAAAGCCCTGCATTCTTGTTAGCTATACACTTAATGATTTTATAATCTTACTATAGTCTTTAGAGTCTTTGTCTTTTCAAACTGAAGAATGCTGCTTCTTAGACTGGTCTCATAAAGACACTCCTTGTGTTGTTTCATGGCTCCTTTCTAGTTGTTTCCATGCCAGTCATGGGGTTTCTTGAACTACAATCTCTAAGTGATGCAAACAGGGCTAGGTGTGAGTAAACCATGTTTCCACTGATGGGATGAATAAAGTTTTCTGTGTCCAAGTCTTTCTGAAGCAGCTCAAGATTCTCAGCCACAAGAGTTCACTGTGATGGTTTCTCTAGTCTACAGCATGACTCTTTTCTGAGTCATAATTATTCAGGTTGTTTTGAGAGTAAGGTGTTCTTCTGCCCTTTGTTTTTCTAATGTGTTGCTACTCCAACACTTGGTAATTAGTAGGGATCCTTGGAACACTGGAGAAAAACTTCAATCTATTGAGTTCAGATTCATTTTGTCCTTTACAATAATTCGATTTTTTTGTGTGTGTGTGCATCGTTCTTATTTTAATGGAGTATTTTTTTTTCTGTTGCTAGAATTTGATCTTCTGAAGGAGTAAGGTTTCACAATGGGAAACTCTTCAGAGATTTCCTGGAAATGAGCATTTCTCCAAGCTTGTAAATCAAATATACTTTTCCTCCAGGGGTATTTTTTCTATGTAATATTATATGTTTAATGTTTCCATAAAAATGAAGATATAACCACTGTATTTTTAACGCTGAAACAATGGGGCTTATCTCAGAAGATGTCTGAATAGGTCAATATTAAGGCTATTCTGTCTCAAACTCCAGTATCACTGATTGCAAATCAAAGAAGATGACTCTTCATTGACATGAAATTACTATCATGATTTTTGAAGGGGTATTTGGAGATCTTTGAGAAGATAGGGATATTTGGATCTAACTGATGGTAACAGGACAGGAGTGGGTCAAATGAAGTCCAACCACTAGTTAAGGCAGTAACTTAATAGTTAAGAGAAAGACCACTTGATAGAATCAGACTCTGCTAAACATTGACTCTATGATTCCAGGTTATTATGCTGATCTCTGTTGGAGGAGACGACACTTGTTCGTTCTGGGCCCCCAGAAGCCAAAATAACCACACAAAAACTGTATTAATTAAAACACTGCTTGGCCCATTAGCTCTAGCTCCTTATTGGCTAACTCTTACATCCTAATTTAACCCACTTCTATTCATTTGTATATCACCACAAGGTTGCGGCCTACCAGGAAAGTTCTGACATGTCTGACTCTGGCGACGGCTTCATAGCATCTCTCTGACTCTGCCTCCTTTCTCCCAGCATGCCATTTAGTTTTCTTCACCTAGCTCTCTTCCCCTACAGCTCTGCTATAGGCCCAAATCAGTTCCTTTATTAACCAATGAAAGCAACACATAGACAGAAGGACCTCCTACAGATCTCTGATATCTTTATTGATGTAAGATTGATGAAATTATTTACTTTTGGTGCATAATGTAATTTTCATCTCATCACCTACTGAGCACTTTGTATAGAAGGAGAGAATATTGTTGATGTATTCTCAACAGATTTCAGGTGCACATTACCTTTTCCGCTACACTTACCATGTTATAGTTAGGTTTCTAGAAGTGTAGAACTTATTTATTTATTTATTTATTATTTATTTTTGCAATTGGAAGTTTGTAACTTTTGACCAATAACTCTCTTTCCCTTCACTCCTGGTTCTCTGGTAACTATCATTCCATCTCTGCTACTGTGCCAACTCTTTTTATTTTTATTTCTTGGGCCTATGTATTAGTGAAACTCATAATTTTTCTGTATCCATCTGGTATAATGGTCTCCATGAGCTCCTACATTGTCACCAGCAATAAGATTTTATTCTTCTGAAGGCAAAATAGTATTACTCACATATGCATGCTGTGTTTCTTTTTTCCATTCATCTCCTGGTGAACACCTAAGATGTTCTCGGTCTTGCTGCTATAATTTAATGCTGCAAGGAACATGGCCTTGTAGATATGTCTTTGAAATCATGATAATACATCCTTTATAAACTAAACTCAGAAATAGACCGTTAAGTCATATCTATGTTTAGTTTTCAAATTTTTATTTATCTTTGACTCAAGGAGATGGTGGGCAACACGAAGCAGGCAGTCTGCTAGAATCTCCAATCAATAAGCTGACTGACAGCTGTCAAAAGAGGTGGACAAGAGCCAAGACCATCAGTTTCTGTAGTTACGTATGAAACATTACAGAGCAGAAAAATCCCAGGGGGAACTTTGGGCAATTCCCAGTGATGGCTCCACCTCTCACTCATTTGTCTTACCTCATCTCTCACTTCTTAGTGGAAGCATGAAAGCTGGATAGTCAGAACTCTCTATTAGTGCAAAGATTATCTTAAAAGAACACTCATAAAAGGATCAGCAAATTGCATTTGTGATGGGCTACAGAGCCTAGTATCTCTGCGCCTTGGGTACATAACTTCTGCTCCAGTTTTCAGCCCAGACTGAGATTGGGGGGCAGTCATGAAGATAAATTCTATACTCAACTTATGTTTGTCCTCTATCACCTCAAATGTTATTGTGCCAACAGGCATTTGATGGATTGAATTACAAAAGCCCAGAAGAAAAGTCAGGCAAAAGTAATTAGAAACTACAAGCAGCAGAGGAAGTCAAGACTCAAGGAAAACCAGAGTGGACTTATGTAAGAACACCAGAGTTTTCTTTTCTTTTCTTTTTTTTTTTTTTTTTTGTATGCTATTTTATTTTAATTGAGTTCCCCTGTTGGTTGGAGATCACCTGCTTATTTAAGGAAATAATGAAGCAACTGTTTAGTTCCAAACATTCCTCCATAAAACAAACTGTAGGTTTTGAAGGGCGTGTGAGCTACTGCCGGTAAATAGAAAAAAAAAAAAAAAGCCTGCTACCCAGAGGAACCATGTGTTTGGCTAATCTACACACTCTCTTCTGTATACTGTAGTTAAATGACATCTCCTGAGATGGAGTTGTTTATTTGTAATATTGTTGTTTTAATTTGGTTATTACGTCTCAAGTTTCTAGAGAAAAGTCCGAAGGGTAACTTTCCCCTTAAATATAATGTGTTTCGTTCTTTTAAATATATATACGACTAGCCCTGGAATCTAGCTTCTCTATTATTTGATGCATGGTTGGCTGTATCCCAAGAAGGTAGGTTGGTTGGTGATTCCAGGACACCAAGTACTCAGAGCGGTTCTTCTGGGTAATTCAGTAAGTGCCTGGCATTCTCCCACAAGACTATTAAATGTGAACGTTGCATTCTAGTGTAAGTGGACAGACCCTATCTTAAGAATGGATCCTGAGTAGTGAAAACTGCCATCACACAAATGTCAGGGACCAACAATCCAATAGAAAATCACGTGTAGTTTTAAAACAAGTTACATTCATTCTGTGAAGAGCTGATTTTGGATTATAATTGCTTAGGAATGGGGCCAATGAGGAACACAAAGTAGACATCTCTGGAGGACCTACTATAGCGGAGCTGGCTTTCAGTTCCCTGACTGTACTGTAAAGTAAGGGAGCACAATTGCATGGCCCCACAGTCTTAGTTCAGTTCATGTCTGGGTATGTAGCCAGCTGTTATTTCCACTGCTTTGTCCATCCATCCCTATGAAATGTTTCACCTGGGACTAATCCTAACTAGGTAGATTTCATTGTCTTTCTGCTTACTGATTGCCCTACAAAGCAATGAACCTCCAAAAAGAAACATCTCCCCAAAGCAAGTCAAGGCAGCCTCTCATCTCAATGGAGCTCCAGAGCTTTGAAATAATCTCATCTGAAAAATTCATAATTTACTTATCATACTTTCTTTGGGCCCTCTTGGTGAATTATCCCAAACTCCCAGTTAAAAGACAAAAACAAACTCCATTCACTTATAAAATTCATTTTTTACTTTTATTGCTAAATGAGTTCAAGGTTTGCCTTTACTACACGGCATATAAAAGCATGATCTATAATTGTAATACTATGTGTAAATAATTGGAGCAGGAGACACTGAATAACCTGTCCAGGGTCACAACTGAGTAGAAGCTGAACTCAGATTTGACTCCACAATTATGGCCATTGTTTGTAGAATCATGAGTTATTCTCCATAAAGATTTTAGCATGAGGCATGTGTTTAATATTTTAAAGTTCTACTTGAAAAATGGCATCTTAACCAATATCAACCACATCTGAGTGTGCCTGAGATGCTAACAAGTTCCTCATACTTTGAAGAGATCGTTCAGGCCCTGAACTCGAGAGCTCTGCTCTGTGCTCTATTCTCTGTGCTTATAACTAGAGAGGCAGTGAAAAATCATCAAATTCAAATATCACATTTCATATTAAAATGGGACAAATGCAAGACATTGAATTCCTGACTGGTGGTCAAAATGCCATTAGCTGTAGAAGGGAGAGAAGACGCAGGTCCCTTGATATCTCAGAGCAATTCTCCCATGATACAGTTCTGAGGAGTACAAGATGGATGGACGATCACATAATTAGCCATAAGATGACTTTGCAAATGGCTCGAAACTGAAATTATAAAGAGAGAAGGAAGGAAGACGGGTTGCCATAAGAATACAATATGACAAACTAAGTATTCTAATGGGTAAGAATGAAAACCTAATGAAGAAAAAATTGTCATCCTCAAAAGGTGATAACTTGGCCATTTGAAGGGTCTTTTTAGGAGATACTTTAGAATTATTGACCTTTGGGGCTTATCTCCTGACAAATTCAAGTGTCGCATCAGGAAGGCAAAGATTGTGGTGGAGATGCAAGCAGAACTTCCACAAGCCTCCTGTCCTTCATAACAGTGTTCATCATTCTTTCTTACTTGTATTTCTTCCAGCTTTTCTGATCAGCAAGCTATATAACCTTATATAGGACCTAGTACATAGTAGGTGTTCTAAAGCGTTCCAGATGAATGAGCGGAAACTATTGCAGATTAGTTATTGCCTGCAAAGGACAATAACAATGCCACAGAGATGAAAAAAGAAATTGGGGCTTTACTCATTCCACTACGTTCTAAGTTATCAACAGTTCCAGGAAAGCATAACTGGAGCCTGCTATCAACAGGGTCCTAATGACAGCCTACTTATCAGCCCGCTAGCATCATCTAGTGCAAATTGCTTCCGACTGTGGATGGCATTTGCCAGACTTCTAGATTGGGAAGAGGTGTTTAAAAGACAAGAATGTGGAAAGAGATTGAGGATAGGTGTTAATGGGGGATTTTCAAACCTCCACACACACTTTATGATAAAATGCTTATAAGTTGGAGTCATTTCCTGCGTGGAACTATAATCTTTCTTACAGCCTTATACGGAATTGCAGCCTTACTGAATAGTTACTAATCTGAGACAATATTCCCCCACTGCCCCCGTCTGCCTAAGCAAACTAGTTAATCAGGGAAGGCTGGGTCTAGGAAGTAGTGCAAAACTAATCACCTGCAGGAGCCTTCCAAGGTCATCAAGGTCATGGTGCTGATACAGCTCTTCATTCATACTCAAGGCTAATGTAGTTCATCCATTAGTAAGTGTGAATGCTGAACTAGGTTAGAAAGAGAGTCTTGGTGCTGAGCAATGGTGGAAACTTGAGGAGGTGCAGTCCAGTTTGGTATTAAATGGTTAGTACAATGGCGTCCAGGCAGAACAAGCTAATCAACCCCTTTTAATAGAAATACACAATTCACTAGTTTTAATGATGGTTTCGTGGTGTGGGAAATCCTTCTTGCCTTTTTTGGTTAATTAATAAAGCTGCTTTTAGCCAATGGCTTAACAGAGTAAACCCAAGTGGGAAATCCAAACAGAGATGTGGAGAGAGAGTAGGTGGAGTCAGGGAGAAGCCATGTAGCTGCATGCAGGTGACAGACGCACCAGAACCTTGCCAGTAAGCCACAGTCACATGGTGATACAAAGATTAATAGAAATGGGTTACTCACTATTTAGAGCAGGCTGACCTCCAATTAAGAGAGATCTGTCTGACTCTGCCAAATGTTGGGATTATTGCCACCGCACCAGGTAATAATTTTCATATCTTAAGGGGAAAGGAGGTGATGTTGCAGGATTGCAAACGTCACACGCTCTAGAAAAGGTAGGACAATCACTTTCTCAGTGGAAATCTTAAGATGGCGAGGAGGGATACCATTCATTTTAGGAAGACAGTACTGTTCATCTGCAGATGAACACTTGCAGCTTGTTCCTCTGACAGTTCCCAGAGATGTGCACTACATGGGTGTCTTCCCTGGAGAAGTACCTACCGTATAGCATGCAAGGGCTCTGCAGTTCAGCCAGCATTCTGTGCAAAGGAAAGAACCTCAAGTCTCCCTCTTTCTACTCCCCCAAATTTATCATCTTTCTCTAGTTTATGTGCATGGTGGCTTCTGTCTTCAAAACTGAAGAGTCATCAACCACCAGCTTTCAGGAAAGAAGCATGAACTTCCACAGCAGAAACCACCAGCTTCCTCTTCAACATCCCAGAAGGATTATGAAAATGAGTATCCTTGTCTCCTCTTTGCTGAGTTTTCACCTGAATTCCGGATGAACACATGAGCTGATGGTTGTGCAGATATCATGAGGTCCTCATAAAGAACTAGACTTCATACACAGCCAGGGATGAGGACATGCCCTCCGTAGATGCGCCAGCTGCCACTCACATTCCTCTGAATGAAGGCTTGGTTGGAGCATACTCTAGTGTACACCACCATGCTACCTTTGCAAGAATGAGTACCAAGCTCATCTGATATTTCAGCAATTGCTCCATACAATGCATAACCATGGCCATCTGCAGAGGCTCCCCTGGCAGCTTCCTATACGCAGCAAAAATCCTTAAAAAGTTTCCCTCAATCCAGCAAAACTGAATCAAATCAGCAGTATTTGCTGCAAACACTACTGATTTAGATTTTTAAGAATCTAAATCCAAGGAACATCTTTTTTTTTAAAAAAAAACAATTTCTTACAGGCTTTTATCTATAAGAGATAGTTTTTGGAGTACATACTGAATTTTCAGGTTAATTCCCAAACTAGATGACTTAAGTACTAAGTAATATGTGTGCCTTTAAAATTTGTATATTAATGTATAGTTGTGTGTTCCTATATTTTTTAAGCTTTTAATAGGAAGTAATTTCAACTTTATAGGAGAATTTCAAAAATATTGCCTAAAAATTCTATAAATTTTTCTCTCGAGTACTTCACTGTAAATATGTTGCTACATTTACTCTGTAACTGTCAATGTCACACATAGAATATTGTTCTAAACTACTTGGCAGTAAGTTGGCATCGTGTATCTTTACTCTGAAGGTTTTACTGTGTATTTACTAAGAACATGGATGTGTGCATTCATAGCTAATACATAACTGTTAAAATGAGCACATTTCAAATTAACACAAGTAATTCACATACAAAGGCCATTAGCTGACCCAGTAATGTCCTTTGTAGGTCACTGTTTCCAGAATCTAGGGGATACTTAACTATCATATCTATTAGTTTCCTTCAGGGACCCAAATGGGAAAAGTTGCTGTCCTCCTCTCTGTAGGACACTGGGACGTTGGATGAATGAAGTCCTCCTATATTGCAGCTTCCCTTCTTTTGCTTGGATCTGGTGTTTCCTAGGACAAGAGCAGTTTATGGAGGTTTGACTTCGAGATCATACAATCAATGCATTGTCAGGCCGTCTCACAGAGACATGTCTGTCAATTTGTTTCCTTTCCAGCTTTGCTCAGTAGTTACCACTGTGTCTACCAGGTTTTTCCACTGATAAACCAAGATGTTTCCTTTCCTCATCAGCGTGTTAGATCTGAGGAGATAATTTGATACAAAGTACACCTTTGTCATCACACTTTCCCTACGTCTTTCTTTCTCTCCATTGATGATGCTTACAGAATTATTATTGCCCAAACCCTTGTTTTGGAGAAGGAAAATTCTTCTTTTAAATAAAAAGCCAACTGTCCAATTCACCCTGCAATGTTGGTTCTGCAAGACTATCTGACATCTAACTCAGTGGCAACTTGCTGTACCTGTATTTCATAGCTGGCCCCTCTTGTCTTCCTGGAGTTATAATTGGGCTTTTGTCAGGGATTCTTGAGGACATAGCAGATTCCCTTTCCACTGAAGATGCTAATCTGGGATATACAGGTATGCATATCCGTTTATATTTAATGATACCAATGAGACTTAAACATTTATGTACCATTTTTATGAAGTGCAGTAGGTGTTATTATTCTAGCTTCACAGATGAGAAAAAGAAAACAGTGGAACTATTCTGTTAAAATTCAAGCAACTTCTCGGATCAGTGTCTTGCCCCAGAATGATCAGCCAGCAAAACGTATACTCTTAAATAACTATAACATTCTGCCTCCGTGTATGTGCCCAAGTTCTGCAATCAAAAGGTGCCTACCATTATACCAATTAACGAAAATGGTTTGCAAATTCCAACAGCAAATAGGTAACTTACTTTCTAACTAAATTAAATTATGCCAAATTACATTGATAGGAATATCTCCTGGAAAGAGAAGGAGCACGGATATAGCGAACCCAGCTATAAAAAAGAGTTAATGCCTGACACCAATAATACATTTATAATGTAGCCTTACACATCTGGCTATAGTAGTAGTACATTAGGGAAGAGGAGTGGGAAAGATCATAAGAGTCAGAGGGTCAGGCTATCTACTGTGAGATAGTGTATTCTGTATGTGACAGGAAAGCCGACCATTTAGGTGAATGGTCACCTAAATAAGACCTGCACAAAGGTAATACCAAGTGACACGCCAATATAGATGAGGGAAATCTCACAAATTCCTATCCCTAGATTGTTGTCTGAGAATGTTTGTTCATTCCCAGCTGCTCCGACCTGAAATAATCACACGGACACTATATAATTTGCAATACTGTTTGGCCAATAGCTTAAGTATATTTTTAGCTTGCTCTTATATCCTAAACTAACCCATCTTCATAAATCTGTGTATCACCACATGGCTGTGGCTTACCGGGTAAAGTTCCTTCCAGCATCTGGCGTCTGTCTCCAGAGGGGCTACATGGCTTCTCTCTGACTCTGGCTACTCTCTGAATATATATCTCTTCCAGCCTGGCTATATTTTGTTAAGCCATTGGTTTAAAGCTGCTTCTTTATTAACCAATATTTCTTAATTATACATTACATTTTTAAATGAGCTGCACAAACACAATACCTTAATCAAAAGCATATATATATATATATACACCAATTGATCTTAAATTTGTATCAGTAAACCAAGATCCATACCAATGCAAATCTCTATAGCACTAGATGAAGAGTTACAGACAATTAGTGGCTTCAGAGAGGAAACTAGGCTTTTTCCAGGGATAAATATCTCACAAGTCATCCAATCCCAAGAAGTCAATCCTTAACACATAAATATATGGGCAACATCAAATGAACTCAATAGACTCTTAGACTCTGTGTGTGTGTGTGTGTGTGTGTGTGTGTGTGTTGTGACAATAATAGTTAGAGAGAAGGAGATAGTGAATTTGAGAGTTGGTGAGGTAACACAGGAGAAGTTGCAAGGGGAGAAGGAAGGATAGAAATGCTGTAAACATAGCACTAGTATATGAATTCCAAAAAGAAATGAAAATGATTTTTAAAGTTAAGGAACAATGAGACCAGGTCAGAAGGATGGGAGCAGGTAGTGGAGAAGCAGGAGGAAGTGTTAATGATGACCACAGGGCATGTGCTTTGCTCCTTCTAGAGGCAGAAGGAAAATCTGGAATTCTGATGGTTCACAGGTATGCAGAAGCTCGAGGGAGAGGCAATTCCAGTTTGGACAATGCTATTGGATAATGCTCTTGTACTCTGTAAAGACTTGTCATTTGTATTGGTTTAATAAAACGCTGATTGGCCAGGCAGGAAGTATAGGCGGGACCAGCAGAGTAGGAGGATTCTGGGTTGAGGAAAGGCTCAGTCTACAGTCACCAGCCAGAAGCAGAGGAAGCAAGATGAGAATGCTGCACTGAGAAAAGGTACCAAGCCACATGGCCAAACATAGACAAGAATTATGGGTTAATTTAAGTTGTAAGAGCTAGTTAATAATTATCCTGAGCTAATAGGCCAGACAGTTTATAATTAATATAAGCCTCTGTGTGGTTTCTTTGGGACTGAATGGCTGCAGGACCAGGCGGGACAGAAACTTCCATTTATAAGACAACTCATTCTCAGAGGCAGAGATGCAAGGAGGTGGAACACTAACAGGATGGCAGGAGATGGAGTGAGGTTTGCACACGAGGCAAGACTATTAGGGAGACCCTCGGGCTCTGTCTAGTCCTCTTCAGTCTTATCAGCCTCAAATGATAGCCAGAGGTTGCTGAGAACCCAACAATTACACTACTGGGATTATCAAGAGAGTGGAGAAGAATCATGTTTGGTCACCCCAATTCATTTCTCCTAGTAATATAACAGCTGATACAGGCAGATAATGGGTTTATATTTATTCACAACAAAAGGTCTATGCTACTGTGGATCACAGGTTTGCAAACACAAACACACTCTCTACTCGCACTAGGCACCAGGAATTCACAGGCATAAGAGTACAAAGCTCCCCTCTTATACTGCAACCCTCCACCCCCCACCCAGGCCAACTTCAAATTCATTTATGTTGCAACCATCTCTGAAGACTTATTTAAAGGAAAAGCTGATGAAAGAGAATTTAAAAGAATTACTGTTGGGAACTAAGCTATCATCAGGAAGACTTGACTTAGGAGCTGTTAATAAAGAAAAACACAGCGCACAAGGAAGAATTCGAGAACAATCTCTGTTCTAGTTATTAGTGGCCTCTCCCAAGATGCAAGATGGCAGATAAGTGGAAAATTCCCTCCGGGCTTCCACCATAAGCAGCCAATTCTCCACATTGTAAATGTTTAGTGAAGTCGCTAGTGTAACACTCGTAAACCACATGTCTGTGTGTTCCCAGGTAGTCCCAGCCCTCTCCGCAGTTACGAAAAGGATGTGTCTCGGGCTTCCCATGATCTGTGGCTATACCTGAGGGAGACAAGCCACTTCAGAGCCATTCCACCCATGAGGGGTGGCCATTTTTCTGTGTGATTTTTAAAAATATGGTCTTTACAGTTGTGGAAGCCAGTAACGATGATGACCTGAGCCTGTTCGGTCACCACAGGGAACACAGCTGCTTTGGAACAGGAATAAATGTCTTCCAGGAAGCCATTAACTGTCAGAGTTTATTTGTTACATCAGCCCTGCCACAGCCTAAGACAATGGAAGAAACGTATATCAATTAGGAGCTGAGAAGCATACCAATAAAATTACCATACACATATTCTTCAAGTACGTGCTCTTTACCAAGAGACAGTTATGCCCTGGCTACCCCCAAGGACGTTTAGTAATGTCAGTGTTTAGAGTACTTTTGACTGTTCACAGTTAATCTGTGGGGTACTCGACTGGCATCTAGCAGGACAGAAATGCCACAGATCTCTTACAATGCCCAGGAGGGCATCCATCATCAAGAAAAATCTCATGGTGCCAGCACTTAGAAACATTGACCTAAAGAAAAAGGCAAATACCCCCACTTTGTATAAGCAATTATATATTTGCTACTCAAAAACCAACCGAAACAGACACTTTTCTGTCCTTTATGTTTTCAATGTAAGCCCCAAACCACACATTTAATAGAATTTCTAAATATGATAAAACAATTTCTATAAAAATCATTATGCTTATTTTTCTCTATTCTCCATAAAATTGTCAAATAGTCATTTTAATTGCTTCATTTAGAGCAAAATTTAATTTCTTCCTTTCTGCAGATATAGAAATTCATACCCTCCTAGGCATTGCAGCATATACCTGTAATCCCAGCACACAAAAGGCTGGGGAGGGGGGATCCAACTTCTAGACCAGCCTGGGTTACATAATGAGACTATGTATCAAAAGAAAACAAAAAATAAAAAAATTCACATTCAGAAGATGCTTCTCAGTTAAATCCCTCAACTTTTTGAGAACTAAGCCATAGAACATCAAGCCAAAGTCCCTGCGAATGCCACTGGGATGGTGACCAGAACTGGAAACTGCCTTTCCCCGGTCTCAATTCCCTATGCCTTCACTGCATACTCCTTCGTGAAAAATGCTTGGCTGAGGACGGTGAACAGCCACTCCAGCCACAGGAAGGCTTGGAGGGCTGTGGTGGAGCTCCGTGTTCGAGGACGGTGCATAGTTTCCAGGTGAGAGCGCTTGGTTTCGATGAGACGGGCAGATCAGGAAAGGAGAGCTTTACAGTGAGCTCACCAATACAGCATGTCCCCAGTTAACCAGCACTCCGCATCCTCGTGTGCGCGTGTCCGTGCGCCTCCTCTCCACTCCCAGGTAACTCACAGGGAGGTAGAAGAGAACCGAACCACAACTTGGCAAGAGCTGTGAGAAACTTCACAACAAAAGTGAATGAAAGTTGGATCCGGACTTGAACTAGATAATTCTAGCCGTTAGCTATGAATCATGTGGTCTGAATCCGGGCAGCACGGGCCTGAATCTTCTCATCTAGACACAAAGGGTATGAATTAAGAAATTAAAAAAGAATACAGTGTCAATAATGAAATAAAAGCTACAATCGCCAGGTGTTTTTCATGTGCCAAAAACTATTGCCAAATGCATTTCGCTACCATTCTCAAGGTGGACCTGGCCAGGATGACTGCCCTTTACCGATGAGGAGTATGGAGCGTAAAGAGGTGAGGCTACCTGAGAACACAGCACATAGTAAGAACTAGGACGTGAGTCACCATCTATCAGAGCACAGAGCCAAGTCCCTAGCAACCACATTCTGCAGCCTCCAACTCCATCAGATCTTTAGACTCTCAAACAGGTTGAAGCATTCGTCAAGGTCTTTCCACACCAAGTAAACCACTCAGATTTTTTGTTACTCATCCACAAGCCCCAAAGATAAAAGAAGCTGTTGACAGACCTCCCTGGGATCATTCCCAACTCTCTTCCAAACTGTCAATGTGGCACAAGCTAGAGTCGTCTCAGAAGAGGGAACCCCAGTTGAGGAAATGCCCAACTAGAGTGGCCTGCACGTAAGCCTGTGAGCTATTATTTGATTGAGGATCGATGTGAAAGGGTCCAACCCACTGTACGTGGTGTAGTCCTGGGGCAGATGGTCCTTAGATGTGTGAAACGGAAAACTGAGCAAGCCAGGTGGGGATAAACCAGTAAACAATGTTCCTCCAGGGCTTCTGCTTCAGTTCCTACCTCCATGTTCTTGCCTCGCCTTTCCCCAATGGGTTGTCATCAAGATATATAAGCCACATAACCCTCTCCACTCTAAGTCAGTTTTGGCCATGGTATTTCGTCACAGCAAACCAGGCAGAACTTGAAACACAAAAACTTGTTTCCTTGCTTTGTTTTGTTTTCTTTTGTGTGTGGGCAGCACTGCAGGGGTGAGGGGAGGATATGGGAGGCAGAAGGTGAGCAGAGTTGGGGTACATAATGTGAAATTCCCAAAGTATCAATAAGGAAGTTAAATTTATTAAAAAAAAATTCTAATCCAGAAACCGCCAAATTCCATATTTTAAGCAAGCAAACTTCTGGAGAATATTAAGGTGAGATGGAAATAGGGTAATTGAATTAAAAAAATAGAGTTCTATTAGATGGGCTATAGAGATGCTAGAGTTTAACTTGCCTTTGTGCGCTTTTGTGTGTGCGTGCATGTGTGTGTGTGTGCGTGCGTGTGTGTGTGTGTGTGTGTGTTGGCTATCATTTGTGGTTGGCATCCTGTTCTTCTACATATCTTGCCTTCCTCTCAGTGAATATTTTCTGTGCTTCTTCCCCTGCCCCTGGGCTGCCTGTGGAAGGAAACCATTTATGCTGTCTTTATCAAACTGCGTTGTTTGTCCTCAGGGTCTCCACTGAGCCCACTGTGAGCAAGTCTGCTGTGAAATTTGGGAGGCTGAAGGATGTGGAACAGGTCCCCGGACCCAGCTGGTTCACCCCAGTGCATCACCTGCCCAGGGATAAAAGCTGAGCTTTGCTCAAGGGTGACAGTTGTTATCACAAAGCCACTCAGAGATAAGTGGGTGACTTGGGGGACTATGGGGTGCCCAGACTGCCTTCCATTGCTGGGGTCCTTTCTTGTTTTTCATCTAATAGTTTCAGCACTTTCAGGATGTTCAAATGTCATGAAGCACACCACTAAGGCCTGATTCTTGTGGGTGGAGTTTAAATTCAGAGCAGAAAAGTAATTCAGTAATGAAGACGTCCATGGTACACAGCAAACACCTACTAAGACCACCTCCACCATTTAGCAGAGTATTGCACACTGATTTCCACTGTTAATCTAAAAATACTCCTTGAAAGTGTTTAAACGGTGGCCATAGAAACACACAATTACATTAAGGCAAAGCAGTCATTGGCACTGTTATATTTTGAAATAGGACGAGCTATACACACACACAGAGATGGAATGTCTCCAGGTCAGGTAACTTTACAATTAGTGTATGAGGTGTATTTGAACAGGGCACACAGATCAGGGGTGCCATACTCTTTCACCCACTCTGCCTTTGGTGACACCCAACTTTGTCATTTCTCCTTTTGAGCATACATGCGTAGCAGTAGGAAATAAAATCTTGTTGAGGATTTCCCAAACCCTTGGGAAAGACAGAAGAGCCCCCTGAGGACAGTGGCTCACCCACTGGCACCCTCCCAGGGGAGATCTAGGCAAACTACCTTCCTGTTCTACCCCGCTTACCCTCCCTTTTTCTGGCAGCTTCTGATACACAGATTGATAGAAGCACAGGGAAGCCAGCCAGGTTTCTTTTTCTCCCAGTGAATGGCTTTGACTCACATCATTTCCGGCAGTTCTCTCGAGACCTGAGAAAGGGCCTCATGCTTGTTGGCGGTCGGGAGGCCCCTGGCCTCATCCTGCTCTCCACCCCATGAACGTCGGCTGTCCAGTGATAACCAGCAGCATCTAAAAGAAGAGAAATAGATCTCCTGTTTCCCTGTGGAGGAGGCTCACACAGAAGCTGAACGCTGACTCCTCCAGCCTGTAGCCGACTGCTCAAGTCTGAGTGTGAAACCTCTGGTGTATGCATGGCTGTTCCTCTTCTAGTTTTTCTTTCCTCCCCAGTCCCCACTCTCTCTGGTGGCCACATTTACCTGGTACATACATTGGTACAAACTTCCCTCGGGACGCATGTGGGAATACCTGCCAAAGGTGTTTTGAGAAGCAGAATAAGCTACCCTCCGATTCCAAGCAAAAGCACAGGTGTGTGTGTGTGTGTCTGTCTATTTAATCTGTCTGGCTGGCTGACTGAGTACTTGATTCTACCACTTACTCATTTGCAGCTAGCACCTGATCACTTCCATTTTAGCAGTTAGGATCTCCCAAATATCAAACCAGAGCAGAAGTCTGGAAAGGACTGGCAATGGAGGTATAAGTACACGGTACCAGAGTGACTACACACAAGCCGCTTTCTAACAACTCAGGTCTGTTTCATATGATGAACACTTAGATGGTCCTAGAATAAACAACTGTGGTCTTCAGAGACTCTATTAAACCCCAGGCAAAGCAGCAGACCTTTGGACCCCTGGTAAGAAATGCAGTGGTCTGGTCATTCTCCACAGTTCTGATCGCACAGTCAGTCCCTGAACCATGACTCATTTATCCTTAAGGGTTTTGCAAAGAACAGCAAGACAGCAGTCAAGGATGGATGCTCCCCTCTGAGCCCCTGACGTTGAGTCACCAAGTATCATCCCGGTCTCATTTGTCTCCCGGGAGGTATTGTGGCATTGTGCTCTCTGGTGTATGAAGCTCTGTTGTTTGGGGCATGTTAATGAGTTTGCTCTTCCAGTGACCCATCTGTAATACTTGGGATGAGCTAGGTTATGCTATAGTTTAAAGAACAAAAGGAAGGAAGGGAGAGTGAGAGAGACAGAGAAACCCCAGGGCTTTGAAACAACAAGAGTTCCACTTGTTGCTCATGCTTACGTCTATCATGGGTCAGCAGGGTCTGAGTTCAGGTCTGCCCTCATGCCGAGAGCCAGGCTGACAAAAGAGCCTCTATTTGGATTGTTGCTTATCACCACAGCAAATGGAAAGAGTGAGGATGAACGCCGTTCTGACTTCTAACGCTGTCTCTGGTAGGTAACATGCAGTCATTAGTGTTTCATAATCTTGCCAAAAAGAAAAAAAAGTCCCACGACTATACCTTCCATTCAATCCAGGGCAGAAAGCAGGAGACACTTTTGATGACACTAGGGATGACCACAGAGCCTAGTTCCTGATGAAGTGTCATGAGGAGCCTTATTTATACAAAGCCAATCAGCTAGCTGAAAAGATGCAAGAAATCTTCCAGATCCTTGCACATCCTTTGGGTCTCGTGAATTAGAGGCCAATGCTGAAGCTTTTGCTTCTGAGACCCTGAAAAGAAACTATTGAAAACAACTTGAGGAAGCTAAAAATGACAAGGGCCTTTGGACAGAAGAGAATCAGATGTCTTAGTAAAAAGATCAGTTGATTCTAAAATCCTATAAGGCCATGCCCAAAGACTGAGATGAGACTTCAACAATCAGCAGATGCCTACAGATGCCAGCAGTGAGGTTCAGGTCATGTTACCCTTAATAGGACAACAAGAGGTCAACATACCACCCAAATAGACGACCCTTCCACACTGATAGCCACGAGCAGACTTGATTTTAAGAAATTCCAACCCTGAAGAGCCTCTGAAAAGCTGCGTGCTTATGAAAAAACGTGGATTTTTGTTTCTGTGCTGTAGATCAAGTTTTCACATATGCAAGGTGAGTGTTCTACCTCTGTGCCGTACTCACCCAGCCTAAAGCTGCGCACCTACGGAGAATGTCTTATTAGTAACGGTGTCCTCAGACATCAGTGACGAGGCAACCTTTGTCACTTAAGCTAGTTCGTATCTACCTAAGAGATGTAGTCTCCATGTATTTCCTTCTCTTACCTTCCTGTATCTTTCTCCCCTAGAAACCTTACATCCACTGCCTTTTTCTGTACCTTGGGATATTACCGGCCCTTTAGTGGCCTGCCTTGAGAGTCCCATGTACAGGTTGATAAATATCATATATAGTTATATCATATATAGTTATAAATTCATATTCAGGTTATTGGAAAGGGAAAGGGCATACAAGAGGCAGGAGAGAGGTCCAGAGACACCCGGAATCTTTATAGTTCTCTGTTCTCTTGTTTGCCTCATCTGGATATGGTTTGATCAGTTAGTCACCTGTGATTCAATAAAGTTTGATTGCTGAATATGGCTTTGGCTCAGCTATTGGTCACAAAGGAGAGTCTCTGATCTGCTTTTTAGTGTGTTTACCTACTAAAACTCGTGATTCAGCATCCCCTTCCTTTACTCGGCATTCTAATTTCTAAAACACAGTAGCTGAAATACATTTTTTTAGACTCACAAAACCCATACCTTTGTCATGTAAGATGACCTTTGTCATGTTCTTCCTTAGTCTCTAGATTTATTCTAAGTGGTGTTTAGTATGTTATAAACTAACATAAAAATTGTAGATTAACCTGTAGAAAAGCAAAACTGTTGTCTGGATAGAATGCATAGGAATGGAGTGGAGGTACCTGAGGATCTTCAGTGGTCTGGAGAAGACAAAGGGGACACATACCCTGGGTGATGAAGACCCTTCTAGCCCCTCTCTGCACTTGCCTTCCTGTTATTATCTCATGCTATCTCCATCCCCCCAACAAAACTCCTTTGCACCCGGCAGGCTCCTCAAGGATAGCTGTTTAAGGTCACAGAAGCTCCATCTTCTCAAGACTGACATCCCTGGAATGAACCTGATTCCATCAGGCCAGATTCACAGCCCATGTATTTCAGGCTGAGATAGCATCTTTCTTTTGTCCCCTGCCATTCCAGGCCTGCCCATCTGCCATCATAGCTGAGGCAGTAGAAGTGAATCCAGGCAGGGTCAGACCCTATTGAGAAGTATTGGCTGTACCAAGATAGTAATTCTAAAAAATATAGTCTCCAAAACTGTTGGTCAAAAAGAACACCTAGTAAATAACAGCAGAGAATCGTTTGCTTTCTGGATGGCGATTATATCTGAAAATGAAAAGTGTGATGTAGTTTCCTAACACATTTGATATCCACTTTTACAACAGGAACCTTCCACCGGACCCATCTAGGATGTCTCAATTCAGAAGTTAATAAAAATAATACAGTAGATACCATTCTACAGAGAAGTTCATAAAAATATGGTAGATACCGTTCTACAGAGTACCACTTCCATTCAAAAAGACTCTCTTCATTTGCAGTATAAATGACTCAAAAATTATAGCATGAATGACTAAGTCTGGACCTGATAGGACACACCTGCATTCCTAGCACTCTGGAGGCAAACACAGAAAAATGGGGACTTCAAACATTCCAGGCCAGCCAGGGCTATGAAAAGAACTGCAGTCTCAGGATGAACACTTCTTAATATTTGTACTTCAAAGTCCTCTGGGGGTCTTTTGGTAACAAGCCTACGCTTCTGTGATGGGCTAACATAAAAAGAAGCTGCCTTTCTGCCAGCTTCCTGCACGGAGAAGGCACTTGTCTTCACCTAAAACAATGTAGAGATGTTAAGTGGTCATCGCTAAGTGGAGGCATCTGGACAGCTGTTTCGGCGGTCTCGCTACCACAGCAAAGTGAAATATTCAACCATTTTCAAACACTAAGCTCATCTTATAACTGACTACTAAAAATTCAGCCAGAAAAGCTTATCAAGCTGTCTAAAGCATAAGCCACTTGGAGAAGAGACTGTATTACAAGGCTCATAGACGTACACATCTTTCCATTTCAAAACAAAGGAAATTGAATATAAACACAGACGCAGATGCACCAATGGCTGTGGCTATCAGTTAGTCCTGCTTCTTTAGGTTAGAAAATGGAGCATCTGTTGAGGAATTTAAGTATTGAGTTAGATGTTTCACATTAGAGAAGGGTCTAATAATATATATTTAAAGTGTGTGAGTTGTTGCTAAGTAAAACCATTTAGTTAAAAATGTTTCATTAAAATTAATGCATTTTGGGGGGCCGGAGAGATGGCTCGGTGGTTAAGAGAATTGAATGATCTTCCAGAGGCCCTAGGTTCAATTCCCAGCACCCACACAATATATCATAATCATCTGTAACTCCAGTTTTGGGGAATCCAATGTCCTCTTCTGGCTTCTGTAGGTACGAGGTATACACATGGTACATGGATATGCAGGCTGGCAAAACAACCATACACACAAAATAACCCATGGGTGTGGGTTGGGAGAGGTCGGGGGAGTGGGAGGAGAGGAGAGAGGGGGAACTTAGATTGGTGTATATATATGTAAAATAAATGAATAAACAAATAAATAATAAAATTTAAAAAATGTTACACATACAGAAAACCTTTATCATAGAGTCATATCTGTATATTGTTATCATTACAGTCTTGAGTTTTGCTAGCACTGCATCCACTGGTATTACTGTATTAATAACGGTTGTGTTGCTTGGTGGGCTGAAAATATAAGGGAATAAATACTGAAGCCACGCAGAGCTGACATAGGGTAGAAGAGACCAACAAGTCCTTGAGAAAATCAGGTGCCATTGCCCACATCCCAGAACTGCTTGCAGAGACGAGGGGCCAAGTGGTCCTTCAAAGTCTCTTTAAAGTGCCCCGTTCTATGTTGACCCATTAGTCCAGAGGGCACGGCACTTTGGAGCATTATCTGGTGAGATGCCCTCCTCAAGGAGCCGTGTGTCAGGAAATATCATCAGGCAGTTTCTAAACTAGTCCACAATCTCTCTTCTCTTGACCTCTGAGGCCTAACCAGTCCACATCAATGAACAATGTTAAGAAGACTGCAAGATACTGAACGGACACAGCAATGCCTTCAGCAGTTTCCAGTACATGCTATTGACTTCATGACCTCTGGTATCAAGAATACTTGGGTAAGGAGTAGCAGTGGTATGTCTTGGCTTGGTCTCTGGTAGCTTCCAAAAAGGAGGCTTTACATTTTGAGGAAATCTGGGATGTGGGGAGTCTGGTCATAAAGATGGTTCACCCTGGAGGTAGAGGTAGGAGGCAGAGTAAGAAGCCAAGATGGAGGAGGAAAAAGGCGGGACTGAAGTGAATGAGGTGTTGGTCAGGCTCCTTGAACTTAGCAGATATGGGAACCCAATCTTTACTCGCAACCCTTCAAAAGAGAAAAACAGAGAAAAGAGTTAAGAGTTAGCAGCCATGCAAACAGTCAAAGAAACCATAAGAAATAGGGCCATCTTGATTACTGCCCTAGCAACTAGAACAAAGCAATGTTCTGTTATACCCTTAATTATCTTCAATTATTTTAGAATTTTAAAAATTTTGATTTATGTGTGTGTGTGTGTATGTGTGTGAATGTATGTACAGATGACTACAGAGGCCAGAATATGTCTCAGCACCCTGACGGGGGTTCTAGAAATCAATTTGGAAGCATTCTTAACAACTGAACCATCTCTCTAATTATTCTAAATTCAATTCTTCTAAACACACTACAATTCCAATGAATTTTTTTTATAGCAACTGGTGTTCATAATGGGGAAGAGAAAAAGGAGAAAGAAGCTTGAAATCTAGTCAAAGTCATGTCTAGAAATGAAGCGCTGGAGAAAGCTCATTGTATGTGTGCTTTTGGAGATGCAGGCAAGAGATGCTAAGAGCATCCTTGAGCAGAGGAAGGCCCTGGTGGACTTTCGGGGATCTTGAGTATGCTGCTGGGATAGTGGGCACTGTAATCCCATTTGGGGTTTCTTTTAGTAATTTAAATAACTGTTGCTCAATGGGGCTTATGTTGCACTTGAAGCGTGTTTGGGACTCTATCTTGTAATTAGCAGGATAATGTACTTAAGTCTCTTGGCCTTTCTACACCACACTTTCAGTCTCCATAAACTAGTCAAAGAGTAGGGCCAACTTGATAGAATTTTTGCCAAGTGGATGCTAGAACACTAAAGGGTTAGCAGATGTGTAGCCATTTTCCTCAGCTCCTGGGAAAGTCCTCCCACTGAAGACAGGGTCTACTTCTCCATGCCCTTGATGTCAGGCTTGCCCATGCAATGTGTTTGACTGGTATGTTGTGGGTAGAACTCCAACACACGCCTTCATATGGGATAAATTACAGAACCTTCAGCTGCTGCCACAGGAAGAATGTGTCCCTTGTGGCTGCTGTTTCTTTGGTCTTGGTTTCAGAACCTACATGGCAGACATAGAACCAAATCTATATGGTGTTAAGTGCCTTCTGTGTCGCTGAATTTAGGGCTTGTTTGCTATGAGGCAATCGCAAACCAACAGTATGGAGTGTTAGGATGCAACTCAAAAGTCTACATTCTCAGGATCTGCCCAACTGTGGAATTTGTAAATATTTACATTATCATCATTCTAAAGCCAAACTGCATTGAAAAGAACCTCCTAAAGTTTACCTCAAAAGGCACACGTACAGATGATTTGCTTTAGGCGAGCTACCCCATCTTTAAAAAGGTCTCCAGGTTTCCTCTCTTGAACATTTACTGAGAGATTATCATGCCTCTTAATGTCACCTTCTTCAACCTAAGTCTCTTCTAAAAAGATTTCCCTTCTGTCCTCTCTCCTGGGTTTCCCTGTACCCTTCCATACAAGCCTGGCTTCCCCCACAAGTTCCTGAGACTCTTCCAGCTAACATACTCTCATTTTCTGTGTGACATTGAACTTGTCATTCCCCTGTACAGGTAGATCTAACTTCAAACTAATGAGTTTCTTTCCACTGCCAGAATAAATTTGCAGTTCTTCAAGGTAAGAGCCGTCTGCAGTGATCTTTATTTTCCACCATACTAATAAGGTGCAAAAGATTGTGAGTCAGAGTTTTCACATCCAGCCAACGGATAACATGCTATCAACCTCCCTAGTTTAAAAGAAAATCATGCTGAAAATATCGAGTTCTTCAATTACAAGGAAAATTGATCCTGGTTCCTTGGGACAATGGACACGAAATACTCTTTTTTTAGGGGGTAAAGCCTGTGATTATCAGAGACACACTGTGATTGCTTCCATTTATTGGTCACTTATTAAAAGTAAATCTATCCTGCTCTCATTACTTTTTTTGCCATAAAAAATGCAGAATCACATAATCACGTTCCAGCGACAGTGCCAGTCAATACAGATATCCCCTGCCTCTGAGCACAGCTTAGAATCTCTGGAGACAGGTGGAGAGAATCACAGGGGACTCTCATTCACAAACAGCTCCATCTCTCTGGCTTTCTTTGATCAGATGGACAACTATGAAAAATGGCACTAAGCCATCCCCTGATTTTACTAGCCATTAATTTTGACATTGCTTAGCAATAGCAAATACTTTCATATTAGCACTAAGAGAGGAAGGGCAGTGACAGAGCTCTGTGAGATCAAGGCCAGCCTGGTCTACAAAGCAAGTTCTAGGCAGGCTAGATCTACACAGTGAGACCTTGTCTCAATCAAGCAAACAAACGCTAACCCAGAAAGGCATTTTCTTCTAATTCAATATTGCAATTAGTCTGGATGCTTCAAATCTACTATTTATGTTTAGATTAAATTCACATGAGCAACTTTTAAACAAGATTGAACATTTAAGCAATTTTTTTTAAAAAAAAAAAGACTTTTTATTGATTCTTTATTGATTTCATACCCTGCTTCCTGATCCCACTCAACTCTCTGGCCTCTTACTTTTGCCCTCTGTCTTGCAACCTCCCTCTAAAACAAAATTTAAAAGTAAAACAAAGCCAAACAAGCAAATAAAAATATCTCATCATGGAAGCTGTCGTGTGGCCCATTGAGTCACATAGTACACCCTTTAGCCCATACATCTTTACTTGTATTTATTGCAATGAGTCACTGGTCTGGTTCAAGGCCTCTGGCTTCTGCTACACCCCAGATACTGGGCTCTCACTGGGACTCTTCTTGTCCCATTGTTGCCTTGTGTCATGGAAATCCTATAGTTTTGAATCCACAGGTCTGGCCCCTACACATGTTCCAGCAGCTCAAAGATGAGGTGGGTATTGGGGTGAGCTACTTTGTAGTCCTGGTTCTAGGCCTGGGTGGCAGCTGCCTTGGTCAGCCTGCCTGCATTCCCTCATGGTCACCACCCAGGCAAGCTCTCCAACACTGCCCTGGTGAGCTCACCCAATGGAGCAGACAGCAGGGAGTGGGGCCAGTTCTCCTGCTCTTGTGCCCTCGGGTCCACCTCACCCGCGCTCACGCCACGAGGGCCAGCTCTACTGTTTTGCCCAGGTGAGGTACAGCACCCACTCTCCGGATTAACGCACTTGGTGAGGGACAAGGTCAGCTCTTCCATTCCCATGCCCCAGGTTGGCTCTCTTACGTGTTGCAGATGCCAAGGGGTAGTAGGGAGAGGGCCTATTTCCCTTCCTCTTGCCATCCCATGACATACTAGGGAGGGGGCAGGGCAGCTCTCCTACTTTCATGCCCATAGGCCCAACTCACCTTTGGGTGTTGTCTCCCCCAACCTCCCGCCAACATGGTCAGCTCTAGTGTGCTACCAGGTAGGGTGCTGTGCCCGCTCTTCCATGGGCTGCAGCTGGTGAGAGGCAGGGCCAGTTCTGCCACTCCTGTGGCCCTGGGGACAGCTCTCTCACCTGCTGCAGGTGGCAAGTGGCGAGAGGAGGGAAGGCTTTATTTTTTTTCCCACCCATGCCACCGCATGGCAGATGAGGGAAGGGTGGCATCAGTCCTCCGAAGCAATATTTCTTAAAGATAACCATAATCTTCTGCCTTACAGTTCCATACTTGGGCAAGCCCAACAGAAACGATTATATAAAGAAGACTTACATAAAAATTCTCTTTGAGATCCCAGATGATTCAGTGACCAACAACAGGAAAATTGATAAACTGTACCACGAGGCAGGAGTGCATGCCTGTAAGTCTGGTGCTTGAGGGGCTGAGACATGTTTATCTGTCTGTCTCCATCTATCCATCTCCTTCATGCACATACACACACACACACATGCACATACACACACACATGCACATACACACACACATGCACATACACACACACACATGCACATACACATTCTCTGTCTCTCTCCCCAAACAAACTTATAACATGGTAAATTCATATAGTAGAATATTACAAGAAAGAATGTCTTATAATCATAATTTTGAATGAAAGAAGCCAAACTCAAAGGAGCAAATTTTCATATAGTACTATATATATGAAACTTAGGACTAGGCAAAATGTATGATGGGCATAGAAGTTAGAATGGTACGGCCCGGGGGTTGGGTTGATTTGGGCTGATACTGACTGAAAAGGGAAGAATGGAGCTTTTTGGATTTTAGGAATGTTTCCCATCTCTGTTGGGTAGTCGCTACAAGGGTCCATGTGCTAGCAAAGTTCTACAGATGACAGACTACAGCTGGTATACATTATATGCTATGATTTGACCTTTTGAACAGCAGGTGAAAATCTCACATGGAACTGGCAGTCAGATATGACTGTTTCCAGTGCCCATGCCCATAGCTTGCCAAGTTTAATTCATTAAGCCTTTAACTTGCAGCATGTAACAAACACAAAGCTCCATAGCTTGCCAATGAAGGGTTAAGCTTCCTCCTGAAGCGTGGTGTCTGGTGAAGGTTTCAGTTTCTTAGATGTCTCATCAAGGAGCTCTCAGAGACACCTATCAACGGGGCCAAGGCATTTTGATGCCCTGACTGGCTAGCTATCCATCAGTGGCTACGTTCTATGCCAGCCTGTCTACAGATTGACAAGATAGTGTTAATGCTACAGCGAGGGAAATAGAAACAAAGGCAGGTGCTGAGGCACTGCAACAATGAGGGCCTATTCTCTCCCTTGCACCTGAGAACACCGGTGAACTTTCTCATTGTTCAGCAGCAGAAACTTTGCGGTTTCTCTCATCCTTAGCTCTTTGTCACGTGACCGTGTTATTTCCTTACAAGGTGACCCTTCCCCGCAGCCCTTGCCAAGGGAGTCCTTCAAGCCTGTAAATCATGTCATCCAGATTGACCAACCAGAAGTCATCCTTCCCTCACCTCCCCCTCGTTTTCAGCTCTTTGTTCTCGTTGTTAATTTTTTTTAAGTTATTCTTTTAGGTTTTGGTTTTGTTTCTTTTTCTTTCTTTCTTCTTTTTTAATGAAAGGGAAGGACTGGATGAGCTAAGTCCGGGCCCAAGCCAGACAAAAGATCATTTGTGAAAAGACAAAGGTTAGCAGGACAAATCGCCCTGGAGGTTAGGGGAAAGCCTGTCTGATTCAGAAAATCAACAGGGAGAAGCTCCACACCAGCAAATCCCTTGCTCTGCAGGGAGAACCATGTGGGAGGTGTGGAAATAACTAGGACCAGGAGGCTGTGCTAACTCCTGTCCTGTCCAGGCAACAGGTGCAAAGACCGCGCTGGTGGCCGAGCAATGTGCTGGACACAAAAGCAGCTGTCGTGGGCACTGAGTTTTGGTTCTGGAGACCGATTCTCCTTGGGTGCTCGATGAAACTGTCAAAGTTTCCTCTGTCGTTCCCAACCTGCTTCTCATGCTGCTCTTTCAGCAAAATGGAGAAGGAAGTCGAGGTGTCACCCAGCCGTTCCTGCAGGTATGACACACGTCACAGAGTTACACGTGAACTGGGTGTAACACACGTCACATGGCTCCATGTGAAGTGAGCATGACACACGTCACAGAGTTACACGTGAACTGGGTGTAACACACGTCACATGGCTCCATGTGAAGTGAGCATGACACATGTCACAGAGTGACACTTGAACTGATTTTTTCAGAAGGGGATCTGAGGCCTCAGAATACCGTCACCCAGTTTTCTGGGAGGTCTTGGGGAAATGCTCACAGCTCAGACAAGGGATTGCTGCTTGAAGCTCAGTTTACTTTAATGCCACCCCCCCCCACGTTCTCTGGATGATAGGCAAGCACTGCTGTTTTTATTCTCTTTTGTAACTATTGTGTTTCAGATTGCGGGAAGAATTTTGCTGATAGAAAAACATATAACACATGAGATGAGAATATGACCGTTCTCTACTCAGGCTGGGAGAGGGCTCTGCAACAGACTTCATACAGGAGGAAGGACAGGCTCTCCCAGTGTGAGCGGTGCACTGTCCTAACAAAGGCAGAAGGAGATGCTCCATACTCACTGACATCATCTGGCATTAGCTTTTGGTCCCCTGCAAAGTCATTGTTTAAACCTTGGTGTGTATCACAGTAGCTGAGCATGCACACTCGACACTGAGACCTAGAATTTTGACTCAGTAGGCTTGGCATGGGCTCTCTGAAACCTTCCAGGTAACTCGGTTGAAAAGGCCACAGACTATACCGTGATGCTTCCACCTGTGCCAAACTGCTTTCTCAGTCCCATTTTGCTGAGTTTCACCGCTGACAAAATAAGGTGGAAACTTGAAAGATCGGAGACCTGTGAACCTTGCTCCACTGTCCCTGGCATTGAGCTGAAGGAATCTTCTCACCTTCTGTCATATCAAGGTTCAAAGGTCACTGTTCCTGTCTTCTGACGAAGTCGATGCCATTCATGCCATAGAAACTCTCAGACTGAGTATATGCAAGAAGTGAATTCATTTTGGAATTATTTGGTAAAACTGAGGACCTATTTGCCCCCAATAATTTCACCAGGGCATGATTTACATCCAACAAGTACCCATGCATTTAACAGCAACACGAATGTGAAGGGGTACCACCATTGCATTTAGAACACCTCATCTTCCCAAAGTTCATCTTTGAACTGCACGCACACACACAAAAGCACAACGTAGGTGTTCTCAGGCTAAGAATGAGCCACTATGTTCAAATCAGCAGGCACCCCACCGGGCTATAAATGGCTGTATGAAGTAGAACATGTCCCTCGGGCTCTCCCACTTACCCTGTGAAAGTTACTCCAATAGCCTTCCCCAGTGAAAGGACTTCAGAAACAGGAGTGATGCTGGGGAAGGAAGAGTGAAGCGTTGATTTGCTGACCTGCAGGGCACAAAAGCCCACTGACAGATGGGGTGGGAAAAAAAATAAAAGTGCAGAGAGGATTAAACACAAAAGGATTTTTCTAAGCAGTGAAGGCAACAATGAGCCCCTCTGGAAAGGGCCTGTGTGTATTAATAAGTGCCATTTGATCCATGCAAGATTACAAACACACCAAGTGTGTGTGTGTGGGGGGGGTAAACAAAATGCCCAGCACACATTTGGGTCAGTGGAGGAGATGATCACCCTACTATCAGCCAAGCTGGGAACCCACCTTGGGCCTCTAGAGGTTGGATTGTGAAAAGCCCCAAAGAGTTAAGCTGATTTCAACATGCACTCTTATCCCTGGGATCTGGAAGGCAATTATTGTCATCTTTCATGAGTAGACTATCCCACAAACATTACTTGCTGTTATTATGCCTGAGAGTTGGGCCAACTTCTGGGGCAAAAATAGCCTGTTTGTTAGATTCCCCTACTGCCTATTGTGAAAGAGGTGGCATGAGGAGGCAATGCTGGGTGGCTTTGAATCACTTTGAAATTGTGGCATTGGTTTGTCAGAGAGAAAAGGAGAGGCGACGTCAAGCACCAGGGGACCAAGAAAGGAGAACAAGTAACTGAGAAGGATGGAAGTACCCCTTTACAGAAAGCTATTTCCAGGATCCCCTGAAATCAGTTACACATTGAAGCTATGCCAACACTTCAGAGATCATTTGATTCATCCTCTCTGTCCTATTCTCCCTGGCCTCGCTCTCCCTTCTTTTGTTCTGCATTCAAACTGAATGATGGAACATTCATCAACCATTGCAAATCTGCACCATGACTCTGAGGAAAAGCACAATGGCCATTGAGAGACACCCAGGGAGCACTTGGCCTCTTATGAGCACACCGTGTGCCTCACTGATGACTTACTCAACGGCCTCTGAATCACTCCCATAAAGAAAAAGCAAACATACCTTTCTCCTTTTAAACTCAGACTGCCAGGCCCGAAATGCATGTGAGCATCTGAAGCTACTAACAGGCAGCCAGGCTTCATGAGACCCACGGTGGACGCAGAGGCATGGAGCTCAGCACTGCAGTCTCTCCTTCCCTCTTTTCATTTTCTTTCATGTTTGTTTGGGAAGCCGGGTTTTGTTATGTAGCCCTGGCCTAGAACTCACTGAGAAGACGAAGCTGGGCTCGAACTTATCATCATCTTTCTGCTCTTCCATTCCAAGTGCTGGGATTCATAGGTGTGCATCTCCCCTAATGGCAACCAAGGAAAACTAGACAATCCCTTTCTTGTTCCTCCCTCCCTCATTCCTTTTCTTTCTTCCTGTGTGTATGTATGTATGTATGTATGTATGTATGTATGTATGTATGTATTATGTATGTATGGTCCTTAGGAATTGAATCTAAACCCCATTTGCTTAGCAAGTACTTTTACCTTTGAGCAGCTCTGCCCTGCACTCCTTCTTCTAGTCTAGATACATATGAAAGAGCTTCAGCGCTCCTTCCTGGAATGTGCCTGTGGGGATCCTTGAAGACTCAATAGGTCGCAGGCAAGGAAAGAGGCTGAAGTAATGATGTATCCTCGATGAGAAAACACTGCGCAGAGTGAAAAAGAAGCAAGTAAAGCCGTGCCAATGTAATTATCACTGGGCTGTAGGATGAATGCCCTTCATTGAGAGACTGACATTTGATAGATCCTATCTCACTCAGATAATGGTGCCAGCTTCCTTTGACATAGTTAAGTGTAAAAACATTTCCCTCCTGCTTAAAGCTTTGGTGGTATGTGTGTGCACTTATATGTCTAAGGCAGGAACATTCATGAAGATAGGGAATCCATCTTGGTTATGTGCAGTAAAGGGTGGATTTGTTTGAACCATAGGAAACTGTGGACCAAAAAAAAAAAATACTTGTCAGTCAGGTGGAGAGGCACATGCTTATAATCCCAACCCTTGGGATCAGGAGGGCCCCGAGTCTGAGTTTCACTGGGCAATCCCTTGTCTTTACTCCTTCATCAAGCAGTAAACTGGGAACAGGCCTACTTAGGGTTTCTATTGCTGTGATGAGACACCATGACCAAAAGCAAGTTGGGGAGAAAATGGTTTATCTGGCTTACACTTCCATATCATAGTCCACCAGTGAGGAAAGTCAGGTCAGAAACTCAAGCAGGGCAGGAACCTGAAAGCAGGAGCCAACTCGGAGGCCATGGAGGGGTGCTGCTTACTGGCTTGCTGCTCGCGGCTTGCTCAGCCTGCTTTCTTAGAGAACCCAGTACCACCAGGGATGGCTCCATCCACAATGGGTTGGATCCTCCCCCATCAGTCACTAATTAAGAAAATCCTCCACAGCCGGATCTTATGGAGGCATTTTCTCAGTTGAGGTTCCTTCCTTTCAGATGACTCTAGTTTGCGTCAAGTTGACATTAAACTAGTCAACACAGGAACCCATCTTTCAGATCTGTCATTTTGAGAGTTTATTTTTGTTCCATGCTTTAAAACTAGTCTCACCAGGTTCTCTTAGATCAAGTTCCGCAGAGTCTCTCTTCTAAGGTTCTCCTGAACCAGGTCCTTCCTTTGTTCTCATAGTCTTGGAAAGTGGATGCTTATAGTAGCTTTCTTCTCTAACTAATTCTTATCTTCTAATTTCTGTTTAGCAAGGTCCATATATTAAAACTATGTGTCAAATAACATGAGCAAATTTTGCCTTCCTGGCTGAATCCTTACTGATACATTATGTGTGTGTATTTAAAACGTATCCTTTATGCTTATACTTATTATATATGTGGAGAGGAAACAGAACAGAAAAGGAGAAAATGAAAAAGACAGTGTACACATGTTGACAGAGTCAGATAACGTAGACTATTGGAAATGTATTAAATGTATTTTATCAAGCTCAGCCTCCCCCAAGGCCCCTGCAAATGTATCCAAATGGCAAGAAAATATGTGTTGCTTTCATAGAAACATAGTTGAAAATCATTAGGCTGTCACACTGCCAAACCAGAAAGACTTTGATAATAAATAGTGAAAAAATAGCGAATCTATATTTTCTCTGTGAGTTATTTGGGGGGAGGTGGGGAGCTTAATTGTCTCTGTTAAAATTAGTAACAGAAAGACTGACCACACCAAAGCTTTCTTGTGTTGTGGACATATGCGGATCTTGGCAACAGCCCTGAGGAGTCGAGAGCAAGCCAATGTGGGCAACCAGATAAACGATGAGCCTCCCCACACGATGAAGAAAGGGCAGATAACCCACAGAGTCCATGTCTGGCAAGGGCTGGTGATCATAATGATGGAAGTAACTGTACCAGGTCTCAGGGTGAACCCCTCAGAAAGCCACGGGTATCAAATCTGGGCAGTGTGAAAAACCTGGCTGAAATATTGCAGCTTGTCAACCATCAAATATGCTCCCCACCTCCCCCCAAATAACTCACAGAGAAAATATAGATTCGCTATTTTTTTCACTCTAAAGGATAGATATAGTAACCATGACAAGAACATACTCCCAGGCTGTACTAAGAAGCACACACAGAAACAGGGGGCCAGTCCAAAAAAAATGTCCACATGATAGATAGAACCTTGAAACTCTCTCCCCTAAAATAAGCCACCAAAACCAAAACCAGGAAGCGGTAGTACACGGCTTTAATTCTTGCACTTAGGAGGCATAGGCAGGCAGATCTCTGAGCTTGAGGTCAGCCTGGTCTACAGAGTTCCAAGATAACCAAAGATACACAGAGAGACCCTATCTTGAAAAATAAATAAATAAATAAGTAAATAAATAATAATAATCCTTCAAAAACTGCATTGGTATATACATGTTACTCAAGTGATTGCACATATAACTAGACTCTGACCTACCCTTTCATCTCAAAATTATGGACTAAATATCCAGGTCCTATACTGTGTAACCAGGTTCATTCCACTACTGTAAAAGAAGTGATGACATGCATTTGCAATCGCTGTCATTTTTGTTGATACTCAAATACATTCCCTCCAAAAAGCTATGGATTTAGTGTGCCATTTTGTGTCACCTCCAAATATAACTGAGAGTGCTAAGATCCCCCTGCTTCCCTGACAGGTGACAGCTAACATCTGTGTTCCACAGAGCTGGTTTCAAACTCTATCTGCAGGGATCGTTCTTATCTGTGTGGCCAAGCTGATGCTGTGCTCCTAGGGTGAATTTGACAACGTGTTACCAGGCTACAATAAATAAAATCAAATGGTGAGACCTGATGGGGGAGAACACGTCACCGTGCATGCTGCCCCAAATATATGAACAGCAGATAATCGCTGGATGTAGGCCTGAGCCTATGATTTTTAAGATTTAGGTTCCCTTCTCGTCAGACATGTTGGCTTCCAATAACCACAGGAACTGGAGTCATGGATCTTTTGACTGCATTGTAGTCTTGAATCCCACAGGAATGCCTTTGGATGAACCTTTGCTTGCTTCTCTGTATCTCCTCTGAGTTTTTATCAAAACAAAAAAAGAAAAGAAAAGAATAAAAACAAAAGAAAACAAAAAGGAAAGAAAGAAAGAAAGAAAGAAAGAAAGAAAGACCCATC
Organism: Alexandromys fortis; assembly: GCF_014885135.2. Lineage (NCBI taxonomy): Eukaryota > Metazoa > Chordata > Mammalia > Rodentia > Cricetidae > Alexandromys > Alexandromys fortis. The sequence goes on from NW_026067902.1 coordinate 6,368,840, forward strand.
ATACCTATTTCATAGGGAATGAAGTAAAATCTTTCATAATCCTAGTTTATTAAAAATAATATCAAAAAAAGAAAATGAAAGAAATATCTTTCTGGAATGCATAGACATTGTGATACAGATATGGCAGATAGTATAAGTCAAACACGTTGTGGGAAGTTCTGCTCCAAAGATGGCATCTGAGGAAAAAAAGAAGAAAAGGAAGTAGAGGAGGGAGTGATGGAGGGAAGAAAAGAATAAAAGGTCACTTTATATGGAAAAAGGAGGAAAAAATCGGATAGGAAAATGTATGTGTGTATGTTATGCACATTCACAAAAGCATGCAGGATTTATTTGGAGGCCAGAAGAGGACTCAGTGTGTTTCTTTGTCACTCACTATCTTGTTTTTAAGGGAGAGGGTCGTTGAAACTGGAGCTCCTGGACTCTGTCTGTCTCCACTCCTTCCCCCACAGCTGGGGTAATAGACACGCTGCTGTGCACAGCTTCTGTGTGGGTGACAAGGATTCAAACTCGTGCCCTCAAGCTTGCACGGTAAGCAGTTTACCAGCTGAGCCATCTCCCCAACCCCTGAGCAGAATGTGTTTGTTTGGGCTTTCGAGGGAGGGGGACTTGATTGGGGGAGGGGGAGGGAAATGGGAGGCGGTGGCGGGGAAGAGACAGAAATCTTTAATACATACATACATACATACATACATACATACATACATAAAAAGTCGTTCTTCAAATAGAAAATGACCAAGTATTATAAACTCGAGAGCTATTGACATAACGCAGCCTGTTTAGAGACAACAATGGAAAGAAAGTCACAAGCAAGAGTGTATCATGCTACACAAATGACACTAATGTCTGCTGGTTCTTTTGGTTCGCTGTCCTTGCTAGTTCCGGGTGTTTATGGGATAACATGAATGGAATCAGAAATGTCCATTGAATATATCTTCAAACCTAATCTTTTCATTTTAGTTCTGTCTTCCTGTTGATTTTTAACATGAATCAATGATAAAGGCAATCATCATTCAAGAATAAACTGGTAGGTTCCCAAGCATTTTCTCTGTAAATATTTTAGGCACAGCCACTGAACATTCCATATCGCCTGGCGGTTCTAGCCAGTCAGTGCTTTGGCTTTTATTTTATTTTTTGTTTTGTTTTTTGAGACAGGGTTTCTTGGTGTAACAGCTATGACTGCCCTAGAACTCACTCTGTAGACCAGGCTGGCTTCAAACTCACAGAGATCTGCCTGCCTCTGCCTTCCAAGGACTGGAATTAAGGGTGTGTGCCACCATTGCCTGGCAGCTTTTACTTCTCTAGGTGCTCAATAGTATTTTAATCTGTGCTGCTGGGATCTGGATCCTACCCTCCGCTCTGTCCTAAGAACAGGAACTCATCTTGAAATATCATCTCCCTAGACGGTTCCTCATGTCCTGATGGTTCTAGTTCTTGGTTATGAGGACAGGGTTTCTTCTAGATCCACTGATGGCCAAGAATCTAGCCCTGACATCCTTCCCACCCTCAGATGCTCTGAGATAGACTACAACCAACGCTCTTCAGTCAAGCCTCGTGCTTGTCAATTGCTGCCTTGGTTTCCTCCATCACCTGCCTCTTAGTTATATGCTCTTCTGTAATAGTGAATGTGGTAATTTCCAGAAGAGGTCTTTTACTGTTAACTTTGATGACACAGTCAACCCAGAAGAAACAAAGCACCAATGAAGGACATGAGCAAGTCTATGTATATCAAATAGAGTATGTATTCCTAATTATATATCGCAAGATTGCAGCCACATGTGTGGTTTCAAATATTTAATGACTAAAGTTTTTTTTTTCTAGAAAAGGAAAGTCAGGATTCTGGGTATGACTTGTGTATTCCTTTGGGAATAACTGCAGACTTGAGTTTTCATATAGGTATCATTAGATACATATTCTCTAGTCAGTTTGAATTCAATAATGCTGTAGGATAATGCTCTTGTATCCTGTAAAGATTTGTCACTCAAACTGGTTTAATAAAATGCTAACTGACCAGTAGCCAGGCAGGAAGTTTAGGTGGAGCAACCAGACTAGGAGAATTCTGGGAAGAGGAAAGTCAGAAACACAGTCACAAGCCAGATGCAGGGGAAGCAAAATGAGAATGCCTCACTGAGAAAAGGTATCAAACCATGTGGCTAAGCATAGATAAGAATATGGGTTAATTTAATTTGTAAGAGCTAGGAAGTAATAAGCCTCAGCAATAGGTCAAACAGTTTATAATTAATATAAGCCTCTGTGTGGATTTGGGATGAATAGCTGTAGGACCAGGTGGAACAGAAACTTCTGGAAATCACAGGTTAAGTAGAAGCATACAAACTTAAAACTTTTGAAGCATTTTCAGATGATAGCATGGAGACTTATAACAAACCTTATTGGCTAGCAGTTCACTAGGCTAGTCTCTCACAACATGCACTCATGGAATCCCATGTGAGCCAGTAGGCTACCTTTTTATCATTGGACGATGCATTGCCACAGTTCTAGCCCAGAAACAAGCCAGATTGGGATGGGATGGCAATAAACTGGGAGAGAAGGAAGTCACATCGCATAGGATCAAATCAGAGTTAAGCGAATAAGGGGGCCTTAGAATGCTGATGGCTTGCCAAAGACCCACAGCAGAACCCAGCTGAATCCTAGGTTCAGCTCTCAAATCCCACTGGATACATCATTCTGGCTGTTCCCCATCTTCTCTGTTTCCTAAGGGGCTGAGTAGATAAATGTTTGGTAAATCTGTTGCAAGAGACCTAGCATCAACATTGGTGTTTCTTAGGAATTTCCTGGGCAGAAAATGCTAACATCCGAAGGCTTCTGAGCTGTGCTTCCAGAGGAATGTTCACACTAATCTTCTTCACCTTGCTCGTTCTTTCACCAGACCTGCCTCAGTCTCCCCAAGTGCTAGAATCCTACCCAGTTCGCTTTCAACTGTCAAAATCAGACCACATCTTCCAAACCAATATATATTAGAGCCTCATACTTCCCAGGCTAGCACTCTCCCTCCTTGGATGCCTAGGTGTGTGTGTGTGTGTGTGTGTGTGTGTGTGTGTGTGTGTGTGTGTGTTTTGACATGTAGCCTCTATTTCTAATTCCTAATTCAGGTCATGTTGTAGGAAACTCCCCTTCACTGCCTGCATGTACCCCACCCAGTTCTCTGACTTGTCGAGAGCCTCGCTCTTTCTTCGAGACTGGTTTCAGAGACAACTGTGTCTACTCTTGCATATGCCAGATGACACAAAGTCAGAAAAATAGACAGCTCATCCCACTCCAGTTACGTTCACTGAAGTGAGGCCTGTCTGAGTCACTTACCCATGATCCTGCCACAAATCAAGACAGCGAGTCCGAGGCAGTTTGTTTACAATGCCTTGAAAATAGGTACCTTTGCCAGCATTCAAGAACCAAGCCTTTTCTATCCAAGTCTATGTAGACAGATCTAACTACTTACACTCAAGGGGTAAGAAGTTCCTTCTTAATTATTAAAAAGAAAAGCTTTGCTTACTGTGTACTATACTCATATGGTGCCTGGAGCCATTTTCCCCAGGACCTAAAGTTAGAATAATGATTTTTCCCGGGGTCGCACGAGTCTTTAACTAAGATGAAATCTGGCCACTGGTTTACTCCCTTCTGAGCAATCCCTTCACCTCCCATTTGCATGATTCTAATAAATGGAACTTTCTTTAGCCTCTGAGTCCCTTCTTGTGACTAAGAATTAGATAGTTCTTCCCTCTAACTCCAGTCCCTATGCAACATTACCTTCTTATGGGCTCTTTCTAGAACCTTCTGAGGCTTTCTGCATGTCCTGTTTTCAGACGCTTCTGGTTCTGATTGTCCTGGAGCCAGCAGTACCTCCACATACTTCCAGAACTTCTGCAGACAGCTTCTTGAGCTGCCACCCAGCCCAGCCCCAAACCTTGGCCTATCCCACATCTCCTACTTCCCCCACCTCCAGCTTCAGTGTGAAAATGTCTGTAGCAAAAAAAGACAGTTTGAAGAGGGAAGACTGAGAGGCTGAATTCTAAAATACTATCTCGTTGTGCATGCCTTCTAGCAGTCAGATTTTCAAATCAGCAATACTTCTACCAACCAGCCAAGAGCTTCCAGCTCTGGACAGTTCGGTTGCACAAGAAGGAAGGCTTTTCCCGGGCCTAATTTACATTCACAAGGCTTGGGTACTCTCTGTTGAGAGCCGAATTTCCAGAGTGAAATGTGTGTCTTGGCTGTGGAGGAGTCTCCATGTCTTTAATTGTGCTCCTAGATTGGAAGCTGTTGGGGTGCTTGGAGCAGCAGAGAATTCCTGAGGTGTGATGCTTCCACGGGAAGCCCTATTTCAATAGCAGAAGGCCAGCACATCTGATGGGCAGGCTGCCCACTGGGCCAGCTCGTCTGCCAACACCCCCACATTTATTAAGGTTCTTTTGTGAGATAAAGAGGCTGGACACCTGGATCCTTCCAAAAACAAAACAAAATTAAGGCTGCAATTACCTGTCTGCTCCGTGCAAGGCAATCCACCCCGCTGTCCTTTGGCTTTCGCTGGTGACAAGCAGATGTCACCCAGAGCAATTTGGAAACCCGAGCAAACAGCGTTCAGATAAGGTTCAAAAGATGAACTTACTCCAAAAGTACAACCAACTTGCCAGAGAGTGGAGACGGGAGCCTATAGACAAGGAGCTGGAAGCCAGCGGAGAGACTGAATCCACCGGCACCCTCGAGCTCCAATCCCCAGCACAACTGCTGCACCTACCAGAGGCTGACTTGAACAGGCCCAAGTCTGTCTCTTGATTCTGTGACTTCACAGGGATTTAATGTTTTGTTTTGTCTTACACTCTTAGAATCAAACTTCAGGCAAACGTTACCCCTTGAAGTTTGCCAGTTTTAGATTTTGCGTTTATAGTCAAGCCGTCATCTTGTGTCTTTCTGGGCCCGCTATGAGCTTCCTGGGATAGTTTTCACGATAGAAATATCTAAAGCCAGGTCAGTCAATTTCAAAATGTCATTTTTTTTTACTGCTATGTAGTACTCCATTATACAAATGTGCCGCATCTTCTTTATTCATTCTTCGGTTGAGGGGCATCTAGGTTGTCTCCAGGATCTGCCTATTACAAATAATGCTGCTATGAACATAGTTGAGCACATGTCACTGCGGTATGATTGAGCATCTTTTGGGTATACACCCAGCAGTGGTATTGCTGGGTCTTTAGGTAGATTGTTTCCTCATTTTCTGAGAAATCACCATACTGTTATCCAAAGTGGCTGTACAAGTTTGCACTCCCACCAACAATGGAGGAGTGTTCCCCTTACCCCAGATTCTCTCCGGTATAAGCTGTCATCAGTGTTTTTGTTATTGGCCATTCTGACAGGAGTAAGATCGGATATCAGAGTTGTTTTGATTTGCATTTCTCTGATAGCTAAGGATATTGAGCATTTCTTTAACTGTCTTTCAGCCCCTTGAGATTTGTTGAGAATTCTCTGTTTAGGTCTATATCCCATTTTTTTTTGTTGGATTATTTGTTCTTTCAATATCAAGTTTCTTGAGTTTGTTGTATATTTTGGAGATCAGTCCTCTGTAAGATGTGGGCTAGGTGGAGATTTTGTTCCAATCTGTAGGCTGCTATTTTGTCTTATTCACTGTGTCTCTTGCTTTACCAAAGCTTCTCAGTTTCAGAAGATCCCCACTTATTAATTGTTGCTCTCAGTGGGTCTGTGCTACTGATGTTTTATTTAGGAAGTGGTCTCCTGGGCCTATGTGTTCAAGTGTATCTTCCAGTTTCTCTTCTATGAGGTTTAGTGTGGTTGGTTTTATGTTGCTTTTACGTTTTATGTTGGTTTTTTGTTGGTCTTTGATCCATTTGGACTCGAGTTTTGTGCATGATGATAGATATGGATCTATTAGCGTTCTTCTACATGTTGATATCCAGTTATTCCAACACCATTTGTTAAATATGTTTTCTTTTTTGCCATTTTATATTTTTAGCTTCTTTGTCAAAGATCAGGTGTTCATAGGGGTGTGCATTGATATCCAGGTCTTTGATTTGATTCCATTGGTCCTCCTGTCTGTTTTTACTCCAATACCCGGCTGTTTTCATTACTGTAACTCTGGAATAGAGTTTGAAATCTGGGAATGTGGTGCCTCCAGAAGTTCTTTGGTTGTGCAGGATTGTTTTGACTAACCTGGGTTTTTTGGTTTTCTGTATGAAGCTGAGAATTGTTTCTTTGAGGATCTGAAGAATGGGAAGATCTCCTATGCTCTTGGGTAGGTGGAATTAGCATAGTGAAATGGCAGTCTTACCAAAAGCAATGCAGCAGAGTTCTATGAAGCAGTCGGAGATCAGGTCCACATTTGACAGACCTAGATCAACAGTGACCCATGAATATCAAGCTTGAGTGTTTTGTTGGACTCTAAGAATTATTTTCTTTTCAAACAAAGTGTCTTTTTCCTTATATCCTTGGTCCCTTTGTTCCACTTTTTCAGTACATGTCACATAGCATAGCACATTGTCCCAGATCTGAGAGTTAAAGACATGAGCTCTGGTTTGGGTTCTGTTTTTGATTTATTCTGTAATTCTAAACAAGGTTGTACATCACTTTACTAATCCATGGATTGAAAAGCTTTATCCAGAACATTCATTTCCCAACTCTGTATGTTTCTACAGAGAGTCATGTGAGGTACAAATGGGGTTAGTCTAAATCCATGAAAAGGAACATGATCCCCTGAAGGAGAAAGGAGAACAGGGAAGGAGATGGTAACAGGTCTGTTTTCTGACCTTGACAAACCCATTCCAGTCTTCTCAATTAAAAAATTATCTTTTTATAGGAAATTTCTATCAAGAATCATGTTGAACAATATATCAAACTAGCAGGGTGTTGTACCACGTTGCTGTAACCTGAAGACCCAGGAAGCTGAGGCAAGAGAATACAGGCTCAAGGACAATCTGAGGTCCAGTCTCAAACAAACAAACAAACAAAAGTTCAAAACCTGCTGGTATTAATGACCATCTATGCCTGGAAATTTAATTTTAACCTCTTAGAACGTTTCACTTTCTTTGGCTTTATGTTGAGTTCTGACATAAAGTACTTTTAAAAAATAGACCATTTAAAATAATTTAATTTTTAAAATAAATTAAGCTTAAATAACTTAAAAATAAGTTTTGACCTTTCAGCCCTCATTTTTATAGCAATTTTATAAGAGTGTATCTGACAGGAATAATGTTTGGCACAGAGCGGGCTAAATGAGATGCTACACGTGAGAGTTTTTATTAGAGAGAGTCTGCGTGGCAAAATCTTATGAAATGCCAAATACTCTTTTTAGTTATGCAGACTGTAAATAAACAGGGTGTTGCTCCCTTATCAAGCATGACAATTATTTTCCCATCACGAGGCTTTAATTATTCCTTTTCTGTCCCAATCTAAGCTCCTCCCAGAACCTTCAGTCTTACGTTACCCACTGAGAGAAAGCTGGCTTTGATTTCCACCTTCTTCAGCACAGCCGGTTATTCATGCCAATCCTTCTCCAGTGACTGGCTCACATCAACTGGGCCTCATCAATGAAAACACATACCCCCCCCCTCCGCCCCTGCCGTCATGCTGTGCAGAATTGGTGCATCTAAGACTCTGTGCTGATCTGTACAACCTCATCTGGGGAACATAGAACTATAGAACTGGTCTTTAGCTCTGTTAGCAATATTTTCACGAGCGGCCCGGCACCCATATTAACTCATCATCTACATTTATCCCAGAAATCCATACTGGCTCCTGATGAGATCTCCAATATTTCCTCCTCGGAAATAAGAAACCGTTTTACCTAACTTGATACCAAAGTTTGCATCTGGGATTCCAGGGAGATAGACAAAACTACAAATAGCTACAGAGAGTTTCTTCAGATCGGAGGACTGATCTAACCACTGATCTCTGCTTATAGCTGGGGGAGTTATCAGGAAATAATGATGCATGTAGCTGGAGCCTAAGCTTCTCAAAAGCATTCCTCGTACAACATGAGCACGGCCATATGTACTGCCCGCCACACTCTCTTCATGCGCTACAGGACAGTCTCATGACAAATGCTGGGTCGAACACCAAGTTATCGTCTATACCCCTTGATTCTGCCTTCTCTAACTGGTGAACATCATCCCTTCTCTGTCACCTTCTCTGTCCCACCTATCCTTGGCAAGGAACTGAAATGGGAAGACAGTAGGAAGAAAACCATGACACCAAATTTCCTTTTCAGAACCTTCTAACCAAACAATCGACACCATATCCACTTTGAGTGCACTTGGTACTAGAACTATGAATGCACCGACCCGACAGCGCGTGATCTTTCTTTATCTCTTAGCACCACCTTTTCTTCTCCTTGAAGCTTATTTCAGAATTATTTGTAACGTTCAAAGCCTTCTATTTCACCTGATCTGTTAAGACCTTTGTGTATCTCTGCCTTGTTCACGCACCTTACCAAGTCTTCCCCAGTGGAGCCTTAACACAGTGGAACCTTCTACCAACACACCGGACGCCTCACAGTCTCTATCAGCCATCAGTAGTATGTCTCCTTAGGAAAGGGACATGCAGAACCTAAAAGGAATCCAGCTACCAGAGATGTATGGATCTCTCCAAGATCCCCTGAAAAGTTAAATCAAGTCATTTTTTTACAGACCACGACTGAGCCTTCCAACACTTCTGTCTAGCACTTTGTTGACAGAGACTCTGTGAGTAGAAGGCAAGGAGTCTCTTCTGCATCTCCAGCAGGACATCGAGACCATGAGCATGAGGGTGTCCTCCCATCTTATGGGGTCTGAAGAAAGTAGGAAGTGCAGCTCTGACTCTTTCCAGCATGGTTAGGTTGTACAATGCAGAACTATAAGACATGACCCAATCTGAAGACATATCTATCTGGCCATACCCCACCGAGATTTACTGCATGAAGACTGAAGCTCTTTGTTTGAGGAGACTCATCTCAGCAAGAACAGAAGAACTCAGTCTTCATGGTTACAGACACACAGTCTTGTCATCCTTAGCAACGCGGCCTCAACACGCACACACTGCAAAGCCCAGGTCTTGGCTGTGTTCTTTTGGTAGTGGAAACATTCAGCCTGCATGATTACATTCCTGTCTCCTTCTCTTTCACTTACTCTACTAACGTATCTCCCCTGAAATACCACTGGAATATATATGGACTGATTAGGCATGAGAGTACATGCCTATAATCCCGGCACTGAAGAAGTTGAGGCAGAAGAATCATGAATTGAAAGCCAGCCTGTGCTACATTGTAAACTTCAGCCCAGTCTAAACTATATATTGAGATTCTGTCACAAAAAGTAAGAGATTTCAACATGTTGGGAAGAGATATTCTTACCCTTGCTATTCAGTGTGTCAGACTGAAAACCAATGGATGGACTGCAGGTTCTCAGGTTTGGACTTTGACTTCTTCAATCAAAATGCAGATTTTGGTAGGATTCTCTCAGTGATTTGGGCAAATTAAGTTGGAGAAAAAAGATAAACGGTTCTCAAGCTCTCCCAAGTAGAATTCTCTAACTTATGAAAAAAAAAATCCCAATGACTAATCTCAGTCCAAGCCAATAAATTAAAGGCCTCAGAAGCAGAATCTAGAAACCAGCAGTTTCCAAAGTCCTCCAGGGGGATACCAAAGTGCATTCAACGTTGAGAGTCACTCTCCAAGGTAAACAGAGCAACCCAGAGGCTCCCATTTGGGAAGGAGTTGAAGTGGACAAAGTAGACTTGTAAGGAGAAGTAAGAAAGGTAATGTGATTTAGCATACACTTCTTGTAATGTAGACCCAAAACTATCCCCATAGACAAGTACACAGTACATGCTGCTAGCAACCAAAGCCACATCAAGGGCCATCATCATATTACGATTAGAAGACGCCCAGCAGGCACAATTTAATAAATGACATTATAACAGCATAAAAGTGGAAAGTCTTCTCTTAGTAAGTTATCAAACAAGTAATTGACTGTAAGATCCAGCGCTGGAAGATCACATCCATCTTTTTACCCTAACAAACCATCAAATTAGCTACTATTGTTGCTGTTGAAGAAAATGTATAAGGAAGCTAAGATACATGTATGCACTCACACACACACATAGACACATACACCACACACATACACACACACACACACACACGATACATATAGAAAACCAAACCACTGAGATATACGCCTTCTCATATTAAACAACAGGTAAATTTGGGGACTAAAAAAAAAAAAAAACTCAGCTTCCTACAGCTCCTTACAGTGCAAATATGAACATTTGGTAAAAGAGAGAAAACAGCTTCTGATAGCTACTCTGAGTATTGAGGAGCAAGGCTGGTGCTCACAGCCAAGTCCCTGTCCTGCTAAACACACACACACACACACACACACACACACACACACAAATGCTCCAAACACCAACATCAGACAAAACCCACAGTGAGACAATAACAGAGCTGCACAAAACCAAGACTGCCCCATAAGTAAACACAGACAGAAACATCAACAGTGTCCATCCCAGGAAACTCAGCAAGAGCCCACAACCCAGGAAAAATGAAAGGCTGCTGCTTCCTTCCCAGCTACCGTCAGCCTTGTCTCATGTCTGATATGTTCTGAACACGAATGGTTAATTATTCTAATTGCCACAGGCTCATCTTTGTTTCTCCCAAACCTCTAATGAAAAGTACAGTTTTCCTTCTTTGTTTCATTTCTAACTACACCAAGCATTAAGGCAAAATCCAAGGAGTCCTTCATAGAATCTGTTTCCTGACGTGCCCAAGGAAGGTCAGGGTGTTCAGCCATTCTTATGGATTTTCCTTTAACCTAACAACAACTAGACTTAATCATACGCACATACATGCATACATACATACATACATACATATACACATAAAGTCATATATTTGGCAATTTTATTCCTCCCCTCCCCCTACTTTAAGATATTAATGTCATGATTTATAGCTATTAATTTGGCATCTCCATTATTGCACTAGTTAGACTTATTTTTAGTCCATTTGCCCATTATCTCCCATTAAATGCAATTCAGCCACAACGTTGCGAAGCTGCAGCATTGCATGTGTCAGTATCGCTGCCCTGGTGCCCTTTCAGTCTTGGCTGCAGAACCGCATTAGTATTTCTTGGTTAGACGACTGATAGTCAACAAGTGTAATAATTTCTCATTCCACATTAGTCTGATAATTTCCTAAATTGCCAAATTATGGCCAATTTCTGGTGGTGGTAGTAACTATGGCCGCCATGCAGTATGTGACAAACGCATTAGCCAATCATAAAGATGCAGGCCTGGAGCTATCTGGAAATTGGCCCGGAAGATGTCCTCATGAACAAAATGTTGACTTCCATCTCTCTCTCTCTCTCTCTCTCCCTCTCTCTGTGTGTGTGTGTGTGTGTGTGTGTTTTAGTGATCTATAGGAACTACAGTGGGCAAAACTGATTACATTGTCTCTAAAGAGAAAGTCAAAAGCATAATAAAGGGCAAATGATACATTTACAAATATCTCTGAACTCTGCTGTATACATATTTAGATTCTTTGCGGATATTCCCAAGAGTGGTGTATCTGAATCACACCGCAGTTCTAATTTTTGTCTTTTGGGAGAAATTCCCTTGTTGATTTCCATGGTGAATGCTCAGTTTACATTCCTATCAGCACTACAATAAGATTCTTTTTTTCCCTACATCCTTACCAATATTTATTGTCATCTGTTTGCTTAATGTGTTTCCCTGTGGCTGGGGTAAAATGTAATCCTCACAAAGCTTTAATTTGCATTTCTTAGCCAACTAAAAATGCTGAATGCTTTTGTGTCTATTTATTGGCCACCTGTAGCTCATTAATTTATTTCTTTATTGGAGAATTGTCTACACAGTTCATTTGCTTATTTATTGATTGATAATTTGTTATGATTTTGGTGTTTTCAAATATTCTTTTAGAGTAATTTATACACATTAACCTCCTCTCTGACGTATGGTTAGCCAAGATTTTTGCACATTCTATAGGTTGTCTATTTCTGTGTCAAACCCTTTCCTAAAGATTTTGTAGGTTTTATTCTTCTGAATTATGTTCTGTTTCTTGTGATTATTTATTTTGTCTGGTGTTATTTTTTAAAAGATTATCCATATTTCTGCCCAGAAGTAAAATGCATTTGTTGTCTTGGCCTAATGCATTCTGATGTGTCAATAGTTTTAAAAAAAAGACTGACAAAAGACAATTTATTGATTCACCCTTTAAATTAAGGGAAAGCATATTTGAGATCTTTTTCGGTGGAGGATAACAAACACAAACAATGTTGCTGTGAACAATCTTATATTCTCCGGCAAATTTTCAAACATTTCTCTACCACCTAAACTTACCAACAAAGTACTACATCATATGATGTAACTGTTTGGGGCTACATTAGATGAGATCAAACTGTTTCCAAAGTGGCCATAGAAATTCCCAGTCTCGTTGGCAGCTAAGAGTTCCAACTAACCCTCATGCACTATGATTGGAAGTACAGATTGGTGTAGCCACTAAAGAAATCAACATGGTGGGTCTTTAAAAAAAAATCTAGAAATAGGTCTGCCATATGAACCAGATCTACCAATCCTGAGCATATTCCCAAAGGCCTCTCTTTCCTACTACAGAGATACATGCTTCTTGATGTCTATCCCTGCTCTAGTCACAATAGCTAGGACATGGGAATAGCTTAGATGTCCATCAATGGACAAATAAATAATGAAAATATGGTACAGAGACACAATAGAATTTTATTCAACTGTAAAGAAAATTTAATTTTTCAGGTCAGTGAATGGGGCTGGAAAACAATATATTGAGTGAAGTAGCCCAGACCAAGAAAGAAAAATAAGTTTTCGCTCATATGTGAATCTTATCATTGAATCTTTAGATTTGTGTATTTAACTTGGAGTAACTGCAGAATCCAGGAAACTAGAAAGAAACCATTATTGGAAGAGATGAATCACTATCTTAGGAGAGGAGATAACAGAATATGGGTATTAGAGAAAAAGTGGGGAGGAAAATGGAAGGGTAAGGTACATGAGAAGGATTTTATCTTCTCAAAATAAATAAGCATAAGAGTTTAATACATTTTATGATATAATATTATATATTGTGATACATTTTATATAATAAATATTTTATCTATATATAAAGAATTTAATTGAAGTTACATGACACAGGAAATAATTCTCCTCTCAGAAGCCTTAGGATGCCAGATTAAAAACCCAGTGCCAAGTGTAGAATACTTACCTTAGAGGTGTTGCTTATGGGTATCCCAGAGACCCTCAGATAAGTGATGAAAGTCCCAGAGATACCCTCCCCCAGATAAGTTACAGGTTTTCCAGAGCCCTCATCCCCAATAACACAGGCAATTGCCATTGCTCTTGATTACGCAACAGAACTTGATAGTGTGACCCTATTGGCGATGATACCACAAACTTGCACTATAGAACCTGAAGGAATCAAGTTGCTACTGATCAGGAGAGTTCTTCCACACTGGTTAGTTTTCATAGGACCACAGGCACTGTGTGGATGGTATGGGAAGACAAGCAACCAGCAGTCTTGCCCAGCTGTGACCCCCTGTGGACTACAATTATGACCAGCCTGGCAAGACATACCCAATAATTTAATAGGAGAATGAAGCTTATGAGAGAAACCAACCACTTTCTGCTTGAGTTTAAAGTCTGGCACTGTAAATCTGTCCAGAAACCCATGATTGGAGAGCTCACAAGCACCGGGTTTGAGCCTGCTACTATTATTACGCTAGATGGACATAGTATCAACCTTCTCTCCAAACTGGTAACTCTGTCCCCATCGGTTAGTACAGCTCCCAACCCCAACCAGAGAAGTTGCTTTGTTCCCTGGAAGGTAGTTAACATAGAAATTCACAGCTGTTCACAGTACAGAGAATTAGTGTCAAGGGATTCCTTGGCCATAAACAGTCCATCTGTATCCTCCCGCTCCACTGACAAGGCTCAGAGACCATCACAGAGAAGAGGGTAGAGAGCTGGTTTTGAGAGCCAGCTGTTGGGAGGACTGGAGTAAAATCCTGTGTTTTTAGATGTCACCTGACAATTACACTCAGGAGTTCACAGCAGCTGGTTGATGGGGTGAGGGTTTTATGGCTAGAGCTGCCTGGTGGTAATTGATGGTCCCATAGGTATCCCTTCCCTTGTGCCACAAGTGAGCTCATCAGTTTACCAAAAAGAAACTATCAGCATTGTTGCCTGATATACAAATATGTAACAGATTAAATATATGCATGTATTTAAGGGGAGAGAAGTAATTCATTAGGAATTCTACCCAAATGTCTCTAATTGTAATAAGGCTACTGTTTGGATTCCTTCCCTTATGAAGTATTTGTTCCAAAGTCTACACCCACTTTTCCATTGATTGACTTATTTTATTACTGATTTCTCATGGTGAACATATTAGTGACTTTTTGTTGCTGTGATAAACACCATGACTAAAAGGGACTTATGGAAAAAAAGAATTATTTGGGGTTTAGATTCAGAATGGCTAGGCTGGCAGGGTCACAGGCATCTAGAATAGGAAGCTAAGAGAGCATATCTTCAAATACATGCAGAAATAACAGAGGCTACAGACACTCATAGCCTGCCCAGCGACGTATTTCCTCCAGGAAGATCCCATATCCCAAAGGCTCAATACCCCCTTCAGACAGCATCACCAACTGGGGACTGAATGTTTGAAGACCAGGGTCTATAGCGGACATCTCATTCCAAACCACCATGGCAACACATTCTAAATATGTTTTCATATTATATGTCAAATTCTCCCATAAGCTGGCAAGTCTTTTGCTAGCTTTTTGTTATTTCAATACAGGCATATGTGTCCATTTTATGAGTAGATTTTTTTTTCAACATGGGGTTTCTCTGTAGTTTTGGAGCCTGTCCTGAAACTAGTTCTTGAAGACCAGTCTGGCCTCAAACTCAGAGATCTTCCTGCCTCCCGAGTGCTGGGATTAAAGGCATGCGCCACCACCACCCGGCTATGAGTAAAATTTTGATCATCACTGATCATCCAACTCTGTCCTCCTTTGGCAGCAAAGCTAGGCTACGCCTTCTCACACTGCCCTTGACCTATTCACCAACTTCTCTCCAGTGTGCGGTGAATGAAAGGAAGAGATGACGCCCTTTGATTGGCACAGAAAAACTTTCTGTGTGAGCTGTACTGTACTGAACTTCCTTATTTTAATGTTTGTAGTGACCACACCAAGAATATCCTTGGAAAGCTCTCGGCTGGATAAAGGAGCAAAACCCTTATTTTATCCTTGACTGAAATAAAAAGGTGATTTATTGACTCAAACATTCCTCCTTCACTGTTAGAAAATGAATTTCTATATCATAAACCACTAAAATAAAGCTTTTTTGTGGCAAAAAAAAACCCAGCTCAATTAATACAATTAATATAGATTTCTCCTGAATCAAAAGCATTTTCTTAGAGTGAGGGATTTAGGCTAGAAGAGAGTGCTTATCTAGGAAAAGCAAGATGTTAGGTTTGGATCCAACCCCAATAAATAAATAAATAAATAAATAGCCCTTACTTGACAGTAGCAACAAAGATATTCCCCACATCATTATACAACATTACTGCCTTACCTGAGATTTATTTTTATGAATGGTGCAAAGTTAGAATACCTTTATTTTTTCTTAATGTAGATATTCTGTTTTCTTCAGCTTGTATGTTAGAGAATGAGCAGCTCAACATGGCTGTCTTTACAATGGAGAGGCCTCAACTCCGTGCTGAGAGCTTGGAGGATCCCTGGAGGGTTGCTGGAATTGAGCCCACAGGGGAAGGCTGAAGAAACTGGAGTCTGAGCTCACTGGAGGAAGGCAAGAGCAGCGACAGAATCGTGCAGCACTCACTCAACGAGAAGAGGAGAGAGGCACAAGCAAGCCTTGATTCCCTCAGACCTCCTGATGGATGGGCTTCCCAGATCTTGGAAAATCATGTGCATACAAAGGTTGGTCTCCTCCATCAGCTCAACCTCGCTGAAAGTGTACACACACACACACACACACACACACACACACACACACATGCAGTAGTGTGTCTCCATTCAATGAAATATCCAAGACCAACCATAGCATCTGTCTTTCAATTACCGAATGGGTTCACTTTGTAAGCTCAGGATGTTAAAGTGGAGTCAGAGAGATATAAGAATAAAGGTGAGTTTCCAACCCAATGATATGAATTCAACAAGGAAAAAAAATAGATTGGCTTGATAAAGACTCTCACTCACCCAGAGCTCCTGTTAGCAGGCTGTCTACACACCAGGCAAGAGAAATTTATGTCTGTTCTAACGATGCCAGGAAAAGCTGCAGGAGAATGCTGGACTTGAGGTCTTAAAGAATGAGGAGAGATGCCTGGACGGAGGCTCTGGGTGAGACCTAGCAGGCAGCAGATGGCATGTGTCCATATGTTTGCTGGAGCGTTTGGCCTCAAAAAGACCCAAATCACTGGCTGGAAAGAACTATCTGATTAAAGAGACCTTATAGATGATAAGACAGGAAAGAAAGCTAGACTAGTATTTTTGGATATGATTCATGCTGTATGAGACCAAGGACCTTTTGAAACCATCCCATTGGCAATTTGGCATCACTCAAAGTTTGTGAATAATGAGCAGAACAACCAAAAAGGTAACATTGGCATCGTCTTTTTGGCAGACTAGTGTTTGCTGTTGAAAGGGAAAGCCGGTAGAAGGCTATTGAAATAGCATGAGAATAATAAATATCGAGGAACCGGACTTAGGCATCCATTGATGGACTAGCCATGGACTACAGATATTATACGCTAGCTAGTAAGGATTGCCAAAGGACAGAATCACAGAAGGAGAAACAGGCAAGACAGCGTGTCCAGAACCCTTTGCAGCTCAGAGAAGAACCCTTTGCATATTATTGTCCTGGTAAAATTAATCAAGAAAACTTGATTTCTTTTGGAAGCAGTTCTCCGGAATATTCCAAAATAGACTTCTGTGTCGTATATCTACTTTGCTTACCAGCTCTCTGGAATTCCCAGTGTGGGCACAGAATGAATTCTTGCTCTCTGAAATTCCCTAGGGGAATAGACTATTTTCTTCTAAGAACTGCCTGTGACAAGAAAGGTGAGCTACAGGTCTATGTAAGCTTTTCTGAAAAGATAAACACATTTTTACTTACAAGTAGCCTTAAGGCACTAGGGTGAATTTGGAGAATTGAAACCAGCAACTCTACTTCAATACCTTGATGACTGTATGTTCCCAGACCGAATGGTGGCTACAGGGTTGCCAGATGGAGGCTTTCCGATCTCCAGCTAACACCTGCGAACCAAGCAATGAACTGATAACTACTGTCCCGGGTTCTTAACAAGGTCTCCCAGTGAATATTGACTCTGCAGCCCTTGGGTTGAGCAAATCACATGTTAGACGACAGAACAAGCCAGAAGCCAGGCATGTGCATGGGACAGCCTTGAGTTACCAGACCTGAACTCCAGAACATTTTAATAAACTTAGGTGCCCAAAGGCCTGGGCAGGGAATGAGCCACTTAACAGGAGATTAAATGGGTGCTTCTTGCCTCCTGGTTTCATGAAAAAGCCAAACCTAATCAAATTCCAGTGGCGCAAACAGAGCCACATGGATAATTTGAGGGCAAAGAATGCTTTTATAGTGAAGGCAGTATTTGTGTCCAGCATTCTATTACCTACAGGGCAACGTGGTTTCAATTTAACTCCTGTTAATCCCAGCCATTCTGTTCGAGTGTTTCTTATTTAAGATAGAAATTCCATGTTGAACATTTTAATAACATTAACTGTCAAAGGCAGCTGTGATCTGTTTTGCTTTCAATACCACGCCAGATGTAGGTATTTGTGATCACTGATGCCCTGGTTTTCCCTTCCCCTGTTTAAGTATATCATTAGCAAAATTTTAAGTCCAACAATAATTGCTTTTGCTGACAAGCTGCTATCAGGAGGCAAGGAAATAATGCCCAGAAAAGCAAGCAGCAGTTGGCATTCATCCATGGGATGGATGCCAGGGTGAGGGGGTGGCAGGGGGTGGGCGCTTGCTCTGGCAATTTAATGAGGAGTCCTCTATTATCAGAGCCGACGTCTTGCCCCGCAGTCCACAAAAGACAGCAACAAAGTGAGTGGCAGCTTGCTCTGTACAACAAACCATGTGCTTTAGGTAAGGTTTAAGGGGCATAAAAGTGGAGTCACTTCAAAGGCTGCTCAGCAAAAGGCCAGTGTCCAGGTGAGTCATGCCACAAAGAACTCTGGGAGACACTTTATTAAATGAGCAATGAACACACCTCCAACAAGGAGTCCCAAGACCATCCTATTATAAGGAAAGCCAGGTTGCCTAGGAGTCACTGCTGCTTGTAAAAGCCATCTATATGGCTGAAGCTGAGGAAGACGACTAGGATATGGCTGTGAGAAGCTGAGGATGTGCCTGGAGACAGCTGGGAGGTGGAAAGCTTCAGACTGCTCATTTAGTTGCTCCAAATTGCTTGGCCCATGTTCCATCGGTTCTGCGAATATCTAAATGACCAGATATAAACGCTGGACTGCTGGGTTACAGCTAAATTTTCCATAAACTGCATAAAGGGCAGTCTTGGGCTACTTCTTTTGGCTACTGACAACTTTTTCTCTGGAATAGATTCTGAAAGAGTGTGATGATTTTCAAATTGCTTTTAAATGGAGGCATTCCCATACATGAAATCACACGGACACTGTGTATAATTCTTACACCGCATCAAGCTTTCCTATCTGGTAAATGACTTATCAGTTGATAAGTAACATGATTTTATTCTTAACTTTTCTGATATAAAGACAGAATATTTACTGGTTCATCTCTGAGATGCTGGTTTTCCAACTAGGTGTAGTAGAAAAATTGATTGATTATAAGAAAGAAAAATGACATGAATCAGCAGCAAGTTGAGTGAAAACTAAGGAAGCTAAAATTTCATGTCAACTAGTGCTGAATTTAGTACCCCAAGGGGGGAGCAAGTTATAGACGTTGGCAGTGGCAAGGATAAAAACAACTCAGCACAGATTCCTAGAACTCATTACCACTCAAGCAACCGTGCAGTTGCCAAAGTCTTTTAATCTTGGATGGCCTTAAAAAGAGCATATCCCTGGGGAATCTGCCCCACTATGCTGCTTATATACTGAGTGTGGAGCTTGGTTCTGTAAAAGGAAACAAAGGCTGTCTCCAACCCAGTCATAGAGTAGTGGGGAATGAGAAGACGTGTGATTTTTGTCACACAGACAGAGACTTAGCACAAGACTATCTTCAAGTACCTCAGGGATTGTCATGGAATGAAAGCTAAGACTTCGTTCCAACCGACTATAAAGGAAGTAACTATCGTGATTACAGGAAGCATGAAAAAAAAAAGATTTAGGTTAAAAATTGTAACTGTCTTCCAATCATTGCCACACTTATCCAAGCTACCTCAAGCTCTTCATTGAAGCCTACAGTCAAGACAGTATCCAATCAAAATGGAGCTTACTAGGGATAGACAGAATGCCTCCCACTCTGAAACAATTCTATGAGCAGTGGGGGTGCACACCTTTAATTCCAGCCTTTGGAAGGCAGAAGCAGGTAGTGTTCTATGAGTTCAAGGCTATCCTGATCTATAGAGCGAGTTCCAGGACAGCTAGAGATACAGAGAAACCATGTCTCTAAAACAAACAAGCAAAAACAAAACAAATCACTCCTTGTGTATTATAAGAAAAGGAAACTCTTTAACAACTGAAGCTCATCCCTCCTGACCCATGTTCTCACAAACACAGCATCCAGGTGCCCACAGCTACACGGGCACATACGCCACGTCCAAGGCAAACCATGTACAGAACTGAGTAACTTCTTCCCGACGGCCCTTTTGACACTGAGAATGGGGGTTACGGGACCATGATCGTCACTAATTTTCAAAAATGTCCCCCACACAGAATAGTTTATTTCAGTTGTTTTAACAAACTAGGCCATGTTCTTCAGCATTTCTTTGGCATGGCTAATAAGAAGTTTACTAGTAAATGTCTGTCTAGGGACTCTTCGAAGCAAACACCTAGTCTAGGGTTTTTCCCATTCACAGCGGTCCTTTACTGCCTATAGTAATTGGTTTAGGGGTGGGGCCCTATGAGATCTCCTCCTGCCATGTCAGCACATCTGTTAGTGTTGTACTTGTTTGAGTCTTGTGTAGACATTATTAAGGATTCGTAGATGAATATTTCCTGTCTTATCTATGTTGTCTGACTCATACAGTCTTTCTGCCTCCCTCTTCCTAAATGTTCCCTGAGCCTTATGTGAGGAGTTGTGCCGCAGATGTACTGATTGGGACTGGGCCACGGTCACTTGTCCTCTGCATTTTGATCAGTTGGAGGGTTTCTGTAATGGTCGCCATCTGTCACAAAGTAAAACTTCTTTGATGAGGGGCAAGAGCTACACTTACCTGTGGGTGGAAGGATATGTGTTTAGAATGCAGCTGGAATTATGGGATGCAGGAAGGGTGAAAGCTGGAGAAATAGTCTTCCCTGAGGATGAGCCCTCTAACTGATGGTACAATACTAAGTGGTCAACCCTGAAATCATACACTTATAAATAAATGCTAAACAAACTGAGCAGATTGCATTAATACAGTTAGTGTACACACATATGCATAAAAATTATACACACACATATGTATATGTGTGTGTGAGTGTGTGTGAGTGTATAATTTTTTTTAAAAAAAAGTGTGATTTTGAGATGGAGCAAGGGGGAGATACATAAAAGGCAATGGAGGGAGGAAAAGAAATGGGAAAATGTTGTAATTGCATTTTAATTTATAATAAAAATATGGGGAGGGCTAGAGAAATGGCTCAACAGTTCAGAGTATTTACCGCTCTTCCAGAGGATTTGGGTTTTGTTTCCAGCATCCATTTTGGGCAACCCACAACTGTCTCTTGTTCCTCCAGCTCTAGAGACTACAATACCCATTTAAAAGCTCCGTAGATACCAGCACACACATGACATACACTCACACAGAGATAAATGCTTATACCTAAAGAAAAATAAATCTCTTAAGCTAGGAATATGGGAGCTAGGGAGATGGCGCAGTGGGTAAGAGTGGCTGGCTGAATGGGCAAGAGAACCTGAGTTTGAATTCCCAGCACCCATGTAACAGGCCAGTCTTTCCTGAACGTGTCTGTAACTCCAATGCTCTCCAGAGAAAAGGACACTTGCCACCATTCAGGTGCCTTTAGAAACCCTGTCTCAAAGGAATAAGGCAGAGTGACAGAGCAGGACCTTCAACGTTCTCCTCTGACATCCTCCAATGGACGGATTTCACCAACCTCTGTGTGCACACGAACATAGACCCCACACATATAAACAGCCACACACATGAATAGGAGCAATATTACCAAATTTAAGAGTTAGAATGATCAATCCCTAGGTTAAAAGCACCATTAGCTACATACATCAAATCTTACGTCTGTACTCATAGGAAGGTATCTATTGTTAGCATCAGAAGAGAGAAGCCAAGGCACAGAGCTCAGACAGCTGGACATTGTGAGAGCTGGGGTTTGAATTAGTGGCAGCTGCATGACACACCCTTTTGCTTGGCGCTATCACATCTTTCATGGGTGATAGTTCCAGGGAAAGAAATTCAACCTTGGTGTTACGGTAAACAGTGACATTTGCTGTATAGTGGCCGTCTTTGCTGCAACCAATGCAATTAACATGCCACAAACGGCTTTCCCACAGAGACACACTCTAACAAATGCAGTGTAAAAAAAAACTGCACATGCAAAGAGGTTGGGATATTAATGAGAGATGATATTTAATAAAATTCATAAAGATCAATAGTGTTTCATCTACTAAACTTAAAATATCCTTAGGGAAAGTTGAGTGTCAGGGCAGCTGCAAAGTTTGTGTAGTGAGCAGACTAGAAGAGGAGAAAAGTCAACAGCATTGCTCAAGTTATCTACACAGATAGAACAGCCTTAATCTTGCAGTCATCAGTGAATGGATAAACTTGGAGAGACAGATCTAAGCTTAAGAAAGAAGAAAACATTTCTAGACATCAATAAGAACAGAAAAGTCTTCCACAAAAATAATCCAAAAGAACATACATCATTACATACTCACTGATCTAAAAGATATCATTTTTTATTTTTATTTTTGGAGTCCTGAGCATCCAACCAAGGGTCAAGGATTCTAACAAAAGTGCCTCCTGGTTGTTCATATACTTGAAGCCTCCTCCTTCATTTGCTGGTTCAAGTACTCGGCTCAGTTCTTCATTAGTTAAACTACTGATTTCCAAACTACAAGTTTCAGTGTCAGGCAAGTTCAAAGTTAAGGGATACCAAGTAAATTTGCTATCCCCACTTAAATGTATATCAGAATCAAGTTGCTCACCATGCAGAATAATTCAAAGCACATGCCATAGCCAAAGCCTCAGGATTGACGTAGCCAAGTTTCCTTTGTCATGCAGAAATAGTTGGGGTTAGCCAATGGCCGGGGGTGGGGTGAATTCTTGCTACAGGTCACATCACCAATCACTCAGTCTTACACAGCTGATTCCAGTGTGGGAGATGATGTTGAACTTTGCCTACAAGTAGAGATGTAGACAGCAGATGAGACAGCATGAGCCGTCTAAGAATCTCATGCCCACTCATCCACACATGGCAACATGACATATGACAGAGAGGAGAAAGGGGGAGATATCAATGCTCCAATCCAGCCAAAATTGTAGAATTGCTAATATTTATGCCAATCCAAACAATGAGAAAGAACTGATACTCAAGGTTCTCATTCTAACATGACTGATACAGCTAGAGTAGCAAGTCACACTACTGCGTGGTCAGCATCCTAAAGACAAGGAAATTGTAAGCTGAATCTATAACATTCCTGTGCGTTCTTATTTATTAAGCAGTGCCACGCAACACTGCTAATACAAGTCACATAAAATGAGGGAGTGGCAACTCACAGCTGCTAATGTCTCAGGCTACACACTTATAGTCCTTTTTTTAAAGATTTATTTGGTGTTCTGCCTGCATGTATACCTGCACACCAGAAGTAACAAGATCTCATTAAATATGGTTGTGAGCCACCATGTGATTGCTGAGAATTGAACTCAGGACTTCTGGAAGAGCAGCCAAAGTTCTTAACCTCTGAGCCATCTCTCCAGCCCCTGTACTTATATTCTTAATCCGCACAAGCTGCCTATAAGGTGTGGTATAGGGGCACAGTGGAGTGCGGTGGGTTTTTAAATGTGAGTGTATAACTGAATCGCCTAAAGCATTTTTAAAGAAACAAGCAGAAACTCTATTTAAGCCATGTGAAATGTTTACACTTTTCTGGCCCCCGCAAGCGTATGCACATACATGCACATACCCACACATAATACAGAGATAAAAATAAAAATAAATCTTTAAAAACTTTGAATTCCTAAATGAGAAATGAAAGGGGAAATTAAAAAGCTACTTTCCAAATTAAAAAAAAAATCAACTAATGATAGTTTATAAACATAGAACTGCAGAGCCCTGTGTAAAAACTGTCGAAATGCACACTAAAATGTACCCATTCAAAGCCAGAGGAACTCATGTCTCCAGCCCTGTTTTGTGTTTTTTTTTTAAGTCTTTTCACAAAGATTCCAGAGTTGGGCTATGCCTTTACGATAGGGCACTAGTATACCTAATGTGTGAGACATTGGGTTTGGTCCCCAGCACCAGAAAATCAAAAAGAGCAAGAAATTCATTTCTTCAGTTCAATACATTTTAGATGTGTCTAAAATACGCATCTTAAAAGAGATGCCTCACAAGTTAGACCCATGTGTGTGTACACATAAACAAGTATACAGGCACATGGTGCTGAGTTCAAAACAAGACGCATTAAATAAACACATCTTAAATAAAAATTATTTTTTCATTCTGATAGTTTAACTATTGTTAAGGGACGAAGAAACCATCCTACACATTCTGATTTGTCATAAAGTCCAACATACAGAAGCATTGCCAGGCAGGTTTACAAAGAGTTCTTATGTTCTCATTCCTTCTAATAAAACAGAGCCATTGTGAACGGGCATTTCTAAGAGTCATCTTAAGGGTCTATCCAAGACTATCAGAGCTGGTTATCTGTGTGAAGCGAGAACAAGGATGGAAGTAGGAAGAGGTTTTCTCAATTGCTATCTCTGAGTCTGTTGCATTTGCCTAAGCAGCAGTCACTGCACACTGCACCGGGAAGGTTTACAGCTAGTAACTACCCGCCTACTGGGGCGTGGCCTCGTAGATGTTTTACCTGTGTGTGGAAATGGAAGCCACCAGGCCCCTTCTCTCTTTCCCCTGGTTCTTGCTTAGCTAGTTTGGATTGTTTTGAATCTCATCTCCATCTGCCATTCAAGCAGAGAATCCTGGTTTGTAAGTTTTCCCCTTAAATAAATAACTGTCTATCTCTCGGTTCTGAGCCAGTGTGAGATTTCTTTTAACATCTCCACATTCAGCACGCTGTACAAAATAATAGTTACAAGCCATTCAGAAAATAAATCACAGTTGAGACCACAAAGGGTTAACAAACATCTGTAGCAGAAGACAAGACCAGGAGGTAGAAACCTCAGCTCCAGTCTGTGCGCTCTTTAGTAGGCAAGGCCATTCCCTTCTCAGGATCACCTTCAGGCATTCACACAGTTGTGCTAGGGAGATATGGCAGCGTCACCCCCACTTCTGAATGTCACACAGAGTCACGCCCACATTGGGCAAGCTGTTCTTGAACTTAGCATGTCTCTACTTCACAGAAACAAGGCCGTTTTTTCCTTTTCTCCCATCTCTTTTGCCTTTTTCCAGTGTAGTAGGAGACACTGAACTCACCTCTTTAAACCCATCCAACACACACTTCTAAGTTTCTCTAAGAAATACAAGGAAAATGTCAAATCAAGCCCTGTAAAACTCAACAAATTGGTCCAAGAGCAGAAATCTCAGTCCTCGAGGATGCAATGCCTACATAACTTGCCACTGGTCCTGGAAATCTGCCAGCACCAACTTCTAGCATAGATGTTTCTGTGGGACTCTTTAAAGGGTGATTACATAGGACAGATACAAACCTGGCTTGTGCATGCTTGTGTCTCTACTGTACCATGCCACATCTGCCCACAGCTGCAGCAGAAAAAAATGTGGTTAATGATGAGCAGGGATTAGAACCCACTAGGGAAGAAAGATTAGAAAGGTCCATGTGCAATACAACCAAGCCAGGGCAGTTTGCCTTCGGCATTTTTTTTAAAGGACACTGATACGATGCATTCACATTTGTTCATCAGGGCCTTGTTTTTGTTTCTGAATGCAAGCCCGTTTCTTCTGCGTCCCTTACTTCATCAGGATACCATAGAACAATGAGGATTCTGTCCAAACGTGCCCCGTTGTTTAGGTGGTGGCATCTCATTCCACATGGCTCGGAAGGGTGGGAAGGCATTTGCCGCCACGTGCATCACGCTCTCTCGCGTGCACAACGCTTCACTTCAGCAGCGAAAGAAAAGCCTGAAGCAAGAAGTATTTTCTTCCCCAGTTTAGAAAGCTCAAATTCAGAAAGATACGCTTCCATAGAAAATAGCCAGCACTACTTACTATTGTTTTATTTTTTATTTATTTATTTATTAAAGATTTTTGCCTTCTCCCCGCCACTGCCTCCTGGAATATTGAACTCAACTCCTCCTTTGTCTTGGCCCCACCCCCTTCCTTCTTGTCTGCTTCCTGGTTACCTCAGACAAGAAGGAAGGGGGTGGGGCCAAGACAAAGGAGGAGTTGAGTTCTATATTCCGTTCCTTGCAGAGGCCGAGAGTGCTTGTACTTGTGCTAAGCAACTTTGCATTAGCAGACCGAGGTTCCTCTCCTGGAAGCATCGCGGGGATAGGGTAGTTATTTGACTACAGTAAAGTATTGCCTCTAAAGGGGTTTGCCTCTGTGCCTCCAACAGCAGTGTGAAGGACCCTGGTGAACTTGTCGGGCTGGGAGTGGCGGAAAAGCCATGTTTCTGATCTTTGAACTTGCTTGTCAAAGCAAAACCTGAAACACCCACCTTGGAAATGCCACGGCAAAGTCTGTTTTTCAATCAGAGACTATCCCCAAATGGAAACAAGCTGGCTCTACTGTTTAACTACAATTTCATTCCTGATTTATGTCTAGCTTGCCTTAAAGTTGGAAATGCTTTATGGCACAAGATTGGGCCAAAGGAGGAGGGAGCCAGATTGTTCAATGAACAATAGTAAGGACCTCATCCGCAAGGAAATTAGCCTGTTAAAATGACTGGCTTCTCCGTCAGACTTCAGCGTTCCACACTGTGCAAAAGGCAAGTCTAGCTGCCCAAATCTCAAAATAGTCTCTGATCACAGAAGTTTCCCTACGTGTCCAGAAGACATTGGTGTCATCAGGGCAGCTTGACAACTTTGAAAAGCAAATGCAACTTCCCATGAAAGGTCATAAAGCTTGACTCCCAGCTAAGAACGGCATGAGTGAGTGATTCACTTCATCTCTTCTTCTAGAGAGAGGAGTGCCGGGATCAACATGGCTCGATTGGGGTTCATGAACTATTTTGTGACTGACTCCCTTTAAGGTGTGCCACTGATCCCCTGAGCTTCTCAGTGGTGCGTTCCCTCAGGGAAGAATACCCTGTCGAGACACACAGACCTGCCTGGCCAGGAGTCTCTTCTCATTCCCACCCAGGATTCACGAGTCAGTACATCGTATCACATCCATCTCTGTACTTTGAGTTTATGTACTCGGGTGAGGGGGATACATGCTTTAAGAATAAAAAGTTTGGTGGACGTTCAGAGCTGAGGCCCAGGTCTCTGACAAATGTTGGTCTTACTTGAGTTTTAGGAAATCAAAAATGATATAAAAAGCAGGGATTGAGTTTAAACACACCTTATCCAAGTGTCATTCTCGCCAAAACTTTCAGCTAAGGAATGGAGATTATGGCAACTTGGGTGGGTGATGAGCAGAGACAGATTGCACACAATAATCAGCACAAGGGTCTTCAGTAAATGATGGTTATTGTTGCTATAAGTAGTAAAATGTAAAACCAGGGTACTTTTTCTGAATCTAACATTTCCCTTTAAGAAAACTTCACTACAAAAAAAAAAAAAAAGAAAAAGAAAAAGAAAAACAGGAAAGAAAACTTGGCTACTTGTCTCTAGCACAGTTGTATCAAGGTAGTGATGAATTATCTGTATTCACCATTGAGTTGCATTCCGGGTCGAGCATGAATTGCTACTTTTAGAGATTTTACAAATGAACATCGCAGTGTGGCTTTGGTAGGCTCGCAGTCTGCCCTACTCTATATAACCACTGTTCTTTGCTCCAATCACCATAAGCTAAACTTCCTAGAGGATATCTTAGCAGGCTACTCTCTTGCCTTCCCTTGGTACCAATATACTGTCTATGCTAAGTCACCTCTTTCTCTCTTCTCTTGAGGGCAAGACAACTAGAACCACTCTCCTCCATCACATCTTTAAACTCTGGCTGGTACGGCTTGCATAAAAGATATTATGAAATGAAATGTTTTCCCCCAAAAGATGTTGAACCCCAACGAACCATGAATGGAACCTTATTCAGAAATGACATATTTTGTAAATGGTTGAGTCCAAACAATACCAGTAGGGTAGACCTTTATCTAAGACACGGGTATCCTAATAAAAATTGACAAATGAGGGTGCACAAACACACACATGAGGAAAATGCCAAGCAAGTGTGATGGCAGGGACCATGGGAATAAGAATGCTAAAATTGCCAGCAGCCATCAGAAGCCAGGAAAAGAATGGAATAAACTCCCACTGTCATCCCTGGGAAGCCACTAAGTGGAAGATCTTGGACCTCCAGCCTCCACGATGGTACAGAGATGAAGGGCCATCCACAAGGTTTTCAATTGGATGGCCACATAACATCAGGAGGCCACAAGACCTACAGTTTCCAGGTTGAGAAACAAGGACAAGGAGGACCCACCGATAGCACAAGCCTTGCCTATGTCCCTCCTCTTCTCACTGGAGATGCAACCCAAAGTCAAACTGCTTGCTCTGGAAGCTCTTTGGCACTGTGCCAGATGTGTACAAAACTAAAGGCACGCTAAGGGCAGAGTTCAAAGGCAAACATGCCAGAGCTGTGTCTTTTCTAAGCAGTCACATCGATTACCCGTCAGCCTTTCCCAGGTCCTGCAAGACCACACACCAGCTGCCTTCTACTTAGCCAGACAGGACTTGCTGGAGCAAAGTGGCCAGACTCTGGTTTTACAATGTGAAAGAGGAAGAAAAAAAAAAAAAAAAAAAAAAAAAAAACCTGAAAAAGCCACGAAAAGATTTGAATAGAAAATCTGATCTCTCCTTCAGTTCTTTTCCTGCCGTTAGCAGAAAATGACTCATTTGTTTAATTCTGGGCAAGAGATACTTGGTTCCTGGATTTTTTTTTTAATATTCCAAAGCTTTGGTCTGAAGCCTGCAGGCTCTACTACATGCTGTTCAGTCTATATTTAGAACAAAGCAAACACATGCGATTCTTTAGCACTAAATGCTTCTGCCAGTGGGCCCTGGAAAATTGCTAACCCTAAAATCAAACAATACTGCTTTCTTTAAATATTCCTGCTTACACTTACCGTGAGGAGATATTGACAGCACACGTCAGTTTGAGTGACTGAAAATAAACAGGAGTGAGGAAAGCAGGGACTTCTGCTATTAAAGCCAGATTTATCCAGAGGAAATGCATGACAAGTCCCATTATTTTCCCGAGTCGCAGTCTCAAGCTATCTCACCCATGAAGAAAAGCTAGGAAGTCATTTTCATGACGTCTGGAGGCTTGCTCGCCATTCTCCCCATCCCATCACACTTACTGCTGATTCTAAAGCTGGAGCCAGTGCCTATAGATAGGTCGGGAAGACGCCTCGGTTTAACTAGAGAGAAAAACCTATAGAGGAAGAAAACCCAGAAGCTAAATCAAATGATGCCAGCAAGGCGAAGCTATTCAATCTCCACAAGCAGCCACGTCAGAAGACATTGGACGTGTCTACCTAGGGCATTTTGTGCACAGTGGGCAGGAAATTCCATTTGTGGTCTTTGTGTTTTTCCCATAGTGATGCGGGACCTACCAGGAGCTCACAGTTTAGAACATGGCAGGAAGTGAGATGTTCTCATCCCATCCTGCTGGGTAAACTCAACTACTCATCAGCCTTCTAAACCTCGGTTTCCTCAAACGCAAAATCGTTTCAGTCAATTCAAACTCTCTCCATGGTCACAATTTTGTGGACAAAAGTCCACTTATCCAACTCATATTTCCAATTAAATTTGCCTGGACACTGCAATAATTTTATACTTCGCTCGACACTCTTATCCCATATTAACTAAAATGTAAAATCACCGAAGCCATGGCAAGACATCATTCAAAAATAAAAGTCTCCAATACTGCCATGAAAACTACAAGCTTGTCCGTATCGAAAATCTGCTTCTGGCTGGGCCAACAGTTCCCTTAAATTTGAAGCCATTTGTCGTTATCCAGCACTAAATAGCAGATCCAGACCACATAGTCTTCCCAAATTTAACAGGAGCTCCAGTTTGCTTGGGTCCCCTGAAGTCACGCTCTCAGTCACTCTCAGTCGCATTATGAACATGGCACCTTTGGCCTTTCGTTGACACTTTGACAGATTCGGGGCAGACAGGAATACATCCAAAGGGACCACCATCTTATGTCAAGTGTGCGGCTATTCTGTTCAAAATAACGATGCACATTTTTCTAAAACTAGCTAGAACGTCGCCACTAAGAGGGATGCTGAAGATTCTTTGTGAGGTAGTTGTTGGCTCCCTTGAGCTTGTTTGAAACCTGGTGTCTGGGGTGACGCTGGTCCACAGTCCTGATGAAGTTGGAATGGGGTGAATGTGTGGGAACTTTATGCTCCCCACGTGCTGCTGTCCACATTCACCCACAAGCACTCTTTTGGGCTCTTTGGGGAGCATTTATTTATTTTTACATGTATATATTGTGTTCATGTGTGCACACAGAGGGCAACCTTCAGGAGACATTTCTCTTGTTCCACTCTGTGGGCTCTGAGGATCAAATAAAGGTTGCCAGGCTTAGGGGCAAATTTTTTCAGCCCCTGAACTATATCTACAGCTGCTTGAAGGATAGTCTTAAAGGAACACCAGACAGCGGAGTAGGCTAGATACCCTAAGCAGTCATAACCCACTAGCACGCGGTTAAGGTGAGGACTCTCTATAGGACAACAAAAAACTCGGTGATCTGGGGTTGGGAACAATTGCTACCTCAGATACCTAAGATTAAACTATGACAGGAAGCTGATGTCACGTGTGTTCCAAAAAGAAGATTGGATGCATCCCCCACGGACCCAGCTGTGAGAGAGGGGCTTCTGATCCCGAGTCAAACTTCCCATGTTTCCCCAGGGCTGAGGTGGAAAGGTCTCATAGCCGTGTTGCTGAGAAGTCATGTCTCCACGAGGTTCAGAGCTCTTGGCATGTGTCATGCACTTCATTTGTATGAATATTATTTTATTTTCCCAAAAGACAAGCTACCCTGCTTATTACTTGGCCCTTGTCTAGTCGATTTAAAGTCTAATTCAGCCAGGTAGTACTCAGCAGGTCTGGTCCAGCTTGTGACAAGGTCAGGTTATGGTCTTCCTTCCTTTAGGGTATTTGACATCTCTGAATTGCCTATTTCTTCCGGCACATATGGCTTCCTTGCTAATCAGGGGGAACACCTGGCTAGGCCGTGCAACATATAGAAAAGAACATAAAAATTGTCACTTGCCTTCAGCAACCAGGCCAGAAGTGAAAACCAAACATATAATCCCAGGCAATACACTTAGTAGCATGACTGCAGGGGACTTTGTATCTATGTATTAAATACATAGCAGTAAGTTATAGAGAACTGCAGGAATAATTTAGGTTCAGGTCAGGTCTCTTGAATTTTACGAGCCTTGACAGGCTCCACCTGCTGTGACAGCAACATTATCATGTGAGCTCTCCCTAAAGAAAAGGAAGTAAGAAGGGATGAGGATGTCAGACTGTGGCATCTCTAAGGAGCGGAAGCCACCATGTGCATTTGGTCCTAGTAGGACAGCTGGCTGCCGAATGGCTGAGTCAGTTTGTTACCCTCTGTAGTTTCTACCACTTTCTCAGTTTAGGGCTTTTCTACCTCTCGCTGTGAATTTCTCTGCCAACAACCCAGTGTTTAACACAATTTAATGGTCTTTGTCCTGGTGAAGGAGAGAGGCACTCAGAAGAGTCAGCAGCTCTAAGACAAGGGGAAAATTAAAAGGCAAATCCTCCTCCATCCCATGTACAAACTGTTCTCAATCTTCAGGAGTCGCTCAACGATTCTTGGCCCTTTGCTCCTTCGCAGGTTGATAAATAACTTCTAAAGCGTTCACAGAACACCTTGCTATGCTTTCGTCTGACTTCACGTGACCAGTGGACTAGCCGAGGAGACCTGACGCTGTCGTCTAATACTATTTTATTAGCCACCTCCTCCTGAGAAAGTTTACTTCTCTACTTAGTTCTCTTGGATCAACTTTGAGTTTTATAATTTTCTTTAAAAAGTACCACACCAAAAATAGATTTACCGTTGGGAAAAAAACCTATCATCTTAAGTGTGACTATCAAGTCTTATCAAGAAAGCCCTTCTTTACAGCAAATGTAAACCGTCACAGGAAACCGCAACTGAATACCATGCATAGATCAACCCATGTGAAGAGCCCATCCCTAAACGATACAACGACATCACATCACAGATCCTGCATCTGTGGATCCGGGAAGATCGCAGAAGAAGGGACAGAAAGATTCCAAGAGCCAGAATACCAGGATGTCTATTGTGAAACAGTTTTATGTAGAAATGGCTGCACAAACAAGACTGGAACAATGACAATGTCAACAGACATGCTAATGTGGAGTAGGGGTAATTCCTGGGAGTCCCACCTCTAGTCAAGGAACAACAGGCAACTAGTGACAGCTGGGTTACAGAGAATTAATGCCTTCCAGGGGTGAGTTCTGTTCATGATTTTTCAGTAGAGAGTGTTTAGTTTTTAAACTATATACACATCACCAACAAAAACAGACTTGGTAGGTTGTATTTATGTATATTTGTGTATACATACACACATATATGTGTGTGCATAATAGTAATAATCATAGTAAAAGAGGCTATCAACTTGAGAAAAGATTTATGGGAGATATTTGAGGAAAGGTTGCTGGGAGGAACTAGAAGGAGGATAATAAGGGAGAAGTGATATAATTCTATTTTAATCAAAGCATATTAAACAGGTGAATAAATATAATATTATTATCTGAGATAGATAACAGATGACAGGATTGATGGATAGACACACACATATATATATTATACATGTATAATCATGTACACCAAAATTACAATGATTCAAAGTCACCTATTAGATTAAATTTTATATTTCCTGTTTTTTATAAACAAAAGTACAAATTACATATATGTATTATATAAAGTTATATATAATATAATAATATATATGTTACTTTGACATTAAAGCTCTTTCTTGTTTATTAATTTTGATTTTTGCTATCATTTCTTTTGATTTCCTTGTGCACAATCATTATACCTGTGGTTAATAACAGATTTCTTTACCCCTGTGGGAGAGACAAATTATTTGTCTTCCATTACCATGTTTACACAGATATTTTTATTCACTATTTGCCAAACATATCTTTTGCTAGCCATTTTCTTTTAACCACTCTATGTCTTTACATTTCCATTGCTGTAGGTGAATAATATATCACCAGATTCTGTGTAACTATGACCTGTACAGATTTATTATTGCTATCTTATTTCATATATTTATGCTTCCTTTCTCTCTCTTAACTTAACTTCTTATTTATTAATCTTCTATATATTAATTTTGATTCTTGTGCTTTTCTCTTTTTTAGTGATTGCTCTACCATTAGGAATAAAGGAATTTAAACTGGACAACACTTAGTGTATAATCAACATATTTATCCTCCAGATCCAAGTGCATCCTTGGAATGGTTTCCTGCTCTTCATTGCTCTCTCTGTGAGTCTACAGGAGGTGTGGCCTTGTTGGAGGAAGTGTGTCACTAGATTGGGCTTGCTGTTTCAAAAGCCCACACTTTTCCTGGTTAACACTCTCTGCCTCACAATTGTGTCTCAAGATGTGAGCTCTCAGATACTGCTCCAGTGTTAAGCCTGCCTGACTGCTGCTGTGGTCATGGATTCAGCCTCTGAAACTGTAAGTCTCCAATAAATTCTTCCCTCCATAAGTTGTCTTATTCATGGTATCTTACCATATCAACAAAAATGTAACTAAGACACAGTTATTGAAATATGCATTTTATTTTACTGCCATCTCTAACCCAGAAGCTCTCTCCAATTGATAACCATTTTCAAATGAAAATTTAGTTTTCTCCAAGGGCAGCTTACTGGGGGAACAAACTAGTCTTAAGGGGAGGCCACATGCCCAGCAGTAGATGGCCAACAGAAAATTAATTCAGCAGCATCTTTGGAGGTTCCTTATCTCCTAATGCTGTATAAGGGTTTTAAAAGCAAGCAAACAAACAAACCCCTTTTATTTTATTTATTTTCTCCCTCCTTCCTCCTCCCCTCTCTCTACATTACAGGCCCTTCATATATATATATTATAACTTATAGTTTTGTGTTTTTATGGGATTCCTGAGTATGTGAACAGTGGGTCTCTGCATCTGTATCTGTTTCTTATGCTTTTGCTTGTGTATTTTCCCATCTGTTTGTTTTGTTCTATCATAGTGAGTTTATTTTTGTTTTATCTTCATTTTATTTTATTTCCATAATTATCCCTTAGAAGCCTGTTTTCTTTCTAATGAGAGACAGAATGGGGATGGGACTGGATGGGAGGAGAGTTGGGAACAAACTATGAGGTTTAGATCGAAGCAAAACTGAAATAAGATTGTATTCTATGAGAAAAAAGTCTTTTTTTCAATTAACGAAGAAATATAAATAAATAATACAGTGTAGATACCAAACATAAGCACTCGATTTGATGAATTAAATACTACAAGATATAAAAATACAAAATAGCCACAACTAAGTAATAGTTGGTGACATCGATGCTATTCTTCCACAAATAAACATGTTATATTGACAAAATTTAAAGAGAAATATCTGAGTTGAGTGAGATTGTAGGTCAGCTGGACCTAAGAGACATCTACAGAAAACTCCAAACATTGCCGAGCACATGTTCTGCTCAGCAGCCCAGGGAGCTTTCTCTAGTACAGATCACATAGCAGGATATAAACTAAGCTTTAACTAATATACGAACACTGATAAAATTTCTTGTACTCTTTCTTACCACAGTAGACTAAAACTAGAATTCATCAACAAGAGAAGATACATAACACACCACACACAAACTCATTGAGATTTGACAGCCACTATTGACAGATGAATGGGTCATTTCAAAAATGAAGAAGGAAGTTTAAAAATTCCTATAATCAAATGAAAATAAAAATACAACATATTAAGATCTAGAATACAATGAAAACTGTCTTAAGAGGTAAGCTTGTTGCTATGAGTACCTATGTTAAAAATTAGAGACATCCCAAAGAAATAATTTAAAACTACACCTCGAAACCTTGCAAAATGTCTGGGCATGGTGGCTTACTCCTTTAATCCTATCACTCAGTAGGCAGAGACACGTAGATCTTTAAGAGTTCTAGGCCAGCTTGGTCTGTATAGGAGGTTCTAAGACAGTTGGGGTTGCATAGTGAGACCCTGTCTTCTTCTTCTTCTTCTTCTTCTTCTTCTTCTTCTTCTTCTTCTTCTTCTTCTTCTTCTTCTTCTTCTTCTTCTTCTTCTTCATACTTCTTCCTTCTCTTCCTCTTTTTCCTCCTCCTCCACCCCTTCCTTCTCTTCCTCCCCTTTCTTTTTCTTTTTGTTTGTTTTTTTGAGACAGTTTTCTCTGGGTAGTCTTGGCTCTCTGAAACTAGCTCTATGGACCAGGCTGGCCTGGAAGTGAGAGATCTGCCCACATCTGTCTCTGGAGTGCTGAGATTAAAGGTGTGTATACCACTATGCCCAGCAAATAAACTTTTCTTTCTTTTTTAAATTTTTTTATTTATTTGCTTGTCTATTCGTTCATTCATTCATTCATTCATTCATTCGTATAAGAAAGGGTTTCTCTGTGTAGCCTAGCTGCCTTGGAACTCGTTCTGTAGACCAGACTGGCTTCAAACTCAGAGATTTGCCACCACTGCCTCCTGAGTGATGAGATTAAAGGTGTGTGCCACCACTGCCCAAGACCTTATCTCAAACAAAACAAAAGGAAAAACTTTGGATGAATAAGAACAAGCCAACCCCAAAATGAGAATGGAAAGAAATGATTAAGATCATAGAAGAAATTAATGAAATGGAAATGGAAAAAAAATACAAATGATCAATAAAATAAAGAGGCTATTCTTTCAGAAAATAAGCAAGACGGACAAGCCCTTAGCCAAGCTAGCCAAAATAAATATCCAAATTAAAAATTGGAGCTCAAGAGGGAAACATTATAACAGATACCAACAAATTTCAGAAAATCATAAGGACATACCTAAAATCCTTATTTCCACTAACATAAAATATCTAAAGGGAACAGGTGAGATTCTAGGTGCATATAACCCACCAGAATTAAGCCAAGGTGACAGAAATCAGTCAAGTGATTCTATGACAAACAATGATATTAAAATAGCAACGACAACAACAAAGATCCCCCACCTTAAAATCCATTTAGGTTCAAATAGAATTCTTACTGAAGTCTAGTAGATCTTTGGAGAAACACAGTACTTCCTGCTAAACAGTCCCACAGAAGAGAAAGGTAATGAATGCTTCCATATTCTTTTCAATAAAATACTGTTACCTTGATAGCAGTTTCAGATAAAGACTCAACTAATATCCCTATTTATGGAAATAAAATGGTAAGCTATGGGTGTCGGCAAAGACAGAATTCAGAAAGCGCGAGGCTTGAATCATTCAGGAAGTAATGACAAAGGGACTTGACAGAAGCTGAAAGGTTTCTGCACAGCCAAGCAGAAGCTGATCGAATGAAGATCGGCCAGCTATGTATCAGACACAAGATTAGTAGCAAGAATACACAATGAACTCAAGCTCAAGTTAAAAAAAAAATTAACCAAGCCAATGAATAAACGAACTAATAAAATAGTCCTCAAAAGAGGAAATACATATGGACATATGAAAAATCCGCAGCTCCACTGTTTAGCAGAGAAATGCAAATTAAAATAATATTGCAACTCTGCCTCACTCTAGTCAGAATTACAATGATTCCCAGATCAAATAGCAAAACATGCTGGTGAAGGGGTGGACAGAAGAGAAACCTGGATAGAAACAAGCCCACTCACTCTGAGATGAATATGGAAGTTCCTCAGCAAAACTCAAAATCGATCAACCAAATGACCTAGTCCCAACTATTGGCCTACAAGAAGCTGTCTAGAAAGACAAAGGAAATGAAAGGGAATGGTGAAGGAAGCAGAGAGGTGGGGTGGGGGATATACAGCGGTGAATATGCTCAACGAACATGGCTTTACATGATTGAATATTATATATAATGAATATACA
This sequence comes from Alexandromys fortis, assembly GCF_014885135.2. NCBI lineage: Eukaryota > Metazoa > Chordata > Mammalia > Rodentia > Cricetidae > Alexandromys > Alexandromys fortis. Next base: position 6,405,421 of record NW_026067902.1, read on the forward strand.
CTATCTATACTTATATATAATATTTATAATATGTATGTGGGATTTTAACTGTAGGAGGAACTCAAAGAAGGTAGCTAAGAAATAATATAAACACACACACAGATAAATAAAATGAAGTAAACTCGGGGAAACTGCAAATCCTGTTTTAAAAAAATAGTATAAATAATAAGTCAAATAAGCAGACTGAAATGCTCTCTTTACCCAAGAAAGGCAGGAAAGTGGAAAGAGCAGAGGGTGAAAGGAAACGCCCAGACAGTATAATTTACTGCGATCACGTGAGAGCCCCTCCCTCTCTGCATGGGTGATCTAAAGTAGAGACTTCAAACTGGGAACAAAGGGAAGAGCCTCCTGTTCTCACCTCTCGAGGCCATTAGTTTCTAAGAGTTGCCCCATAAAGCCTCAAGAAGGCAAGAGAAGCAGACGGTATTTCTTCTGACTTCCATAGATCTACATCCAATTCTGTAAGTAATAAGATGACAGAGTTCCCCCGAGGGGGATCTTGTCAAAACCTAAAAATAGTCAAGAAAACTTTGACTCCCATATTTCCCCTCATCCATCATTAGCATGCAGTTTGGACGGATATTACTGGGTTTTAATTTCACTTCCTTTCAACAGAATTTATGTCAGGGTTTAAAGGATTTATATAGGTTTATGCTTCTAAGAAATTCTTTACACAAAGTCCTAAACCCTAAGGTATATTCTACGAAAGGCTTACACAGAAAAGAAAAGTTAGTAGAGACTCAGAATTTCCCTATGAACGAGACTAGTTGTATCACAGAAATCTCCAGAAATAGCCACTAGACTGAGCACAGTATCAGAGCACATGCCATCATATTGAACAAGATGAGCCCCGTATTTTTTTTTTTTTTTTTTTGTCAGAAACAATAACTGGAGGCAGCAAATCTAAAACTTCACTCTGGGACTTGAATCAAAGGCGTGATGGCAGAACACTCATTACATGCCAACTACAGTTACATCAGCTCTTAAAACCGTGTGGGAGGGTGTGAGAAGAGAAATGAGGACCAAAACGTTGATGATCCTGAAAGCTGAAGGGAGGCTCTAAATTGTGTGCAGAAAAAAAAAAAAAAAAAAAAAAACATTATTTCAAACACTTAGTCATGAACCATTTAATCATAATAGTTTATTTAAGAGAAGAAATTACTTTGGGATAATACCCAAAGCCCTCCCGTGCCATTATAATTCTCCTCATTCTTTGTTCTTTTCTTTCTTATTTCTTATAATTGTACACTCATCATACATAAGCCTGTGTTTCATAAAGGTATTTTCTTCCATGTCTCTCATGTACTTTGGCACTCCTCTTTATCTTAATGGTTGAGTTAGTTATCCATTTAGTCTATTAGAATGTGGGGTATGTTTGAGAAAAACTGCATCTCTCATTTTCTCCCCCACATCCCCCTGGCATGGTTAAATGTCTGAGAACACTTATGGGGATGAGGGAAAAAAGGCCATTTCTCTTCTACCCTCTTTATTACACACAAATCATTCTACAAATGATCCGCAAACGATCCAAGCTAACAATTAAGTCAACTTCACATAGCTATAACAAAAATGCCTGAACAACTTTGCAAAGAGAAAAGTTTTAGTTAGCTCAGAGTTCTTGAGTTTCCAGTTCGAGGTCAGGTAGTCCACTGGGTCTCTTGTGCAGAGATCACATCATGCTTGAAACAAATGACATGGCAAACTGGATATATCGTAAGTGAAGAAATAGAGAGAGAATAACACCAGGGACCCACAATCCTTTGGGAGAGTACATCCTGAAGGACCCTAGGAATAACCTCCATAAGGATTGACCTCCATAAAGCCGATAGTGTTTTGTAAAACAGTGCTACCCTTGGGACCATACATTTAACACACTGACCTATGACACACATTCTTTGTTCAAATCATAGCACCCGGTAACGGGCATGAAATGTTCACTGCTTTAAAGTAGTCAGCTACATGCACAAACTTTTTTTTTTCACATTTCAGTTTTAGTGTTTATTGGAGTCCAGTGCTAGACAGGCCCATTCCTGGGACTCCCGTCCCACACCTCACAACAGCTGTGAGGTAGGGCTCTTCTTGTACAGTCCAGTCCAAGGCCAGAGCCTGCCTCTAGCTCACATTAGTGTATGGAGGCCAAGGGGCTCCAGCTTTTGCTTTCATTGTTCTAGAAAATACAAAAGCTATGGCTCCAATCCTTTCAAATCTTAAAAATTTGGGGATTTTAAACTCTCGTTCCCCAGTGTTTTTATTTTTGGTTTAAAATCGTCATCCTTTGTTTTTTGCTGTTGTTGTTTTGTTTTGTTTTGTTTTGTTTTGTTTTGTTTTGTTTTGTTTTGTTTTTGAGACAGGTTCTCATTCTGGAAGCCAGGCTTGCCCAGAACTGTATAGGTTGGCTTCAAACTCACAGCAATTCTCCTGTCTCACTCTCCTGACTGCTGGGATTACAGGTATGTACCACACCTGATCCCAAACTTTTCTCTTCACTTTGGGAAAATAAAAAATGGCCATTAGTATGAGGCCTGGTGGCCAGCAATCACTCGAGTGTGTATTATATCTCAGCAGATGGAGCTGAGCCCCAGACAGCATTCAAAGTCCAGAGCCAGCACATAAGTCACACTTGAATCCAGACATCCACTCTCTGATTCAGGAAACCCCAGCTCCCAGTCAGCCCAGTGTGCTCCCCAGTCTCTTCTAGTCAGCACTTCCTGGCTGTGCCTGGTCCTGTAGAGACCTGTTTTATTGTCCTAGAGAAGCACCCACTGTAGCAGGCCACAGGGCTGGGGTCCCATGTTATCAGGGTCCAGGACAGTCACACAAAGTTCAGCACCCCAATTCCACCCCTGACTTATAAAATGTATATAGGTGAGTTCCCGATAGAACATCCCCATTGTCTCAGTGTGTGGGTGCACCCCTAGCGGTCCTGAGTTCCTTGCTCGTGCTCTCTCTCCTTCTGCTCCTGATTTGGACCTTAAGATTTCTGTCCGGTGCTCCAATGTGGGTCTCTGTCTCTGTCTCCTTTCATCGCCTGATGGGGGGGGGGGGGGCACACACACACTGAGACAATGGGGATGTTCTATCGGGAACTCACCAAGGCCAGCTGGCATGGATCTGAAAAAGCCTGGGATAAAACCGGACTCGCTGAACATAGCGGACAATGAGGACTACTGAGAACTCAAGAACATGGTAATGGGTTTTTGATCCTACTGCACGAACTGGCTTTGTGGGAGCCTAGGCAGTTTGGATGCTCACCTTACTAGACCTGGGTGGAGGTGGGTGGTCCTTGGACTTCCCACAGGGCAGAGAACCCTGATTGCTCTTTGGGCTAACGAGGAAGGGGGACTTGATTGGGGGAGGGGGAGGGAAATGGGAGGCAGTGGCGGGGAAGAGTCAGAAATCTTTAATAAATAAATAAATAAATAAATAAATAAATAAATAAATAAATAAATGAAAAATGTATATAGGTTTAGATAATACTCGGAAGCTCCAGGGCAAAGGTGCAGCCAGCAGCCAGAGCTAGCTGTGGACGCCCCTTGTGTCCCACCCATGTGATTAGCCACCTGGGCTTTAGGTGCAAGCAGGGAATGAAGAGGATGAGATCAGGGAACCAGGTTTTGCCAGCCTGGTCAGGCCTCTAGACAGGAGGAACTGTAGTAGCAGTCTTTAGTTTAGTCTAGGTAAGTCTGGTAGAGTGTGTTCTGCAGAGTGCAGTGGCTGGACAGACCAGCTGATGTCTCCCGCTCTTGCTGTTCCCACCCGGGTGGCTAACACACAAACGTTTTAACGTTAAAAAGAAATAAGTAAAACTCAAAGTACTCAGAGTGTTTTGGAAGCTAATTAGCTATTAAAACAGTAAAAATCGAGTTCATCCCTCTATATTAGTCATATTTCTGTTTCAATTATGCTATATAACAGATAATTCAAGGAACTCAGTGGCTAATCAGTACTTCTTTTGTTTCTCTCCAACATCTGCAGAATAGCTGGAGTTGACCTAATCCCATCTTGAACTAACAATATTTAGCTTCTAGCTGCCAAATGGGCTAAAGTTTCCACCTGGTCATTAACCAGTAGTTACACCAGACAGGTCTCTCCCTTCATGGAGACAGGCTCTCTTCATGGAGAAAAACAGAAATATATGAGGCCAAGCTAAATGATGCAGACACTTATACCCTTTGTTCCTATCACTTGGCTCTCATTTCTTTATCAAAACAAGTCACATGGCCAAGTCTTGCAACAACAGAACGGAGAAATATACTCTTCGTCCTCTGGGGAGAAATTCTCCAATTTCCCATGGCAGAGACACTGGGTGTCTCAGTTTCCCTCCTCTTGTTGTGATTAAAAATATTCTGACAAAAGAAAACTAAGAGGGAAGAGGTTTATTTTAGGCCGCAGTTGAAGGCACAGTCCATCATCGTGGACAAGTCAATATAGTCGAAGCCGTTCATTATCTTACATCTACAGTGAGAAGTGGAGAGCAATGAATCCGTGTGCCTTGTTCAGCTTCCTTTGCCCATGTACACAGTCCAGGATCCCAGCCAGGGAATGATGCCACCCACAGTGGGTGGGGCTTCTCACATCAATTAACGTAATCAAGACAATCCCCCAGAGGCATGCCCAGAGGCCCATCTCTCAGATTATTCTAGATTCTATCTAGATGACAATTAACACTAACTATCACAACTCCACCCCGTGTGTTCTTGACACTCAAATTCATCTCTTTGAAGCCATGGCCTTCCATCTTTTGTCCCCAAATCTCATGTTTATCTGACAATGAAAAACATAGCACAATTTTAATCCCCATAGTCTTGAACAATCCCAAACAGTTTGAAAGGTCAGTCTTTAAAAGTCAAAAGTTCTAATGGTGAGTCCCTATAAAATCAAAATCAAGTTACATAATTCCAACCATAGTGGCACAGAGCAAACATCACCATTATAAAGTGGAATAACTGAGGCACAATAAGAAACAATCACAGCAAAGAAAACACAAAACCCCGTGGCCCCATATCTGGTATCTAGTGTTTATAATGTAAATATCAAGGCTCTAGCATGCTTAGGTAGGCCCAGCCCTCCATCTCTGCACCTGCAGTCCACGTAGATTTTCTCCAGGTCTGAATCCACTCCATCTCTGTGGCTTTCCTAGGCAGCCGTTCCATGGTCCTGTCATCGCCATTATTCTGAGACTCATATTGTAATTTAGGCTTCACCCTCAACAGATTCTCAGTTTTCTCTCTCGGGAACTCTATCCTTCTACACAGTCCCTGCTTCCACTGCTCACCATGACTTCTCTGTCTTGCGTCTTTCAAAACCAACACCATGCGAACAAAGCGGCCAAGCTTTGCTACCTGCTAAGGGTGGAGGCTGGCCTTCCTTGACCACAGCTAGGCTTCATCGGCTTGTGTGTGCCCGCCCTAGGAAACACTTGGCTAAACAATTGTTTTTAAGAAGCTTAAGCTCTCTACATTTAAATGCCTTTGGATCTTCCCAAGCTGGAGTCACCAAGGAGCAGGGTTTATCCCCCAGAACATCTTTACAGTTAGCTCAATACAACTTTCCCTTCAGTGGTGCTGGTCTCTTCAACAATTACAGCTGTTTTCCCAGAGCCAGCTGATGATGGATCTTCTCCTCTCTTAAAATTCTTCTGCCAAACAATTCAGTCCATTATCTTTGCATTCAGCTTCATTCAAGATCCCAGTACTTGGACAGAATGAAGCCAGATTCCCAGACAAAATATCAAATGAATGGTCACTAGCCCGGAGTTTTGGTTCTCTGAAACCTTAGGAGCCACGGTTCCACCATTCACATTTTTCTCGGCACTCTTGTCTTCCAAGTTTCCACCAGGATGGTCCTTTAATTTCTTTTTCCAGTATGCTATGACCTTGTCAACAAAGTCCCAATCTCTTCCACATTCCAGCCACAAAACAGTTTCATAGGCCTAGGAACCGTATCACAGGCGTATCACAGAAACAGCCCCAATCACAATGTGACTTTCTGTCTTAGTTTCTCCTGTGCTGCTGTGACAAAATATCCTGACAAAAGCAACTTAAAGGATGATGAAGGCTATTGTGTCTCACGTGTTAAGGCCCACCGTGGGCTGAGAAGTTAAGGCAGTGGAGCTTGAAACAACTGATCGTATCGCATCCGTAGTCAGAAGAAAGTAATAGATATATATGTTCTGCCCATTTCCCTTTCAGGGTGTAAACGGGCCAGGATCTCAGCCAGGGAGGGATGCCACCTACAGTGGGCGGGCGCCATCACCACCAGTGGGTCCTGCCCCATCACCACCCGCCCCATCAATCAAAATCACCCCCACAAGGAGGCCCGGAGGTCCAGCTCTCAGATTACCCCACATTCTATCAAATTGACAATGAACACTGACTTTCCCACTGAGCATGTAAGACTTTAATAGAAGCATCACAAACTGAGAACAACTACTTAATGCCTCCTTCAGAAATTCCATGTCTTACAGAGAAAAGGGTAAAGAAATTAATGAAACAGTGCAGGGTGTCTGCAAAAAATGTAATTTACAAGACGTCATCCACAGAAACTATATTTAACAACTCAAGACAGACTTCATTCTCCCTCCCTTGGATAAATACAAGTCACATCCCAAAAGGCTTTGTCTAGGTCCTTCAGCACAGCATTCTTTTGAACATGTCAAGAATGTTCTCTGGGGGCTGGAGAGATGACTCAGAGGGTAAGAGCACTGGTTGCTCTTCCAGAGGTCCCGAGTTTAATTCCCAGCAACCACATGGTGGATCACAACCATCTGTAATGAGACCTACTGCCTTCCTTGCCAGCAGTACATTGTATGCTTAATAAATAAATCTTTTTCTTTAAAAAAAAAAAAAAAAAAGAATGCTCTCTGGAGGCCGGAGAGATAGCTCAGTGGATAAGAGTGTTTGCTGCTCTTCCAGAGGACCTGAGTTCAGGTCCCTGCATCTACATTCAACCACTCACAACAGTCTGTAACTCCAGGGCCAGAGCATCCAACGCCTTAATCTGGTCCCCACTAGGACCCACACGCATACGACATACACACATACAGACATGAATGAAAATACATCTTAAAAAAGAAAATTAAAGAATCGCTGTTAGAAACATGGGTACCTTTGTTTTTCTTATCTAATTTCTATTCACGGTTCAGGTGTCTGCTGAGGGTTCTTTACGCGGAGGTTTTCTTCACTTCTTATTAGCCAAACCTGAGACAAAATTCCATTGTAACTTTCACTGTAAAATTATCAGTTTTTAAGTTTTGATAGTGTTGTCCTTATACACAATGTACTGTGATTATATGTATCTCCATCCATCACTTTCTCTTGTCTTCTTCTGTCCTTTTCTGTCCCACTTCTCACTTAATCCCTTAGGCTCTCTCCTACCCCCATGGTGTGTGTGTGTGTGTGTGTGTGTGTGTGTGTGTGTGTGTGTGTGTGTGTGTCGGGATCTCAATGCAGACTCATGTCTGCATAACAAGCATGCTTGAGTCATCTCTTCAGCTCTTTAAATGGCAACTGTGTTACCAAAGAAAATTGACATGTCAATCCTCTGTACTACAGCAAGGATTTTCTCCGGTATGAGAGGACAGCCACATACTTTCAAACTCGCTAATGTTGTCTGGTATGGTAACCACCACTCAGATGAATCTACTTAAATAAATTTAAATTTACTTAACATTAACTAAAATTTAAATTTAGTTCCTTAGTTGCACTGGTCACATTTCAAGTACTTAAAAGTCATCCTAGGTTACTTAGAGACCATACTGGTCACAGAAAAAAATACTTACCCTACCTTTCCACAAAGATCTGTTGGACAGGATTGCTTCAGAAGAAATAACCAAATATGTAACAGGATTCTGCTCTGCTAAGTTCTTCTAAAGGAGGGAGACTCCTCCCAAGTCATCACTGATTTGAATTCAGATCCATCAACCGCTGTCAACTTCTTTCTCTATATCCATATTGCTCCCTGAGTATGCTTTCGTGTGGTTTTTGTAAGCTCCTCCTTGGGAAATTTGCAATGGATGTCACTCATGGAAATTATATACTGCCAGTTTAAAACAACTTTCTATGTCCCTTTCTGCCACTGCAAAGATACAACTAACCTGCATATAGGACTCGATAGTCTTGGGGTCAGCTTTCCTTCTCAGTCATATTTCCCATCACTTGCAACTGATACAGCCAGATCTCTCTTCCCTCCCTCCCTCTCTCCCTCCCCCTCTCCCTCCCTTTCTCTTGCCCTGCCTCCCATTTCTATTCCCAGCCTCACTTTCACACACTGCCCCACTTCATAACTTCCCCAAACACCCCCAGTCTCGCTGCATCTGCTTTTCAATAATTTTCAAAAGTGTGCCTATTTGTGATGTTATTTCAACTCTGAAACATATATTGCCTCTGTCATCACTTGTGTTCCCACCATTTTATTTTAATTAAATAGTAACATATTAATGTATACATTTCTCTTCCACCATAAAATAAATTTTGAGGATTAGGGTTTATATTGCATTACTTAATATGTGCAAAAGTTAGAACAATACAATAGTATCAGGAGAGAGAGGGAGGTGTCTATATGCATATACATATATTAATTACATGAATTATATATATTACATATAATAAATGAACATGTGTATAAGTTCTTGGTGAATGAGTCAATGCATGAGTAAGTCTTACTGTAGCCTCACAGGTTTGCCTTGGCATATGTCTTTAATTTTCATGGCAAATTACTCAGAATACCACATAGGAAAACCATGTATCATGCTAAAAACCACTTACCAATAAAGACTCATAACTTCCTTACAAAGGCAGTCACTTCTTTCTAAATGTCATTGTATTTGGTCTCTTCCTTTTCCCCTGTTAAGTTGCACATTAAAGCAAATCTGAACTGACTCATCCATGCTCTGAACCTGTTTTGAAGGCTAGACATGTACATTTCTTTTCATTTTTATTTGTGCTATATGGTACATTAGTCTTGCTGCGAAGTCAAGTCCAGGATGCCCTTGAACCTTTTATTTCCCTGCCTCTTTGCCCATGAAGAGCTGGAACTGTAAGTATGGCCACTATATCCAAGTAGAAATATCTTTTATTTGACAGAGTCTGAACAACATCATGAAAGAAGATAGCTTGTGTCAATACTCAACGGCACACAGCTTTGACAAAAAAGAAACAAGGAACCCACATCCACTTAATTCAAACAGAAGTGTCAAGTTTAATAAATTAGACAGCTTTAAAATGATGCAAAAACACATTTCCAATCTGTCCTGTCATGATGTTGATACAGATCTCAACTTTCAATTCTTAAGTCCTCTGAAGGAGAACTCTGTGGTTAATTCAAATTACTCATGTTGAGGAGAAAGATGGGCGTTTGAATAATCCTGAGTAATAAATAAAAGTTATTTAAGTTGGACACTACAATATGTTTTAACATTTTAATATATGTGCCAAACTTGCTAGTGATTCTATTTTACATAAACACTCAGCACCATAGTATGTGAGTTTATGTTTTGGTTCAAATCTTTCAGACTAGCTTTGGCCTACTTCCTTTTCTCATCTTGATTGGCAATTCCCTGGTAAAAGTTCCGTTTTCTCCCAAACCTCCCTTGTGTACAAAAATGGTCTGGGCTTTTAAATTTCAGAAGGCAAAACAAGGATCTCTGGGACACCAACAGCCTCACAGCTGAGCATATGAGGTGCAAACCCAGCTCTCTCTTCTTCTTTCTGATTTTGACCCAGAATTATAGTTCCACTTTATATGATTGCTGACTGCTTCTGCTCACGAATTAGTGTGTGCTATTTTGTATGTATTTTGCTAAGTAAATGGCCTCATTACATTTCCGTACATGACCATTATTATCACCTTAGGTCACGTTCACACCCTATCACTCTTCCTTGCCCACTCTACTCCTTCTTGACCCCATCCTGCTGTACTGGGGAGCGGCGGGCTATGTCCCACTGCCGGGCTAGCTTACACCCGAAATAACAACACAAAAACTGTATTCATTTAAACACTACCTGGCCCATTATTTCCAGCCCCTTATTGGCTAACTCTCACATATTAGTTTAATCCATCTCCATTAATGTGTATCACCACTTGACTGTGGCTTACCAGCATGAGTATAACCAGTGTCCGTCTCGGAGAGGAGAGCCATGGCGTCTGCCACACTGCCTTCTTTTTCCCAGCATCCAGTCCTGTCTTCCCCGCCTATCTAAGTTCTGCCCAATCAAAAGACCAAGGCAGCTTCTTTATTTGATCAATGAAAGCAACACATAGAAATAAGACCCTCCTACACCACCCTCCCATGTTGCTAGGGTTCTCCCATCATAGTTTCCCTTCTATTTCTGACGTTGTGCACTCTTTAAAAAAGAATTCAAGAAGGAAACGCTTATGTGGTCTCATGGCTCAAGGGTGCAGTCCCTCATGGCCAGGAAACCAAATCACTAGAAACATGAAGTGGTTGGTCATATTACGTCTGATGTCAGTAAAGAGAGAGCAACAGCAGCGCTGTGCCTGCTGCATTTGTCAAGAACAGAACCCCAGCCAGGAATGGTGTCACCTATAGTGGGGGGTTGGGGGGCAGTTGTCTTCCCACATCAATTAAAATAATCAAGGTAATTCCCCATAGATGTGGCCAGATCCCTACCTCCTAGAATTAGGTGCTATCAAGATGGCAAAAAACACTAACCATTACAACTCGACACTCAAACATATCGATTTGAATCCATAACCTTCTACCCCTCTTTCCATAGGTTCATGACAATGTTACAATTTGAAGCACATTCAGACTCACTCTAAAAGTCTCTATAGCTTCCTAATGTTGGGACTCTTTAATACAGTTCCTCATGTTGTGGTGACTCCCAACCATGAAATTATGCTCATTGCTACTTCCTAACTGTATTTTTGCTACTGTATAAATCATGTAAATATCTGATATGCAGGATATGTGACATGCAACCCCTGTGAAAGGGCCATTTAACCTCCACCCCCCAAGGGGTCGTGACCAAGGAGGCTGAGAGCTGCTGCTTTACAGTGTTTAAAAATCTCCACACTTTAAAAGATCAAAGTCTCTTAAGCGTGAATTCCTATAAAATCAAAAACAAGCTACATACTGCCAACAAATAATGGCACAGAGTACACATTCTTAAAAACAGAAAGATTAAGATGTAGCAAAAAGTATTCAGATCAAAGCAAGACCAAAATTCAGCAGTGAGAACAACAAAACCTACATCTTTGTGTATGGCATCTTGGACTAGTGAAAAAACTGACTGGGTTCTAAAGCATTTGTACATTCACATGTGTGCGCGTGCGCGCGCGCGCACACACACACACACACACACACACACACTCACACACACCTCATAGTCTCTGCTCTCTGTAGCACACAGGCTTTCTTTTTTGCTGGCTCTACTCGATGCTCATAGTTCTCCTTGACAAATGTCCCACAATCCTGCTATCACCAACATTCCAGGGTCCGCACTACCATTCAGTCTTCACCTTTACAGTTTCACACAGTGGCCTGGAAGCTTCTCATTGCGGGGACTCTAAGACTAGCAAACATTGTCTGACCCCAGCTACTCTCTGAAACAAGGGGAGTAGAACTCCATGAACCATTTCAATCGTTCATCCTTCATGTTTCCAAAAGCAGTATCTCGTGAACTGGATAACACTGCCAAGGTTCACTGCCAGACCAGGGAGCAGCCTGGTCCCTAGGACCACAGCTGCATCAGTTTCTCCAGGCTAATCCTGGGGAAAGCACTCTTTCAGGCAGCTGCATTGAGGAAGAGGGAATCCTACGGCCACATTCTCTGCGGTGGCGCTCTCCTCTCACATCAATTTTCATCTTGCAAATAGAAGCCATTGATGGTGATGGGCAATGGGTGATGGGTGACGGGTGGGACTTTCCCTCAAGGCATCTTTCCCATTGTTTCCATGGTTTCTTCTTGTCAGAACTTTAAGCTTCTCACATACCTTTCCTTTGCAGAACAAGTCCATCCATTTGCAACTTTAAATTCAACTTCACCCAGGCTCTTGGGACATTGGCAGAATGAAGACAGGTTCTCGGTCAAAATATCTCACAAGTAATACTAGCCCAGTTCCTTATAGAATCTGTTTCCCTCCAAAGTCTCACAAGACAGATCCTTACTGTCTATATTTCTCAACTTTCATGGCTTCTAAGTTCCTGCTATTTTGGTGCACCAAGTTATCTTGACTGTCTTGAAGGGCTTTTTTAGCCCAAAGTTCTAAGCTGATCTATATTCCACCTATATAAAAAAAATTTTTTTGAAGACCTAAGGACCATGAGGTCAGGGGTTAATCACAGCAAGAGCTTCTTTCTATTTTTAGATAGAGTCTTATTATGTTGCCCTGAAATGCCTAGAACTCAATATGTAAACTAGACCAGGCTGATCTCCCACTCAGAGATCCTCCTGCCTCTGAAGGTGTGAACACACACACACACACACACACACACACACACACACCAGGCAGCACTTCCTCTCACCAAGTTTCTTCTTAGTCTCTCTTCTGCTGGTGTAATAAAATACCCTGGCAAAACCAAATTAAGAGATAAAGGATTTAACCTGGATCACAGTTTAAGGGCACAGTTGGTTAAGCAGGAAGGGCAAGACAGAGGGAGCTTGAAGCGTCTGGTCAGACTGCATCCACAGTCAAGAAGCAGAGGGATGGTACTGCTACTGTCTTCTCTACTTTATAGTTCACAGTCCTGACAAGAGATGTCACCAACAACAGATGGATCTCCTCTTTTCAAATACTCAAAATAAGCCTCCACAAGCATGCCCAGGAGCCTCTCTCAGATGACTCTGGAGTCTACCACCTCACTTCCTTTTGCTTCCACGCCCTTTAACCCTTGCCTCCACATACAAGAGAAGACATGGAAAACTTGTTCTCATGAATCGCCTTTTCTCAGTTGACATTAGGATCTCCAGTTTTTTTCTTTTTTTCTATAAATGACTTCATAATTTCATTCTTATTTATGGCTGAGTAAGACTCCATTTTGGATAAATAGATACATATAGATAATTTTGTCTGTCTGTAGATGCAGCCATCCTTTATGTATTTACGTAGCCTTTATGTGGACTGGCTGCCTTTGAGCCACTGTGCTCCTGTAAGGAACCCTTGGTACACACTCCCAAAATCTCATTCGTTCACTAAGCTAGACTTGAGTGGGTTTTTTCCTCACTGTGTCACTGGTGGCATAGACAGTTGTTTGTATCGCCCCAGGGATAAGCACACAATATTCTTAGGGTGCTTATTCTTAGGTGCTTTAGCATCATAGTTTTCAAGTTGATTCGGATTGTCCCAGAAACAATGGTGTGGCGGGAATGTGGGATGTCAGTGCTGGCACTGGAAACGGCCCATGCAGAGCAAAAGCAGTGGGTGATCTAAAGCAAGCTCCTCGTGGTTTGCTTCCCTTCTGCTGGCTGGTGCTTTAGCTGTTATTGCATTAAGATCTCAAGGATGGGGCATCTAAGACTATTTTCTCTGTCACAACTCAGGGCCTTCTGGCTGCATGGGCCAGGACTGTGTAGAAGATGCTCCAGCATATTCACAGAAGCCAGGGATACACACATCCCTCTTGGTTTTCTGGGGCCTTTTTCAGGACAGAAATTCCACACCATCTGCAGTTTTGTGGATACACATAAATTCGGCGTTGAGCATAAACTGGCACAATACCCACCAGACTCCAGGAGTCAGCCCTCTGCCCACACCCCCCGATCCCACCCAGGAACGCAACAGGCTCCTGGCTCCCATACTCCCTACTGCCCACCAGATAGTCTCTGTCTCACGGCGCACCTACATGCTGCTCAGACTTAGAAATGCCATCTATTTTACCATAATTTCGAACAGAAAGCAAAGTCAAGTTTCATAAAACTGTTTTATCCAAAAGCATCTGTCAAAAAAATAAGGCGCTGAAACATTACACTAGTAGACAGCCTTACACGAAGTCCTTCAAAGTGCTTATGACCTTTGGCTTCTGTCAGCATGTTTTCTGTCCGTGTTATACAGCGGCTCTTTAATATACAAAAGGAATTTGTCTACCCTTGGAAGTTTCATTATTCATCAGTTTCAAGTACTGAAAACGCAGTTGAGAAACAGGATTAAGCACGAATCATGGACACAGGTGTCTGTGTCCATGATTTACAGAAGACATCTCCGCCACTTAGCCACAGGAATGTCTTTAATCCATCAGCATGGGGGGTCTGGAGGGTGGAGGTTCCATTCAGCTCTACACGCTTAGCCCACAGCTCCATGCTTATCACATGGTAGGCATACAACATATTTTGACTGAAGTTTCTGGAACCATAAAAATTGGTCCCTGGGCTTTTGAGTCTGATAATTTTCACTTTAAAACTATTTGTAGCGTGTTTGACCACACAACAGAAGAAAAACCGAAGCAAGAAAGAAAACAGAATAAAACCTTAAAGACAGACATAGGACCCAAACAGGCTAATGTAGACATTTATATGTTGATAGATCCCAAGAGTATCACTGAATCATGACATAATATAAAAGCTTAAAATACATAATGGTTCTCTTGACTCAGGAAGAAAAGATTAAACTACATAAGTGTACTTTGCTGCAAACAATACAATGATGAAATATATTTTTAGAATGATTCCTGTATATAATGCACAAAATTTTTTATGAAGATGTTTATGCTTGAATGTAGCAGATTCTCAACTGTATGTAACATTCAGCTCTTGAGAACGATGCCTTCTTTAAAAGGAGAAATTCCTTCCACAGAATGAAATCTCAGTTGCCCACCATCACGATTGGGTTCATAAACATTTCCTTCTTGTTAATAAACTTCAAGGAAACCACAATGCTCTGCTCAGTGGAGTTTGACTATAAATAATTTGGTCCCCACATCTCCCTCAGAGATATAGCTGTATCTTGAGGTTTGCTGGGTCTGAGAAGCCTTTTGCTTCCACACAAATGTTTGGCTTCTGTCCTGATAATTTTTTTTTTGGGAATTTGACAAAAGCAAAAGTCATCTAGGATGAGGAACTTCAGTTGAGGAACACCTCCATGAGGTGTCTGTGGGGCATTTTCTTTTTTTTAATTAAAAATTTTAATTTATTTTATACCCCAATCACAGTTTCCTCTCTCTCTTCTCCTATTCCCTCTCTCCACACACACACCTGCCTCCCTTCTACTCTGCCTCCCACCCACTCCCCCTCAGTCTCCATTCAGAGACCACTTTCCATGGACATCAACAAAGGGTCAGGGGAGTCAACAAAGCACCATAGGTCAAGTTGAGGCAGGAGCAAACTTCCCCACCCCCTCCCCCGCATCAAGGCTGGGTGTGGCAACCCAGCATGGGAAATAGGTTCCCAAAAGTCAGCTCAAGCACCAGCGGCAGGTCTTGATCCCACTGCTAGGAGCCCCACAAACAGACCAAGCTACACAATTGTCATACACAATGCAGAGGGCCTAGGTCAGCCCCAGGAATGTTCCTTAGCTGTCCATCCGGCTTCGGTGAGCTCCCAAGGGCTCGGGTCAGCTGTCTCTGTGGGTGCCCCCATCATGACCTTGACCATCCCTGGTTCACGCAGTCCCTCCTCCCTCTCATCAGGAGCTCTGCCTAGTGCTTGGCTGTGAATCTCCACATATTCTTCCGTCAGTTACTGGATGAAGGCTCTGCATTTTCTTGATTAATGGTTAATGTGGGAGGTATAAGGCCACTGGGTTGGTGTCACCCCGGTGGTAGTCCTAGATGGTATAAGAAAAACAGCTGAGCAAGCCGTGGAGGGCAAGCCAGTAAGCAGCGCTCCTGCATGGCCTCTGCATCAGCTCCTGCCTCCAGGTTCCTGCCCTGACTTCCCTTCATAAGATGAAAGATCAAATAGACCTTTTCCTCTCCCAGGCTGAATTTGGTCATGGAATTCACCACAGCAGTAGAAAAGAACCAGAGCAGCCACTCTTTCCAGCACCGAGTTCTCTTCAGTTTGAAAACCTTAGCTTTCCTTTTGATTTCCAGATCTCCTCTGGCCTCCATGGAATTCACCACTGAAATCCCATCCGTTCTGTTCCCTACTATTCCTTACTGATTGCTCTAAGAGAACAAGTGCAATAATCCATCCTATAATATATTGTTGGCCAGGTGCCAGGCTCGTGACATCTATGACAATTCTCATACTGTCATTGCTTAGTGAAGAACTAGGAACTGGGAAGTCCGTAGCAAACCCAACACTCAGCACACTGAAAATTCACTGTGAGACTAAATGACTCCAAAAGCATTAAGTCTCTACCGCTTCACCTCAACCCTACGTCTAACCACCAGAAGCTCCACCTCACATTCTAAACACAAAAGACAATATTATCAACAGTGGAACTTTGCTTACAAAAGTAAGAAATTACTTAAGAACCCAAAGGAAGAAATCCAGAAAAAATGTCAAAACTCATCTGTGAAATCAAGTTATTAAATATAAGGTGTGCAGTATATTATTTCTATACTTTCCTAGAAGCCTGAAGCACTTCATGATTCACCATAAAAGCTCAAGCAATACATGCATGTTGTGTGTATAACTAAAACTATAATGTGTAAAGAAAACCTTGCAAGAGAGGTACATTATGTTCGGATAGTTTCAGTGAGAAAAAGAACCCATGAGCTGTTCTTTTATGTGTCCCAATTTTATATTAAAAATTGTATGAGATATATCAATTTGACTGTAATTTTAATGAGGAAATTTTCTTATCCTACAATAAAAGAAAAAAATTGAAAAGATACTAAATGGCTCTTGTTCCTTTAAGGCTTCACATTAGTAATGGGTGACTTCAAATGTAGCATTGTAAATATTGAATTCAATGCTTATATAACTTAAATGAGTCAGTGTTGATCTACACAGTCAAGCCAACGCTGCTAAAATAGGCTTCACTTCTATTTAAAAATATGGGGCTGCAATTTTGGCGGTAATGAATTCTTTTCTCAAATAATTACCTTTAAGCCGGCCTCTGGGTTTCAGTGGCTCCCACTGGAAAATCCCTCAGGCAGTGCACGGGCAGCTAAACAAATAGGTTTTTATAAATAAGAGAGGTTACATGCCTCTCTGCTTTCTGAAAGGTCAGCGGGAGCTTTGATGCGTGTTTACAAGGTCAGAATTAGAAGAGAGTTTAGGAATTAGCTCCCCCTGTGATCTTACAAAGGTGACACTGACACGCAAAGAGCGTAAGCAGGGAACGCCACCCAGCCAGGGGACAGAGCCACCTCCACAGCCCAGGTGC
This sequence comes from Alexandromys fortis, assembly GCF_014885135.2. Taxonomy (NCBI): domain Eukaryota; kingdom Metazoa; phylum Chordata; class Mammalia; order Rodentia; family Cricetidae; genus Alexandromys; species Alexandromys fortis. The sequence goes on from NW_026067902.1 coordinate 6,422,653, forward strand.
TTGGTGTGTACTTGGGACACTGAGTGAGCCACCTGACTTTTGGGAGCGACTGCAAATATCTCATGGGCTTTCATGCTCCCTCAACATCACACAGCTCCAGGGCTGTGGTTTAAATATGCAATATTCCGAAACAGACTCATGGATTGAATGCTTAATCCCTAAGTGGGAGGTGGAAGGTTGCAGCAACTCTGGCAGCTGGGGCCTGAATAGAGGCAGAAGGTCCCAGGGAACATGCGTTAAAAGGTGACCCAGCTGCCCTATCCCTTCCTCACCTGGCTTCCTACTGCCACCAAGGGTAGAAGGTGTTCCACACTCACTCCACAATGGCGGTGTGCCCAAGGACATAGGACCGCGTGATCACAGACTGGTCCTCCTGAATCAAGTCAAAAATCACACACTTTTCCTTGGAAGTTTTTATGTCAGACTTTCTGTTACAGAGATGAAAAACCAAAAACTACAGCCAGGACTCAGCATCCCTTCAGATTCCCAGACCAAGGAGCCTCCTTCATTCCCCATCCCTCTTTTGCCTTCATTCCTTTCCCAGTACACAACAAATACATGATGGGTGCTTGGCATTGTTTTTTAAGGTCAAAGAGGTCCTCTGTGAACTATGTGGCCCCTACCCTCATGTGGCTAGCATACAGTCTAGAACTCTGGGATCAAAGATGCCAACAGCTAGCCACATGCATCGATTCAAACTCGAATCAATTAACATTAAATCAGATTTTAGTTTTCACCCTTCATTGTGTTAACTCCCTATCACGTAACTAGTCGGCATAGTGCAAACGTAGACTATTCCTATCACCTCAGAAAGTTCCGAGGGAAGTGCTGACCTCCGCAGGGAATACAGAGCATTAAACAGTTGCAGGGCAGGTGGTTTAATATGATAGGCATGGCTGGGAAGCATCAGAGAGGGGAGAAAGTCATTGAAGATGGCAATGGGAAATTCTCATGCAGTAAATGCAGATGCTTATCCCGTTAGCGCCATCTGGATCGCAGTCTCTGCATCTCTTTCTGACCTTCTCCCTTTACCCTGCCCCTTCTCTTCCTCCCTCCTCATTATCTTAGTTGGTGGGAGCATAAGAATCTTTATCCCAATATACAATTAAATTAAAATGCCACCTCCTCAGGCCCGCCCAGTCTATTCCTCAAGTCCTCTCTGGGCAAGTAAATCTGCAGCTTAATTCTTGCTTGTTCAAAAACAAAATACCTCCAACAAAAGTTTTAGAGAAAGCTTTTTTTGTCCAGGGCATGACCTCCAGGTCTCTGACGCCAAAGGACAGGGTCAAGCCTGAGAAGGTGGAAGTTCCTTCTGTTCTCATAAGGGAGATTTTGCTTTCAACTCCGGTAACAATGCAACAACCTCTTCTCTAGCTACACAGGCAACTGACTAATTATGAGATCTGTTTTCTTGATGTGTTTTTAAATATTCTAATCATCCCCTAAGCATCCTCAGAGCCAAGAGTTAACTCAAACACAGGTGCAGAAGAGCTAACACAAAGGAAAAGAAATAATATACACGATCAGGCAAGAAATCAGACCCTGTACAGTTTGCTTATGTAACAGCTGTTGTCATGTTCACAATGGACACACAGGAGGCAAACAGGTGACGGCAGAGAACCCTGCACAGTCACACCGGGTTTGCCGGAGCAAACAAGTAGTGACAAAGCATATCCAGAGAGCGTTTCTAAGGCCGGAGCTCTGCACTCGTCTTGAGGCATGCAGATAAGGATTGGCAGGCACTGGGGACCTATTGGCTTAAGAAAATGGTGAGCAGCTATTTAAACTAGCAAAGCAATTATTTGTAGATAAAAGCCTTTAAAGAGTTGCCAGGTAGTCAATGATACTATCTTACCCCGTAGCAATTTCATTTATGCTATTCGACTATACAACCACTCTTCATTTTTGAAAAGAACAATTCTTAGCTTAATTCTTGATTTTTTCTGGCAGATGACAAATTCAACTGTTTTTAGTAAAAAAATTCATGTTGCCCAAGGTAAATATAACATGGATCTTCTTCCTTTCCCTCCAGATCCCTTGTATGTTACAGAGGATGACAACTACGGAAGTCCACAATGTAGTTCCTGGGTTTGGCAGATGGGAGGCACCACTCAGCAGATCTCTGTGACCAAAGGACCACACGGAAGCAACGTACAGAAGGAAGGGCTTGTCTGGGTTTATAATTCCAGAGGATGCTTGCTTAGTCCTATGTCCTCGGGCAGAGGATCATAGAAGCCTGGTGTGAGGGCAGCTATGCTTAGGCAGCAAGCAGGGAACAAGACTGCAAGAGGCCAAGGGTAACATTTCCACAAGGACCTGCTTCTCCATTACCCACTTTCTCCAGCTAGGTGCCACCTCCCAAAGTTTCCAGAACCTTCCAATATTGTTACCAGCTAGGGACCAAGTATTCACTACATGAGCCTATTGAGGACATTTCTGGTTCAAAAGATAAAAACAGAATTCTCACAGATCTGTCTCAGACCCCCCTTCTATCTCTAAAGCCACTTTGGAGTAATCTATCTCAAACACCACTATCATGTGACCCTTCACCCTCACTCTACTCCAAGAAAGGGACCTCTTGTAAAACATGGTATATTGAAACCCACACAGACAGTCCAGGAGAATCTCAAGTAAAAGTTTATAACTATTGCTGTAAAATAGCCCTTTGCCCGTGTCAGACATCTTCTGATGTCCCTCATGTATGTGTTCATGATTGCAAAAGGCATGTCCCCCAGATCAAAGTGTAGACATCTCTGCAGGCCCCCTGTTTCTCATTGAACAATCTGCTTCTCTCACACCAAAGAAGTAAAGCAGAGACAACCATTAGTTAAGAAAATGGAATCCATGAACCACTCCTCCACTAGTTCTGCTGCTTCCACCTTCAGCTCCCGCCCCTTTCCTCCAGTCCTTTTCTTTCCTCACCTTCTCTCTTCCATCACCATTTTCATTGCAGCTCTGTTCTCCTGCTCTCTTCTTCTTTCTTTCCTTCTGCCCCATCTTCATTCTGAATCTCTGGACTGAAGATCCCCAGTTTCTTGGAGGGCAGTTTAGCTGTCTTGGGCCAGCTCCTCTGTGAACACATACGCTTGAGCCACCTGGGCCTCTTAATGTCCTATAAAGATGGCCACTCTATTGACCTGTCTCCTGATTTACTGGCTACACAAGAAGTTATTATAAAGTCATTCTGCCCCAGCCCAAGCCAGGTGCTTTGTTTTCTTTCTCACTTCTATCTTCTGATTGTTAATACTCTGATGTTCAGAAAACGCAAACACAACTGTCTCATAATTATCTACTTAGCAAAAATTATCCCTCATAATTTAGAATTATAAAAATCTTCCCAGGAAACAGGTAATAGACTCAATATAAAATCACTCTAGAATACTTCTATTGTGGTGACAAAAATTAAATCATATTTTAAAACAGAAACTAAAACTATAACAAGATTTTGACTATTTTTGTACTAATACTTTTGTTCTCATAAAAATTTATTTATATGCATATATGATTCATGGGGTGTTTTCATTCTAAGAATTGTAAGCAACCACTTAAATATCATTTTTTTAAACCAGTGGTTCTCAACCTGTGGATTGCAACTCCTTTGAGAAACCTCTATCTCCAAAAATATTTATGTTACAATTCACAACAGTAGCAAAATTACAGTTATGAAGGAGCAAGGAAATAATGTTATGGCTAAGGGTCACCACATGAGGAACTATGTTAAAGGTTCACAGCATTAGGAGGCTGAAAACCATGGAAAACAATTCTGACTTTTGTGAAACATTTTAGCACCAAAGTATGCAAACTTACAATTGTTTTTCAGTTAAAATTATGTTCCTTGGGATATCCCTATAGAAGAATTGCAAATTTAACCACAGCACCAATTTGCTAAGTCATTTTGAACACCTCTGAATGTCACTTCTTAAATGACATCCTTCTCTCCTATATAAACATTGTACTTTTTAGTCATCTACTAGACAAAAACAAAACAAAACAAAAACCATGACCTCTGAGGCACTCCCAGACAGCTCAGGGAATATTTAAAACACGTGTAGAATTTAATTCCCATGAGTGAACTTTCTCAATGCCAGATTCACATTCTTTGCTAATAGCAAGTACTGTAGCAGGTGACCAAACAAGAAAAGGAGGAAAAGGCTGCTTAAAACATATTTTTATTATTATTTCTTTGAAGAAATAGTGTTAAATTTCAAAAAAATCCAAATGTAGGGGGAGGCATTAGGAATATGTGTGCCTGACCATCTCATTTATTTCCCAAAGGTCCTGCTTCGGGTGCCCATCAGCCATAACGCAATGCTATTGACATCATGGTCCTTAGAACATAGATGGAACCTATTGAACAAAAACTCCAGCAAGCGTCTTATTATTTTATCTTTTATAACCACGTGAGATAAGTAATCATGTTTGTCAACCTAGCAGTTGAGGAATTGCTCCCATCATAGAAGCCTGGGGCATGTCTGTGGATCACCTTTTGATTACTAATTGATAAAGGAGGGTCTGGTCCAGTAGAGGAGGTGCCACACCTCCACAAGTGGTTCTGGTTATACAAAATATTTAGCTCTGTGGTCCTACTGCACCTGGGCTGTGTTGAAGTCTGAGGCCCATGCTGCCACCAAAGGTCACACAGGCTGCAACCTGTGGCTTTATGTTGTTCAGGGGCCATACAGCCATCCTGGTGTGAATGCCCTGAACTTCCACCAGGAGCCAAGCCGCTGTCCAGAAGGAGCTGCTCTGGAGGGCCATGTCTGGGTCCACCGTCCTGCTGCAGCTGGAGTCTGTGTTGATGTCTGTGGCCTGTGTCACCTCAGGGGACCACAGGAACCATGCAAGATGGAGTCAGAGGGTCATGCTCAGTCAGCCCAGCCCTTTATAGGCCCTGGGAAACGTGACCCCTGCCTCTCACTAGCCATTGCAGCAAGAGAACTGGCCTTCTGCACTTGCACTCAGGAGAGATGGTTCCACCCCTCACCATGGGTGTGGACAACTGACCCTGACGGCATGGGCATCGGAAAGCTGACTCTGCCCCTTGCTTGAGAGAGAGCAGTCCCGGTGGCCCACAGCCAGGCCTTGGGTTGGCCCACCCTAACATCTACCCCATCTAGGACCTGCTGGAGCTCATGAAGGAACTGGTCCTGTGGAACAATACCCACAGGACCTCCATGACTCAGAGCAGCTGTGTAATATTCTAGAAGAGTTTCAGTGAGAAGCCAGCAGTGATGGTGTACCAGATGCCGGACCTTGAACAAGACTGATGACTCAGGGCGGTGAACATTTGCAAGTGAAGCTGTTTGGACCATGTGACACACTGCAGCTTCCTATGTCACCAGGACGAAGGAAGAAGCATTGGAGAAGAGGGAAATATGGAGGTGTGAAGAGGTTTTGTTTGTTTGTTTGTTTGTTTGTTTTTGTTTATTTGTTTGCTTGTTTTGGTTTGGTTTGATTTTTTTAATTTTTGTTTGGGGGTGCTGCAGGCGTGAAGGGTCATACCGGGGCTTTTGAGGTGAGCAGAATTAGGGTGCAGGATATGATTTTTTTTTAAAAAAATGCTTCACTCCTTTGCCTTCGATTCCTATCTAGGCTTCCATCAGTGATGAATTACATGGTGAAGTAAACCTTTTAGCCACAGTGTTTATCTTAGTGATAAAAAACAAATTAGGACAACACTAACAAATACATCCAAACAAGGAGCAAAGAAAATATAAAGTAGTCAGTGCTAAAACTTTAACTTTGCTTCATAAATGACTCAGTTTTAAGATACACATATATAAAGCAAAGAGTGCCCAGAAAGCATGGTCCCCCAATTTTAAATAGAGGACATTCTGGACCAATACAAGGAAGAACATGTTTTGCTGAAAAAGACAAACTAAGTTTAGTTTATTCTCTTTACTAGTTTCTATCTCACCCTTCCAACGTAATAAAAACAACTTAGAACTAAAAACACTGGTCCATTGAAGTTGGCTTACATAATTAATTCCAGGAATGCAGAATACAAACACACTGGACACTGGTCAACAACAGCTGTGTCTTTCAGTCAAAGCTTAGCGTTCCTCCTCACCGAGCCTTGTGTGGTCATGGAAAGAGGCAGCCTCCATTTCATAGGTATACTGGGTTCCCCGTGTGAGTCTCAACATACCTAAGAATAGACTAATTTTATCACAGTCACCCCAGTTCTGCTCTGCTTTTAACACAACATTCATGAAACTGAAAAGTTTGAATTCAGATATGAAATCACCTCAAGACTTCCCCCGAGGAGGGTCTAGACGACCTGACACTATGTAGTACCCCTGAAATGAGGGATACGCTATCATACTGTCTGTCACTCAGAGCCTCGTAACATTGGCGATTCTCCTCCATCTCCTAGATCAAATCTTGATGGAGGCAAGTAAGCCATTCCAGAATATTTCACTGTTAGATAAACCCTCCAGTTAGAAGTCCTGCTTTTATTTGGAATAAAATCTCTTTGGTTAGGCTTTTCTTTTTGAAACAGAGTTTTACGCTGCCTGCCAGGGTCACCTGGACATCTCTCTGTAGCACAAGATGGTCTCAGGCTCACAATTATGTAGCAGACTTTCTTTGGACCACCATCTCCCAGATAATGACACGGAGACTTCTTACTAATTAAGAAAGATTGGCCTTAGCTTAGGCTGTTCCCAACCAGCTCTTATCACTTAAATTAACCCATTTATATTAATCAATGCTCTGCCATGTAGCTCGTTACTTTCCTCTGTACTTCCCAGCAACTTACTGTCAGATTTCCCTGCACCTCAGATTTCTCCAAGAGTTCCTTTCTCTTCCCTGAAATTCTGTCTATCCGTTTCTGCCTAACTATTGGTCACTTGGCCCTTTATTAAACCAATCAGCAGGTGCCTGGGCAGAGACACGTCTTTACAGTGTACAAAAAAAAGATTATCTCACAACACAATTCTCCTGCCTCAGCCTTGTGAGTGTTGACTTTCTAGCTCTGAGCCAAAGCCTTCCTGAAGACCTTGTTTAAAACATAGTCCATTCCAAAGCAAATATATCTCCACAATTCATCATTTCCAAAGCCCGCCGTTCTTCCAACTATACAAACTTTCCATTTCTCTTCAACTCTTATAAAACAAATACAGTATAGGTGCTTCCTGGCTGTTGGCTATTAGAATCATAAACTCCTGGTTACAAACACAACAGTGAACCCTGGTGGGTAGGCTGACACATCGGACAAAAGATTATCATTTGACACTTTGCTGCATTTCTGCCATGGAAAAATACATGGGCATGATTGGGTCAATCAGAAGACAAGTATAGGCTAAGACAAGATTTATCCAGCAAGAGAGTTCAGTGCTTCATATGGATACTTTGAGCTTTCCCAACAATCACCCCTAATACAAAGTCTTGCTCTGATAAATCTTTATTAAGTGTCATGCTGGGGAAACTGAAAAACAGGGTCAAATACAAGAGCCCTTTGCAAGCACGGTAGAAGCAATGCAGTCCACCAGAATGGAGCCTGCAAACCACGGCGTCAGACTCTTGCACGCTCCAATGCAACCCTGCCACAACTTTGCAGTGAACTCTGCAAGGTGACACCGTCTCAGCCTCTGATTGCTGTTTCTGGAGCTTCACATGTTATAACTTCCTCCCCAGGATTCCATCACTACGAAGGAGCTCAAGCATAAAACTTTATTAGCTGTAGTAGCTGCAAGCACCTCCTGGACCTAAAACCTCAGCTAGATAAAACTCAGACACACAGTCCCGGCATCAGGCCTCCCCCTTCATCTCTCGGGTGGATAAATTCTACAGTACCTTTCAGAACTGGGGTGCTGTAAATGCTGGGCTTGCTTTCTTACGAAAAACAAGGTCATCATAGGCATCAGACACATCATCCCCAGCTGCAAACTTCCTTGCCACAAGTCACCAAATGTGCATCTCCTTGGGACAGACAGAGTGGGAAGGACCGTCTGGGAAGCTGCAAAGGGGGCGAGAAAGGCAACAGCGGTAGCAAATAGTAGAAGATGCGAAGACACAGGACGACGGCTGGCTTCTGTTCATTTGATTTGTTTTCGTTTGTGTACTTGGCTCTTACACCTGTGGGTCATTTTCTTTGACCTTTTCATGCTTGGCCATAATTGAAGATGGCCTTTGTGTCTCGCTTCCAGCAGGGCCTCAGGAATGGGCATCCAACACCAACCAACACTGTCTCTCAAAGCCAGTTCCTGGGCCGAGCCTCTGATGCTGCAGTCAAGTGAGTCATCCATTTGAACTCAGGGAAGTACAAGAGCTGAAGGGTAAGCCATGGGTCACCCAGCTATGGTTCACACCTGTTGTCATGGTTTACAAGCTCAACTCTTAAAGGGACTGTTGCAATCTTTAAAGACTCCAGATGCTTCAGTTTATGAGTGGAGACGAGTTCCCTAATAAAACATAATTAGAAAAAAAAAATCTCAGGAGAACTTACAGAGGAAGATTGCTCAAGTCAAAAGTTCCCAATCTCCTCAGGCTATGTAACCTTTGAACATCTCAGTGGTTAGAGCACTGATTTGTTATTCCAGAGGGCCTGAGTTCAATTCCCAGCTACCGCATGGTGACTCACAACCATCTAGCCTGAGATCTGGCGCCCTCTTCTGGCCTGTAGGCAGAACACTGTATACATAATAAATAAATCTTAGTAGCAGTATTAGTAGAAGATGATGATGGTGGTGATCTAGGGTAAGCACCAGAGAGTCTTCTGCCTTCAAACTGCACTTCACATCCTGCACAGAACTTTCCAGAACTTTCCATCCTTGAACCTGCTCAAGCCCACGGCCTTCATATTGAACACTTCGGATATAACGGAGGAGAAGGCTGGGAACGGCTAAGTAATTTAGAGTACAAAACACAACGTGAGACATGAATGCTTTGCTTCCCAGTCCGCTACTGCAACACTAGTCACTAGTCCCCAATGAATGAAGACAATAAACAAAGATGGTTCTTTGGGAGCAAGTTCGGCTTTCATCAAACACTCAGCAGGAAGCTACAGAGGAAATAAAACGTCATCTATGGATGACAGACTATTTTTCTACTCAAGCTTCAAAACGTATTTTTATTTGTTTCCTGGACCAGCTCTTAAACAAGAACAAGTGGCCAGAAACGAAGTTCTGAGACTAGCAATGTGTCCTTATTAGATTCTTCTGCGGGGTGTCCAGATGACAGAGCCATCATTATATCTTCTGAAGTTGGTATTTTCGGCAGATAGTGGGAACTAATCGCATTTATTTGGTCTTCACAGGTAGTTGAACCACCATACCTACTATATGTATTAAGCATAATGCATTTTCTATTTCTGACAAAGTTCTGGAAATGTTCCCTCCAAGAATTGACGAGACATGTATAACTGATGTTCTACAATAAAACAGCAAGCTGAGGTTGCCAGCCTGAAGTGCTTCTGTGAGGTCTGTGGGGTGCCCAGCCGTAGGCAGCCCCTTCTCCTGGATCTGGCAAAAATCAGTCATGTTCACAGAACCTGGCGATGGCATCGCATAGCCTGCATCTGAGGTAGTTCTGTGTTATCCTCCATGAGTGGCTCTAGAGAAACGAGTTAACCTGCCTGAACCTTGTAATTCCCTTGGATAGGCAGTGCCTATCGTGTTTTATTAACATATGAAGGCTGAGGGACAAAGAGAGGAAGAGCAGAACGGGAGGACAACCAGCACCTGAGGTTGGCACCGGAAGACAAGTTGACAGGACTCCCATTAAAAAATAAACATCAGGGACCAGGACAGGTGGCTCGGTTGGTAGACGTTTGTTGCTTAGGCATGAGGACCTGAGCTTGATCCCCCACATAAAAATGCTGGTCATGGTGGCACACACACACACACACACACACACACACACACACACTTGCCATCCCAGTGCTGGGGAGGCAGGGACAGAAAGATCTCTGGGCCTTGCTGGCTGGTTAGTCTAGCTGAATCAGCAACTTTTAGGTTCAGTGAGAGCACCAACCTCAACAAATCATATGGAAGGAGTTGAATAATTCACATTGACCTCCGGATTCCATAGGTATGCACACACAGACACCCACACCTGAGCCCACATGGAAATGGACAGAGAGAAACAGAGAGATGAGAGAGAGAGAGAGAGAGAGAGAGAGAGAGAGAGAGAGAGAGAGAGAGAGAGNGAGAGAGAGAAGGAGAAGGAGAAGGAGAAGGAGAAGGAGAAGGAGGAGAAGGGGAAGAGGAGGAGGAGGAGAAGGAGAAGAGGAGGAGGAGGAGGAGGAGGAGGAGGAGGAGGAGGAGGAGGAGGGAAGGAAGGAGGGAAGGAGGGAGGAAGGGAAAAAGAAGGAGAGAGGGAGGGGGAGATAGAGAACAATTAAGGGATTCCTAACCTAACCTTAGTTTTCAAACAGAATGCACGGAAACATTTCTCCCAGACTTTAACTGAACGCATCATCAGAGGCCATTCTTAGAAGGGTCCCACAGCAATACGCAGCAGGGCTGTAAAGAGGGAACAGGCCCAGCCAGGCAGCAGCCCCCCAAAGTGCCTCATTCCTGCCTGACTGTAAGTTAGTACCCATCAATCAACTGCTCCTTGTTCCTGCACCCTGTACCAGTTTCTGCTGAGCCCTGGCCACTACCGTTCTGCTCTCAGCTTGTATGAGATTGGCCTTTTTACATTCCGCAGACACGCAGGATCACGTGGCTCTCTCTGGTCTTTCTTTGGCTTATTCCACGTAACACACTGACTCCAGCTTCACTTATAGCCACAACTAACAGCATTTAATTCTTTTTATGGCTTAACGGCATTCCTTTGTGTATGTGCACCATGCTTATTTTAATGCATTCATCTGTTGACAAACAGTTGCATCTTTCCATCTGAGGGAGACTGTGGACACACTGAAATGACCATAGGCATGGAAATGTCTCTTCAGACTACTTTCGTTACCTTTGATATGTTCCCAGGAGTGGAACTGGGAGATCACATGCTAGTTTTAACTTTTGAGGAAAACACCATAGAGTTTTCTACTGATCTGCCTTCCCAGCAACGGTGTACTCACTTATCTTTGCTTCACACCCTTGCAAGCCCCTCTCTCCTTTGGTTATCTTTTGAGCTAGCCATTCCTGCTGGGGAGAAATAACATGTCTGTTAGGTTTGGGTTGGTGTGGCCTTCGTGGTTTGTGGATCAGGCCCCGTGCATTTGCTGACCGCCCCTGAGGCCCTCCCTGGAGGAAATGTCTATTTAGTTCTTGTGTCCTTTTTTTTTTTTTTTTTTTTTAAATTAGGTCATCTTTGTTTACAATTGTGCTCTCGGTTCTCTGAGTCCTTTAACAGATTTTCCATGCACGAACATACTCCCCCAGCATCTTCACTTACCAACTCTTTCCTCTGCTGCGCCGATGCTTCATAGTCCCATGCCATCCATTTTACCCACAGCAGCGTCTGCTCCCTGTGCTTTTAGGGCTTCTATCCCAAATGTCTTTCCTGTTGCAAAATCCTGAATGCATTTCCCCACCTTCTCCTAGTAGTTTCACAGACTCCAGGCTTCATAGGGACTTTAGCCCATTTCTGATGAGTTTTGTAACTGGTGAGGGTTCCCTATCTAGCTGCATCCTTCTGCAGGGGCCAAGCAAAGGCTGGGAGGATTCTGTCTGAGGACTCTTCTTTCTCTGGTCATTTTTCACCAGTGCACTTGATGTCAGTCTTGCTGATCAGAGCTTGGGTTGGTTTTTATAAATAAGACACAGTTGCATGCCACTTACTCTCCACCTATAATTAAAAAGCACAGCCACCCTGCAGGCCTCCTCCCGTGTGCCCTTTGCCTGTTTATGTTTGTGTCAGTGGAAGCCAGAGATGGGTGCACTGAAATGTTCATGCCCTGGTGACCCCCAGAGACAGACGGAGGCCAGCTCTCTTGCTGGCCACCGGTGCTCTGAAGGGATTCCAGATGAGACGCAAACACTCTAGCTCTCGGCAGACTAGATCCCCAAGTCTTCTCCCCAAATAAACAGATGGCATCTTGCCTCCTACCTTAAGGTTGAGGCCCACATCACTTCAAGCAGACTGTTTACAGCTGTGAGTCGTCCCCTGAGGAGAGCCTCAGCCTGTTCCCTGGCCAAACTGTTTTGAGTTCACGTACAGGGCAAGGCCCAGGAGGGGAAGCTTCTCTCCGTCCCTATGACCACAGCAACGAGACCATTTTCCCTGAGCTGTCACCCTAAAGTCCCCACCCTGTCTACTGCCCAGCAGCTTCCCAGTAGCCTGCAGGGCTGGAGGAGAGCACACACCCAGATCCCCGAGCAGCAGGGTGAACTTCACGGTGGCAACCCCAGTAACTGGCTGTCATCCCTTGTGGCCAACTTCTCCTCCTCTTCTTACCAGATAAAATGGGGTGATGCCCGCATCCAAGAGAAAAGAAGTTTCTGGTTAACTTGAAAAACTATAAACAGTTGTTTTGATTCTGAAAATCCCACAATCCTCTCTAAAGTCCCTTTCTCCACTCCCTACTTCTTCAGGGAGTAACTAACTCTAAAGAGCTTTCCCTTGGCTCACAGGAAGTTGTCAATATTCAAGCAGCTTCGATGTATGCGACCATTCACCTAGCTACTTCTTCATGCCTATCTCCAGGAAATCATGTTGGGATGGAGGGATTTGAAGTGGTCGTTTTTCCTTTATTGTTGACAGCGCTTTCCCAGGAGCTACTAGAAATACTCCCATGGGATGGACAGCTACAGCCTTGTCACAGACTGTCATCTCCCAGGTGTGTGGGGTTGCAGCGAGTAGAGGCTGCATGGGTCGTCCCGCACAGCTGCATGCATGGGAACCCTACATTTCAGCTACTATGGGAATCCTAGGTGAAGCAGAGACCTGTGTAAGTTATTTCCACGTGATTGCAATCCTCCTGCTGTCCACTTGCTAGTTATTCGACCCCTGAAATGCTGCTTACATTTGTCTCTTTGCTGGGTCTGAGGAGACTTGCCTGTAACCCCAGTGCTGTGGAGGAAGATATCAATTAGGAGGCCAAACTAGGCTAGTTAGCAAGTTCAAGGCCAGTCTAGTATATATAATAAGAACCTGTGCTAAGCCGAAGAAAATAATACTAAATTAATGAATTAGTCTCTTTTCATCGCTTTTTTGAGACAACATCTGTCTCTCCCTTCCTCTACTCCCCTGTCTGGCTGGCCCTCAAATTGACAATACTCCTGTGTGAGCCCTGTAGCACTGGGATTACAGGTGTCTATCACCACGCCCAACTCCTACTGTTTCTTAATTCATATACTCATATTCTGTCTAAACAGTTGCCGTAACTACCTTATGGCTATCAAGTAAACATACCTACAAAAGACTGTCCAGATGGACTTGGGGGTTTAGATAGTAGTTGCCCATGATTTCCTGATGAAGGTTAATATTCAGGAGGAAGCCTATATGATTTTCTTTCGGTTCTCCTTCTTATTTAACTTCTCTAAGAACCCGAATTATAGGCTCACTGTCCTTTATTTATGGTCAGAATGGCTAAAATCAAAAACACCAATGATAGCCTTTGCTGGAGAGGTTGTGGAGAAAGGGGTACACTCATCCATTGCTGGTGGGAATGCAAACTTGTGCAACCACTCTGGAAAGCAGTGTGGAGGTTTCTCAGGA